>NC_028356.1:20711336-20738652 GCF_000741045.1 Vigna radiata var. radiata
AACCCAAGTTTCATAAGTCACCACGGGTGCAAGACTCGCCATAGCCCGACTCTCATTTTAAAGTCCGGACGAGTCAAGTCTAGAACTTCACATGTTTAGGTCGTATGTTATAAATCTGCTTTGTTTTCTATTCATTTTCATATGATCACATGAGAAATCTATTGTATGTTTCTTATTTATATAATTAGCTCACCCTAGCCTTGTTTGTTTGTGTATGTTGTATGTCTCTCTTTTGCAATGATCATCCATTTTTGGATGTGAGCAGATGAGAATGAGGTCTCAGTGGAAAACGCCCTGGAGGAGAACGAAGGCACTGCAGCTGCCTAGATCTTTAGGAATTTTCTTATGCCCTTTTAAATCTTCTGTATTTTGAGATACTAAGAATTTCCACGTTTTAATTTCCTCTAAATTTCCTGGATTACTGTAATCTTAATTTAACTAATTAAACACTCTTGACTGCTTTCTATACGTCTTAAATTATATAAGTGTATGCTATAATTTGGGATGTCACATTAAAAAAATATTATAACTTTAAAATTAATTATAGTCTGATGTGAATTTTTGTTTTAACTACCTTAAACATATTTAACTCGATATTTTATAGAACTTAAAACTGATTGTTATGTTTTAATTGTCTTTCAAACCAGTCCTACTTACAGGTGTCAATTTAATCCATGGCCCTAGGGCTTGCCCCAACCCATTATTGAAAAAACCCTATTTTAAGAAGTTCCTCAAGTAGGGGGTCAGAAAAAAGCTGCAACTCCCAAAATCCCCTCTCAAGTGAGTTAGGGTCAGGATTAAAGTAGGTTTAGCCCCACTGCACAACTTTAATTAAATTTTAGAAACAATATAATTTATATATACATAATTTATTGTAATTTCTCTCTCCCTCTCCCTCTCTTTCATGTTTTTAATTAGTGACTCTTTGATTTGTAATTTAAATTTGAAAATTAATAAGAAAAAAAGAATTAAAATATGACCAATAACGTGTGTCTTATATTTCTATTGTTTTTAAAACCTAACAGAATAAATAATAATAAAAAAATGCTATGACATTACTTAATAATATTATTAATGTATTTAAAAAAGACCTTTCAAGTGTTTTTTTTTTAAATAAGAATGGTTAGACAATTAATTGCTACTGAATATAGTAAATGTTATTAAATTTAAAGCTATGGCATTACGTAATAATATTATTAATGCATTTAAATCACAAACGACTGTATGTGTACAATTTTAAGTAATGCATAAAAAAAAATCATATAGAGAAAATCCTTATTTATCAAATTTTCAAAACACATTATATTAAAAGCAAAATTTTATTAAATAAACAATTTTAATTTCACTTTATTTATTCGAATGAAATTATTTATATACACAAAAATTTAACTTATGTATAAATATAAGACTATTTTGTTCCTATAACTGTTAAATCGAAAATCCTAAAAAAAAACATATTTTATTCTTTTTATTAAAATTGGAAATGGAACAATAATTAAAGTGACATTTTTCTTTTTAAAAATTGGGTTAAATGTGCTTTTAGTCCCTGAAGTTTCACTGATTTTTGGTTTTAGTCCTGCATGAAACATTAATGGCATTTCATCCTCTTAGTATGAAAACTCTTATTTTTAGTCCCTAAAAACATACGTTGTTAGTTTTTTTATGATGTTGCTAACGGCACAGCCACGTATTTTCCACATCCATTGACCATTGATTGCCACGTTGGGGTTTGTTAACTTTTGGAAAGTTAGCAACTCACGAACAACACCCCAAGGTGTCTTAAAATATGGTTTATAAAGTTAGCAACACACGTGCTACAATGTTAATCTACTTCCAAATGCTAAAGAACACGTGGCAAGCAATGGTCGATGGATGTGGAAAATACGTGGCTGTACCGTTAGCAACATCACAAAAAAAACTAACAGCGTCTGTTTTTAGGGATTAAAAATAAGAGTTTTCATACTAAGAGGATGAAATGCCATCAATGTTTCATGCAGAGACTAAAACCAAAAATCAGTAAAACTTTAGGGACTAAAAATATATTTACTCCTTAAAAATTTAATAAAAAAAAAGTCCATGAGTTGGCCTGATCCATAGGGTTTTGGGACTTTCTAATCCTCTAGGCTTTTTAAGTAAAAAACTTTTTTGATCATGTAGGTTTTTTTAACCCCAACCCATGTGGTTGGGTTAGGACCAAACCTTAGGATGAAGGCTTATTTGACACGTGTAGTCCTAATACATTTCCAAGTATTTTTAAAGTTACATATTAAAAGTATTTACAGTAATTTTCATCGGTAAATTCTTCATTTTTTGAAGTGTGAAGTATAAACTCTACAATCATTAAATGGTTAATAAATAGAGTAGAGTTATTTAGATGAAAAGCTTGTGATGAATAATGGCACATGACTGAAACTAGATGAAAAATGTGGGTTCAGAATTGAAGAGGTAGTTGGAGTGAATTATGAGTGAGTTACTATCAATTTCACTTAAAGGTTGTTCCCATGTATACATCATATAATCTTTAGTTGTACTTTGTACCATAAAGGAGCTACCCTAGGTAGTTCTGGAAAATATAATTAATTTGTTTCTAATAATTAGTATGGTTTTCTATTATTATATATTTCATTACTCATCTAGGCCCTTCTTTGTCTTTAGAGAAAGACATTGTTTTGTTGTGTCTATGAAAGTAGATGATGTGAATTAAAGCATAGACAAAGAAGAACTAAACTAAGCCGAGGAAGAAAGAAAAACATGAGATAAAGAAAACCAAGAGAAAAAATATATATAAGCCATGTTTAAATAATAAAATCCAACTTAGAAAAAATCTTTACAATAGTGGGAGATGTGACGTGATTTCATAGTTTTTACATTGTTTAATTTTAAATTTGTTCTAATTGTATCTTTAAATTGAATTATATGAATTGAATATTTGGAAGGTTAAACCTTGATTTTTTTTTCTCATAATTGTGTATATAATTGGGATTATTTGTAACAGATTTTGGGATAGTTTGGTATGATTGGATTGAGATAGTCTCATAAAATTGATTTTTGTCTGATTCTTGTTAATATAATTAGGTAAATGGTTAGACCATTGTTTTTGTGATGTATGTATTTAAAGTTATTTGACCAAATAGTCAATCTTAATATGTTTTAATCAATTGTTATTAACTTTTTTGGGTCTAATTGTTTCATTTTTTTAATCTTAGTTTTTTTCAAAAAAAAAAATATTTTGTCCTACATCCTAAGCAAGAAGAACAAGTAAATATTGAATAAAATAAAAGCATGAGGTCAGATAAAGTTTAGGATAGGATATATAAACACCGTACTAGGATGTGAGATTTGATAATTATGGGATAAGGTGTTTCTTATCCTAAGTAAAAAACAAAGGAAAGATAACACATTTCATGTGATGAAAAGGGTTGTGTTATGAGAAGGATGTGAAAAATTTTGGGGGAATTATTGTGTATAAGGATAACATCACAACACCTTTGAATTATTTACATTTAGTTATTCTTTTTTGCTTAGTTTTGAACTTTTGAAAAATCATATTTCTTCTAGTCAAGTCTCATTAAAATTTTGAAAGACCTTTTAATTTAACGAGATGTGTGAATTGTGTGAATTGTGTTAATTAGATGATAGACAAAACTTCGTGAAGTGGTTATAATATGTTGATTATGAGTGATCATTGATAAACACATGGTGGAGAACTTAGGGTTTACAAAATTGAAGAATACAGAAGAAATTGAAACCATAAATAAAAATCAAGGTCTCTCGTAAGATTCTTGGTAGTTGCTCAATGCTTTAATAATGTCTCTTGTTCACATCTTTACTTCCAATTTTGTGACCCATCTTCCTCTTTAACCCAAAAGGGGTAAAACCTCCATGGATGAAAATAAAGACCCAAGAAGGAGAAGGGAGAATTTCACTGCCCAAACAACCTTCAAGAGTTTTTCTCCAAGATCCCAAGTGAATTCTAGTAGTGAGAATGGAAGAAGATAATGAAATCCTCATGAACACGTATTTAAATACCCAATTTTGTGTACCAAGTCTAACATTCTCATTGAACGAATTAACATAACTCACTAAGCGACTTGACCTTGTTCGTTAGACGAATTGGTCTTTCTTATTAAACAAAATGGATCAAACTAACTAGGCTTAAAAAGTGTACTTTAATGAATTATAATTGATAATCATTTATTTATTCTTCAATTTTTTTAAATTTTCACTTATCTATCCAATATTCCACAAATAAAATCTAAATATTTAAATTTCCAAAATTATTTAATAAGTACTTAATTATTTTAAAAAAGTAATTAAAATACCAATATAAAATAAAAACAAACATAATAAAAACGTTAATTTAATAGATAAGAGACTAAATTGAATGATGTTTGGTATTCATAAATTATTGTAAGATTGTATCTAGGTTTAGTAGAACTTTTTTTAAAAAAACATTAAAAATGATATTTTGTATTAAATATATAAATTAAAATTTTAATTAGTTTTTAAAAAATATTATCTCTTTATAATATTTTTCTAAATCTCCTCCAATTTTAAAAGTATCAACATGAGTATGATTTTAATACTCAACAAAAAGACCAACACCAAAAAAACTCAATAAAAAATATGAACTTTTGATATATTTTTAATCTTTTAAGACTTGTATAAAGTGTAAGTTTTGTAAGATGAGGAGATGATGTTTTATCAAAATCATATTTTTAGTGTTTCTTAAACCCTAAATCACTAACTATTTAAATTTCATTTCACAAAAATCACCACCTCATTAAAATACTTTTCATTTATTTTCTCTCTATATATATTTTTTTAAATATGTCCATCTTTTATCTTGATGGAAAATTGAATAATTTTGTTCGATCATAAGTTATTTTTGTGTAAGTTTCTCTTTATATTCCTCTTTTCTTAAATTAGTTTTATGGAAAGAGATGTTATACAAGTTAAAGCTTTGCATAGATGTTTTCAAAGCAAAGATCTCTGTTAATCCAATAATATGCTAATTTGTATACTGTTGATCATAGTTTTATATATACAAATTTATTTTTTTTTATGTGAAAATAGAGAAGTAAAAAAACTTGACTAATATTTATAAAAATAAGAAAAGTTATAATTTATTTTGTAAAGACTATTTTTCTTATCTATTAGAGAAAATTTAAAACATTATTTTATATTGATAAATGATAATGTTTTTAACTTTATGTATTATATAACAAATTACAAATATTATTATAATTTATGTATATATTATGGCTTTCTATTTGTAGTTATGCATAACATGTTTAGCATAGGTTAGTAAAATTACTTTTATCTTTACTAAAGAAACTAGATATAAAATATTACAGAAAAATAGACTACATGCAACTGAATCTCATCATAAATTTATTGTAATGGGTTAAATAATATTATTTGTTCTTATTTTTTTATAAAAATATTAAATCGGTTTATTTTTGTTATACATTTTAATTTAGTCTTTATTTTAGAAAATTTAATGTAATTAAGTCTTTGCTAATAATATATTAATTAATAACGTTAATAAGATGAGATATTAGTTAATGATTTTTTTTTAATTTTTTCAAATTTATCTATTTTTAAATAATAATTTGACATTTGTGAAACTGATAATATGTTTATTATCTTAATTTTAATTTGATTTCTCTATTTTTATTTTATTTCAATTTAATTTTAATATTATTTTAAGATTAAATAATTTTGTTTTCTCCTAAATTAAAATCAAATCTAATTTTTATATAAATATTATACAAGCATTTTTATTAAAATTAAGTTTATTTAAATTTAATTTTACATTAATTTTTATTTAAAATTATTAATAAAAGTAATATTAATAGAAAATTAAAAATTAAGTTTAACTTATGCTAAACTTATTTATCAATTACAGCTTATGTGACAAATATATTTAGAGAAATTTATTTCTTTTTAAAAAAATAATTACAAACTGTAAGTGATACTACTTTAACATTGTTAATATAATATTAACCATATAAAATTAAAAAAGTTCGTGGATTATTATTTCTGCCGTGACAGTTACTTTAACGTAAAGGTGACTGTGACGATGCAGGATCACACTAACCAATGTATCATATACCTTTTCCTTTTCTATCTTTTGGGTAGAATAAAAGAAAATATAAAATATAGCTTAGTATTATTAACATTTTAAGAAAGTTTAAACACAACTTAAAAAACGAAAAAAACTTATTTGATAGAGCCACGTGCTTATCCTATATGGTAACTTTTACATAGGTTGGGTTAATAATAACACACATATTCATGAAAATGTTATGTGAAGCTAATCATATAACCTATCACATGTTCGATCAGAGCTTATAGGTTGGATACGACAAACAAACGCATAAAAAAATCTAATTATGCTTATTCTATTTAAAGATAATTTTATAAAATTGAGTTTAAACGAATAATCCAACATATTCAAATTTTATAGTTTGGGTGAAGTTAATGATATCATCCTTTCACTCTTCACACCACTGCCCTTTTTTGTAAAATAATATAAAAAATCTTCCTTGGGATTATTTTTTTAATGCACTTAAATGTTATATATTATGTGTTCTTTTGATAAAAATATCATTAAAAAAAATCGTTTTTATGATATAAAATTTTACATCATGGTAATTATTTTTATAATGTATAAAAATATTAAAAAATCTGATAAAAGAAAATAAAAGTGTGAAGAGAACAGGAAAAAAAAGTTATTTAGAAATATCTAGAAATAAAAAGAGATAACAGAAAGTTTGAATCATACATAGGTTTGGGGGAACTAACTTCACTTAAAGGTCCAAGTGTGTTTTCTTTTTAGGTCTTTTTTTTTTCTTGCACCTTAAAAATTTCAACCTGGTTTTCCAAATTGTTTTTTGAAAATAAATTTGTATATTTTATATTTTATATTTTAGAATATAAAATAAAAATATATTTTGGATTGTATCCTTTAAAATAAAAATATATTTAGATTATATAATGTAGAATATAATTTTATATTTCAGATTATATATTTTAAAAATTAATTTTGAATTATACATTATAAGATACAAAATAAAATATGTTCTTCAGATTGTATGTTCTAAAATACAAAATTTACATATTGGCTAATCAGAAGTGCAAAATAGTGCAAAATTTGACTGCAGTGTGAGCTGAAATTATGAAGGTGTAAGAAGAAATTGTGTTCTCTTTGTTGAGAATTTGAAATGTTGCCCATTTACTAACATTTTCTATTTCTTATGCACTCCGGTAATTTCTAACCCCACCCTATAACATTTTAATACTATTATTTTATCTTTTGTAAAAGTGATTTCCAAAATAGCTGTTTAAGAAAATTTTAAGTATGATTTCCAATGAAAATTTTGGAATAGATTTTGATAACGAAATTTTGGAAATAGACATTTTGGAATAAAATTTTTGAAAATGTATAAAATATATTATGAAACAAGTTTTTAAGAACAAAATTTCTAACTAATTTTCTATAACATATATAATATCTTCGGGGCTAACTTTTCAAGAATGAGTTTTTTTGGAAAATATAATATTATTATAAAAAGAGATTTTTAAAATGAGCATCTAAATCGTGTTGTTCCTCTTTTCTTTCCTTTACAATAACTGAGGTTGTAACAATGTGATACTAGAAAAGAAAATATTTTATCATTTTTCTATTAGCATCAGGTGCAATTAGTAATGATAGGGGGCAGAAAAGGAAGCAGCCCTTTTTTCTTTCAGGAATATATTTGTCTCTTTTTTGACTCTATGGTCCAAAGTACATTATCTATTTTGTCTTTTTTTTTATACCTTTTACTGGTTGTTAACTCCATTCTTTGCACCAAATGTATATTCATAATTTTTTAAAGGGTTCAAAAGAATTTTCCTTTTGATTTATAACATGATTCCAAAGTTTATTTATTTATTCGCTGTTTTATTTCCAGTTTTTTCTTTATCGATTATGACTTTTGAATCAATTTAATATCTATAACAATTATCTATAAAAACTGAAATATCTTCATTAAATATATTCATTCTTTACTTATAAAAATTAATACAAATTAAAATAATTTATAATTATTTTGGTAATCTTATTATATGATTTGCTTCTATTTTATCCATAAGAAACTTAATTACATGTTTCTACTTATTACAATGAACATATTAAATAACATGATTTAACAAAATTGATTAAGTCTCTTTATTTTAGAACAATTTAAACTTATGTTTATTAGAAAAATACTTATATATCATAACTAATTTTGGTAGTATGGTATTATGATTATTATTTACGATGAGATATCATTATGTTATTATTGACTATTATATTATATAATCGAGGTAAGTATTATTCTAATGATAACATAGGCCAATGATCGTTGTTGATCCGTAAATATAACTAGTATTTCCTAAGGAATACTCACTTAATAATCACTCATACTTAAAACTATTCATAAAAGATCTCAACTTTCTTATTGACTTGAGTGCTAAAGTATTTTTTTGCAGACTTATTTTCTCCCCTTTGATAAGTAAAGAATTCCATTCCGACCATCAAAAGTATTTAAGTCTACCTATCCGTAAATCCACACTCAAAATCTCGGTAAAACCATTTGGCACCCACCATGGAATCCAGGTAAAACTGCATAGAGGGCACCCAACGCTAGCATTCTAGCACTCAACACTCACCTTGCTTGCCCAACGAGCTCCCCTAGCCCACAAAGCGAGATCGAAACCAGAGATTTCTCCAAGCCCAAGGAGAACTCTTGTCCAACCTCTGAAACACACTGCCACTTCTCTTTATTAACTCGCCCAATGAGCCTGTATTTTCTCCACTTCTCTCTATTTCTCACATTTCCCATCATTTCCAAACACTGACGTTGAGAGGCTTCGGCTGATACCCGAGCGACTTCAGTTGATAACCGAGCGACTTCTAACTGTTGTAAGGCTACTGTGTTTTGTTGTACTAAGGAGACATTTTGCTACTGCATTGCTTCCATCATTGTTGTCATCATCCTTAACATTTCAAAAGCATCAGGATTGGAGGGTGGAGGAGGAGGTCTAGATGCCATCTTCTGTTTCCAACAGAGAGAAAGAACCACCAATTTAACTTAGGGAAACCGAAACACTATCTGAACTGCACACTAAGTACACAACACAACCATAGTATACTCATAACCTACAGGAGTTAACATAAAATGTAACATCCCAATAATTATGGCATAAAACTATAATAGGAGTTAACATATAATAATATTATAGGACAATTAATAAGCTTATAGTAAGAGTTCTAAATTAAAAATTCCAAAATGCTGAGCATTTAAGACTGTACAGAGAATATAAGCATGACACAAAAATATAAGAGTAAGTGGAACGGTTTGTGAGCTACTATTAAACCGAATGGTTCTAGATCTTATGCTTACATCGAATGGTGTTACAAAAGATAATTTCCTACTGAACGGTTATACAAAAGACTATAAACCGAACGGTTTCTACTCGAAATAATAACCAACCTATTGACTAAACGGTCCTACACTATCTTCAGGATTTTCACTCTCCAGCGCTTCCTCTAATGAGCACTCAAAGCCTTCTGCTCACATTCATAGGATGATCATTGCAGTGAAGAGAACGACCGAACGGACAGTCAAAGATAAGACAAAAGAGTAGGGTAAGCTTATGTAATTTAATTAATCATAATAGCATACAAGCTCATTAATTTCATACACAATTCATACATACAATTTCAAAATACAATCAAATCAGAGAATACAGGATTTGGCCAAACATCCAATACATGTTATGATCAACTACTGACTTGACTCATCCGGATTGTATGAATTATGTAGCTACGATGCTTATGCACCCAGGTGGATCCTAGCTGGGATGCCCTCAACAGCTGCCACCCGAGGTTGGTCCAGTGAAGATTACCTTGGTACACCAATACCAGAGGCTAAAGGACCTCCTGCCATTCTCACACATGAGTTACTCCTCTCTACATGAGAATGAGTAATCACAAAATATCAGGATAAACGACAATTTAGCATACCCACATTCATACTTTACCATTCAACAACCATCCATGAGATATTCCTCCATGGAACCCTCTTTCACATCCATGTTATTCTTTTCATTTAAATCTTTAATTACCTACTTATCCACCAATACAATCAAACCGCATAGTAAAAACTAAAATCATGACTAAAACCGAAAGGAAGTAATATTATAGCCTATGAACATGACCCAATGGTAAGAACACCCTTAACTCAAGAATATGACTGAATGGTCAAATAACAAGTGGCTCATGTATGAATCGAATACATTCTAAGATCGAACACACTAATGAGCTTAAGTCAAATACTAAAGGCTCGAACTCAGAAAACTTCTATGCTTTTGCCCCCACATATCAACACGAGGTTTTCCAATGTGCTTTATCCTCACTCGTACACTTTCTGGGAAAACTTCCCAGAAGGTCACCCATCCCTAAATTACTCCAGGCTAAGCACGCTTAACCATGGAGTTCTTATGGGTTAGGATACCGAAAAGCAAATGCATTTTATTGATATGAGTAGCCAAATCAATTCCTTTAAGTTATCCTTCAACTGTATAGTCCCATACCGATACAGTCTCTAGATCCCTCTCATTCCGGTGTATGTTTGATTCTTCCATGTGCCCCTCCCACTGGAAGCCTGCCTGGGAGCCGCTATTTGTTTATGCCTCTTGCACTTCGTGCCTCTTGCACCGGCGATCACTCTCTACCCTCGTCAGTGCCCGGGTGTCACATAACTTCTAGGGCTCCCTATAAGCTTCTGGTTGGTGAAGAGGAACCAACCATAGAATCAGAGATAGAAAACAGTTTCAGAGAAGGAATTTATGAACATATGCAAGCTAAACAGTGCTTGCGTGTAAAGGAAAATGCATGGACTGCAAAAGGTGACCTGGTTGGACTTACCACTTCAAAACCTCAACTTGATCGGTTTAAATGGAAGTCCTTGATGCCTCAAATACTTAGACGGTGGCTGGTTGGTGATCGGAGGAAGAAAATGTTAGAATTTGTAGAGAGAAGGAGGAAGGATTTTAGAGAGAAGGTGGAGGAAATGCAGTTTCTGAAACTTGGAGAAGAAGGGTGCATGCTGAAAGTGGCACCAGATTTTAAAATTTCAGCTTATATACTACCGTAAAAAATCAAACGGTCCATTCTGCTGCAGCCACCTGGCCTTCACTTTCAAAATCTCACAATCCCTCTTGTTGACACCTGGCTTCCACTAGCACCAAAATTTAATGGTTTTGACATCAGAGAACTCTTTAAAAGTGGTTTTAGAGAAATGATCTGTTTTAAAATAATAAAACTCGTTTAAATGAAACTATTTATATTAAAACCATTTAATATTAAAATAATCGAGTATCACTATTTTTAAACCATTACTACTTCTAAAATATTATTTTCTAGATTTTTATAATTATTTTTAGTATTTTAGTAATATTATGATAAGTATTATTATTAGTATTATTGTGCTATTAATATTAGTATTTATTATTATTGTTGTTATTATTATTTTGGATTATTATTATTATTAGCATTAATGTTATAAGTGTTAATATTAATATTACCATCGTTATTTCAATTAATATTAGTTTTAGTTTGAGTAGTATTAGCATTAGTAATAAGTATTCATATTTGTTGAATATATTAAAAATTATATATGGAATTAATCCCTTGTGTTAAATACACACATAGGGTGTTCTATTTATAATAGAAGAAATATGGACGGGTCAAACGCAATGGTGATAAAAGAGAGGACAAAAGAGACACTAGCGGAAGAAGCCATGGATGAACAGGAGAGAGAAACTATAAAAATAAAAAATTCTCCAATCAAGGCACCTGAAAAAGGAATAAGAGCAAAAAAGGAAAAAGAGCAACCTCGATGCTCTAAATAACTGCCAAACATGCCACAATGCACGACGAAAAAGGAAGCAAATCCATAACTTTAAAAGGAACTCCGATGAAGGCATCGTTAATGGCATGGTAGTCACCTAGTCGAGACGATCAAAACCGTGTGATCGTCGGTCGAAACTTAAACTCCGGTAATGGCAACAATAGACAACCGCGATAGATGACGGTGTCGCCGGCAGCGGTAGATAGCCCCGCCGCTGGCAGCGGCGAATGTAGTGGTAGAGGCACCAGAGGAACCTTAGGCTCTAGATACCTTGTTGAATATATTAAAAATTATATATGGAATTAATCCCTTGTGTTAAATACACACAGGGTGCTCTATTTATAATAGAAGAAATATGGGCTAAGCCCAAAATACAAATAAGAAGATAAGAAATAATAACAAACTAACTAAAAGATAAAAGATAAGGATAAAATAAAGATAAACATAAACTAAATATAATGTATCTAACAATATTATTATTTTTATTATTATTATTATTATTGTTGTTGTTGTTGTTGTTGTTGTTGTTGTCATAAAACATTTTAAAGTTTCTCATTAGTTTTGAGATGCTCACTAGTGGAAAAACGCTATTTAACGTCAGCTCATAGACGTCTGTTAGAGGATCACCGACGTCATATGATGACCGGTGGCCTTACCGTGAATAAAATGGTAACCTAGATGTCAGTTTCACGGTAAAGCGACGTCTCTTATATAGCACACGTCAGCTCTGCCCTAAGCCGATGTCCAATGTAATGAGGTAGGCGAGAAGACAGACTTCTCCTGCGCCATTGACATCGGTTGTGATGGGGGACCGACGTCTACTTGACTGCAATTAATGTTGTTCACCTGATTCCCAGGCGCTTAGATATCAGGTAGACAAAAACCGACGTCTATGGCCTGTCCGGAAGGCGGGAAGACAAAAATTTCTACAAAATAGACGTCACATTTTTGGGTGCGCGACGTCTATGTGCCTGTAATTAATTATGTTCATCAAACTCCGAGGCACTTCGACATCCGACAGCAGAGACCCGACGTCGGCGCCCCTTCACAATTGTCGTCTACTTCCCTGACAGGAAATGAAACATCAATCGGTTCAGTGCTCTAGATGTCGGCTCCCCTAGTGGCCGACGTCTAATGGGCATTCGAAAAGTCAATTTAGATGTTATCTTGGACGTCGAATTAGTTAGATAACCGACGTCTAGGTAACTATAGACGTTGGTCTCTAGAGCAACCGACGCCCCATTTCATTTTAAATAAACCGCAGACTCTTCGCGCCATTGCAGTTTTTGATATCATCGTCTTCCTCCTTCTTTTTTTCTCTCTTGCGGCTCCTCTCCTTTTTCTCTCTTGCGGCATTGCATCCCAGGTGCGTGTTTTTTTATGGTTACCGTTTAAACATTGTTCAATCTTTCATCGATTATCTTCTGGTTCAACTGATTAAAATTTGTTTTCCTTGTGTTGTGTTTTAGTGTAGTTTTGTTCCTCTCTTGGGGTAACGCAGTACCACATTCTTCCTTTGCTAGCTGCTTCTTAGAAAAAGCGGCGTCTTTTGGATTTCTCGTGGTGTTTCGACCCAAAAACGACCCTGGGTCGTTGCCTAGTTATTGTTTCATCGTAATTTTTCCCTCTTGCGCTTGAAAATGGAACTAAGCAAAGGCCCAGGTTCGGTTTTGGGTCGAAATGCCATGAGAAATTCAAAAGAGGCAAGCTTTTTTTTTTTCTGGGGAAACTAGCAAAGAAAGAATGTGCTACTGGGCTGTCCAAAGACAGGAACAAAACTGTACTAAAACACAACGTCTATATTAGACGTCGATTAATGCATACACCAACGTCTAATAGTGACATTAGACGGCGGTCAATGACATGTTCGAAGTCTTTATGTGCTCTTAGACATCGGATAAAGTAATAACTGACGTCTATATATTGCCTTTAGTTGTCGGATTACGCCTGTACCGACGTTTAGTAACGTCCGACATGACACCAAATGAAGCCTGTATAGACGTCTGTTGTGTAGGATGTGCGACATCCCATTGATGTCACCAATATTGACGTCAATTGTGAATGAGACGTTAAAGACCCAAAATAACTAACTTTAAACAACATTTTTTCACTAGTAGCTCAAAGATAACGTAGTAAAGGAAATATCTAATAAATGATTTGAGGTAACAAATTATCCTATATAAAAGATAATTTTAGTGAATAAAATATTGGACAATGATATTTTAACAACACTTTTTGACAACTTTTTTGACAACGGGACACGTGTCACCATTTCATTCGTCTGTTTGAATTTATTTTAAGAAAATATTTGAAACGGACCAATCATAAGCTGCCACGTACGCGTTGTCAAAAATTTGTCAAAAAAAAGGTTGTTAAAGAGACTTTTTCCTAAAATATTATATATATGGATTGAAAATTATCGGATTGTATATGAAAACCATGGGAAAGCCTGTAAATCGCATTCGATAGGATTATTGAATGGAGGCTGCACCTTACCCCGAATTAATCATTACGAGTGGTGTCCACCACGACAGAAGAAAAGCTACATCCGAGCTAGTTTCTTCGTGACAATTTAAACCTCAAACAACAAAGACAAAATATAAAAACATAACATATATTACAATAATCCACAGGTTCTCCAAAATACAGTGGTTCTGCTGATTCTTGTGTCACAATATTGAAGGCCTAAACATGTCTGAATATATTTATTAATGTCACACGTTGGAAAGTGTAAATCCAATTGTCTTTCACTTTCACTAATTCATTAACGTTAGTTCAAAGTTCAAACGAATAATTTAACCCTCTTAATTATTAAAACCATGTCACATCTATTGCTAACTATCTTGTCGTATTTTGATAGATCATATAAGCCTGCTAACACACGCAATAGCATTCTCCTCTAAAAGCAAAAGCAGAAAGGAAAAAATAAACATTGAATAATAATAATAAAAGAAAATTCCAAGTTGAAGGCAAAAGAATAATTACCTTGGCCATATTGCTTAAAATAAGAGACTTTGCTGTCCAAACAAGGGAAACTGCTTCCAATCTCCCATGGTAATAGCAAATAAGATGGACTTTAGAAGGATGACAGTGACCCCACATGGGACCAAAACTGTGTTACAAAGTAGACAAAAAGAGAAATTCTTGTACGTTTTTGGAGAAAAATATCGTATTTTGAATGGCTGCATCTGTTACCATTGTACTGCATTGTATACACATAAAACTAAGAATCAAATTTTTAATTTATATTTAACAAGATTATCTATTAATCATATCAATGTCTGCTCTAATCATATTGTTAATGTTATAATTAAGGTGATAGATATAAATTATTTTAGAAGAAAAATAGTTCCCAGGATAAGATCAAGACATTAACTATTGGAAATTTGATACTTATCCATCAAACTAGGATATAGGACCCACGCCCACAACTTCAAACAAGGCCACCTTAACCATTCCCAACTTTGGGGTAGGCACCAGATATGACTAATCTAGATCCTCTCCCACTATGAGACGATGCAATCTTAGCCTTTGATTAATTATTATTTAATATGTATCAATTTCAAAACATATGTATTCAATGGTGAGATTTTAAAACTGCATACTGTCCAAATTTTTTCAACTTGAAGTGCTTCACGTAGGGCTATAAATATCACAATGGTCCTTCCTCAGAATCCTGCTTTTCCTTTTTCAATTTTAATATTTCTTTGTAGTGAGGCTTGAGATTCCTGTTGCTGAATCAAAATGTTGGCCATTTTTCACAAAGCTTTTGCTCATCCCCCTGAAGAGTTGAACAGTCCTGCTTCTTACAAAGGTTCCAAGAAGCCTAAGGTTCCTGAAGAGACTCTCAAAGATTTCCTTGCTCACCATCCTCAGAACACTTGCTCTATGAGCTTTGGTCATGCTGCTGTGCTAGCTTATGTCCGTCCTGATCAACCTTTCTCTCGTAATCAAAGGTTATGTAGCATTCTCTTTATGTAGATCAATGATTTTGTGTGCTGATTTTTACTGTTATCTGCACCTACACCTACCTTTCTTGCTTTCTTACAAAGGGTAATTTTCATTTGGTAATGTAAAGGTAGGTGTGATTTTTGAAATCAGTAAGGTGAAAGTGTATGATTAGTGTTGAATCATGGTAGGTTGAGAAAGAATGCTGAATTTGGGTTCTCTGAATTGCAGGTTGTTTTGTGGGATTGATGACATATACTGTATCTTCTTGGGGAGTTTGAACAATTTGTCCTTACTGATCAAGCAATATGGCTTGTCAAAGAACACTGATGAGGCCATGCTTGTGATTGAAGCTTATAAGACCCTCCGTGACAGGGGTCCATACCCGGCAGATCAAGTTGTCAAGGAACTTGATGGCAGCTTTGCCTTTGTTGTGTATGACAGCAAGGTTGGAAGTGTCTTTGCAGCACTGGTATGCTAATCTTCCATTTTGGTTGACTTTTGCCATACTTTACTTAATAATTGAAGTGCTTCTACTAAGAAAGTTGTTGATCATGGTTTTGCAGGGTTCTGATGGGGGAGTGAAACTGTATTGGGGTCTTGCAGCTGATGGATCTGTGGTGATCTCTGATGATCTAGAAGTCATAAAAGAGGGCTGTGCCAAATCCTTTGCTCCCTTCCCAACAGGTACCTTTCTAGCCACCACTCACTGGTTTCTTATAATCTTGCAGTTTTAATGTTCATAAACATTTAAAATAGTGAAAAATCAAACTAAGGGAACAAATTAAGCTAATGAAATCACATCAATAGAAATTTCAATGAAAATAGAAGCACAATCCTGTGATGCATTGAGATCCATGACATGTTGGTGGTGGAATGCAGGGTGTATGTTTCATAGTGAAGGAGGCTTGATGAGCTTTGAGCATCCAATGAACAAGTTGAAGGCAATGCCAAGAGTTGATAGTGAAGGGGCCATGTGTGGGGCCAATTTCAAAGTTGATAAGTTCTCCAGAGTCAACAGCATTCCTCGAGTGGGAAGTCAATCCAATTGGATGGAATGGGACCAACATTAGCATAAAATAATCCTTATGGATAACAATGTTTAATAAAAGTGTCATCTATGGTCCAATTCACCCTTCTGAATCTGTTTTCTCTTCTTCTTGCTTGTGTTGTTTTCCTGTTTCCTTCCGGCATGGTACATATTGAAGCGTTTTTTCAAACATGTTAAGTGCTGACCGTGGTGCTTGTGTTGTCACTCACTGAGATTAACATGGTTCGGGTCAGGAACATCTGTGTCAGTGTTTTATTGCATGTAGATGTGCCAAGTAGGTCCTAGGAATTGTAATGTAACATGGATGATATGGTGTACAAAATGGATGAACAAGGACAAACTATAGTTACTGCACTCAATTTCTCAATCTAAAGTGCTTCAACTGGTTGAATGTCAATTTATCATTCATTTGAAAAACATGGCATAATAGCTGCGTTTGTCTTGCTTCTAGATTCCTATATGAACTGAAAGAATTTAATCAAAGTCTACCCAGAAATTTTTGCTACCTCAGAATTTGAAAAAAAAAAAACTGTAATTAGTGTAATATGATTTATAGATAATCTTCCTTCTTATGTGATTAAGAGATTCAATCTTCAGATTCATGCATATGAAAACATCTAATAAGAACACAAAGATTTAAATAAGTTTCAATAAGTTAAGATGTTATAGCTTTCATGAGAGAAATATCTTCTCAAGTCATCATCAACAAAATGCTAGCAAGAATATGAAATACCACAAATATTTTGTCTTAATTTCTTGTTTTTTTCTAGAACCATGATGTATGTCTTACACATTGTTTAGGTAAAACACTAATCTGTAGTTGGGTAACGAAATTGACTTTGATTGGGGACAAATATTTGGAATTTAATGAGCACTATTGCGGTAAAGTTGGGAATTTTATTTTGATTACGTTGGGTTTTTATATGTATTTAATTTGTCAAATTAGTTTATCTATATGTATTTTAATGATTGAATTATTTCTTCATGTTTCTATGGTGAATATTAATTTAGCTAAAGAGTACAAATAGAAATATTTTAGGAATTGTTATTTTGGAGATTAATACAATTATATTAGGGTTAAATATGTTTTTAGTCCCTATATTTTGGGACGATTTTGGTTTTAATCCCTCCTTCAAACTAAGGTACAATTTAGTCCTTCAACTTTAGAAAACTCTGGTTTTAGTCATTCTTACCAAATTTTTTAACTTTATTTGCTGTTTCAAACGCGTTTCTTAGTTAACATTGAAACAAAAATGTATCAAATAGTGTAAACAATCCAAATGCTATAATGAAACGTGCTTGAAACAACAAATAAAGTTAAAAAAATTTGGTAAAAAGGACTAAAACAAGAGTTTTCTAAAGTTGAAGGACTAAATTGTACCTTAGTTTGAAAGAGGGACTAAAACCAAAATCGCCCCAAAGTATAGAGACTAAAAACATATTTAACCCATTATATTACATCTTTTAGAGATAAATTTGATTATATATATTCCCATGTAAAAAACAAATTGAGGCTATTTTTTTTTTTTAATATTTTACTACATCCTTTAGAAAGCTTAATATATCCTAACATTGCACAATTAAACTTTTCTCACATGATTAGGTGATTTATCTTTTCAAAAATTTTGGTGGTATCTAATAATAACTTGCATAAGTTAAAATGTGTTTGAATTCATGTTTCAATGTTGTAAGACTATTAAATGTGTTTAAATTTACGTTTCAGTACAATAAGAATAAAAAATGTGTCTGAATCTGTTTCAATGTTATAAGAATAAAATGTGTTTGAATTTATGTTTCAATGCGATAAGAATATATTTCAACACTTTTCTTTATAAGTATTTTTAGAAGAATTCTTTTATAAAATAAAAACAGAAAAGTTGGAAAGATTTTTTTTTTTTTTTACAAATTAACTTGCATATAAACTAATTTTAATTTATAAGAAAACAGAGAAACGTGCTTAAGGATATAAAAAAACATTTGTTGATTTCATTTAATTAAGGGAGTAACGTTTTTTTTTTCTCTTGAGATATAATATAATGAAATGTATACGAACTAGCCTGTGTCCCGTGCCATATTTTAAAGAAATTATAATAAGATTAAATATGTTTTTAGTCCCTTAAGTATCACATGATTTTGAGTTTAGTCTTTACACAAAACTTGGATTGTTTTTAGTCTTCATGGTTTTGAAACTGCTATAAATAGTCTCTAATTTTGGATGACATTAACTTTTGTTTGACGTGGCTAACGGCCAACCCATGTTTGATACTAGGTATGAGTTTATTCTCTACCATTTTTTTTTCTTTTTATTCCAAATTTGCACACAAACTCCTAATTTCTTCAATGTTTATATTTCAGCCCCTAACTTCTTTTCAAAATTGTATAATAGCCTCTGTTTGACCAACTAGGTGCAGGGTTGACTCCAGTGAGTCTGTCTTGTGAAACCATGCCACCTGATAGTTTACCCTTTACCCAAAATTAGGGTTTTGATTAGGAGTTACCTTAGATTCAATTATGAGTTTCTTTGTTACCTTACTCTCCAAGTTGCTACTAAGGAGAGTAGAGTCAGTACCCTTCTTATCTCCTGTTCTACAACCATAACAGCATGAACCACAATAATGATCTGCTGAGGAATTTTTAGCCACTAACAGAGAAACAGAGAAAATGGAAAGAGGGGAAAACGAAAACCCTAGATGGAACACTTTGTATAAAAGGAAGCACTGAATCCCTAAAATATCACATCATTCCTCGAATCAGAATAGCAGCAATGAGGATTTGTACAGTTCAGCCTATCCCTCTCTCGAAATTTCCTAATACTCCCACCGCCACATTTTTTTCTCGTACGTTTTGTATCCCTTTCAATTCTCATTCAATCCGAAAATAGACCTATGGTTCTGTCTTTTTGGTGTTTTCTTTGATTCTTGATTATCTTCCCGTGTTGTTTGGCGTTATTTATTTAACTTTTATGGAGCCATTGGTTTGAATGTATTTTACTACTGCAACTGCATACTTATGACTTTTGTTTTTTTTTGTATTTTATTACATGATCTATTTTCTTGAGAAATTTGTTGCCAAGGGCTATACCTTCTGATGAAATATCCAGTGGGGCAAGTCAATTTTTCAATGAGAAACGTGTCCATGGCAGATTGATAATCAAAGCTTGCAAAAAATGGATTTTTTTTCGACCATTCCCTCATAACAGAATCGGGTGTTCTGATGCATGCACACCACTTTATAACCATGGCTCTGGTTTTCTCTCTTGACGATGACGACACGGTTTGAAGGAGATGACGATGGCGCTTCTGTTCGGGGTTTGCAGGTGGTTGGCATAGGGTTTTTGGGGCAGCATGGAGGCTAGGTGGTGTCGGCCTTGCGTTGGAGGTTCAACAGCGATTTGTGTTTCGCCTTTCGTGTTTTTGTACGTTGCGAGATGGCTGCCAATGACTTAATCTAATTGCAGTGTTCCTTTTGAACTCTAATTGCGATGTTCTTTCTAAAGTGTATACATTGAAGAAATTAGGGGCTTGTGTGCAAATTTAGAATAAAAAGAAAATAAAATGTGGCACAGAATAAACTCATACATGGCATGAGACGTAGGCTGGCCGTGAGCCACGTCAAACAAAAATTAACGCCATCCAAAATTAGGGACTATTTATATCAGTTTCAAAATTATGAAGATTAAAAGCAATCAAAGTTTGGAGTAGGGACTAAACCCAAAATCGTGTGATACTTAAGGGACTAAAAACATATTTAACCCATAATAATATATTTATTATATTAATTTGAATTTATAAAAATATAATTATAATTTAGTATAAATATTTTATTTTATAAGATTAAATATTAATATTTTGATTATTTTTATAGTAAGAATGTATTTAAAAATATATTGAAAATAATTGTTTTAAATGTTAAATAGAATTCTTACTTGTTTAAGTATAATTATCTGTTTATCTTGGTGTATTATGTAAGAACTGAGAAAAGAGAAACTTTGATGGTGCACACATGGCAATTATTTCTGAAATAAAGATTTAAACACATTACAAGCTCATGCCACTTTCCTGAAAAGCTAATATCACTCTTCAAAGTCTTCTTCCTCCTCCTCTAACTTCTCTCATCCTTTTCTTCCCACTAAACAAATTCAATTTCAATAAGGAAACACTTAAGAAATCCTGGGGTTGTGGGCTTCGAGATCATCCGATCAATCTAGTGTTCTTCATTTGGTAGGTTTTTCCCAATTCTTTCCATGTTCTAAACTGTGATCATGCAACTTTTCTACTTTGCATGTGCTTAATCGTTCCTTCTCTTCAAATTATTAGTTCAATTGAAGTTTATGAACCGTTTTCCCATCCCCAATTGGCAATCTATAGGTGTTTCTAGCATTTCCTTGAGGTGCAAGAGAGCGGGCAAGGTTCAGTTTTACTGTGTTGTAAACTAGAGGTAAGGGAAGCTTAGGTTTCTTTTCTGCTTGTGGAAATTATCGTGTGTGTGAGTTGGGGTTCTGCTTTAATCCTATAATAATGTATGTGTAGGTTATGTAATAGGATACATTGTTGTTGAACTGAAACTTGATAAATATGTGTGTTAGAACATGCGCTTATTGATGTGTGATTTAGGAGACTGTAAAGATTATGATGAGGAACGGTTATGAGCAAATTGTATGATGTTGAAAGTGAGTATTGGAATACTGTGAATCGTGTTGTGCAGGTTGCTAGATTATACTTTAAGTTGGTTATGGTGTTTCAGGTTAGTTTAAAGGAGTGAGGTAGTGTTTTTGAGATTTAGAGGTTAGAGGTCAAATTAGAATATTGGGGCAACTTAGACAAGTCCATTGTGACTTATTAGAAGAGTCAAAATGGTTGAAAATGGTTTCAAAATGGTAAATTTAAAAATTAGTCTCTAGGTTGAGGAAATTGAAGTATTAGAGTGTAAATCAATGCATAAACTTTAAAGGATAGTATTAAGAACGTTTGTAATCACTTAGACAAATCCAATTCAGCATATACTGTGATTTGAGGGTGTTAGAAGTTCATCAAAATGTCTAAAACGAATTTTGGGTGAGTGAGTTGTGCAAATTTGCAGAATTTCATTCTGTAGATTCTGCAGACTCGTTGTGCGAGAGAATTCGCATAACGAGCTACCCTTAAGAGGCATTATCTGCTTGGGGCAATTCGCATAGTGACTTCGTGCGCTATGCGAATCATGGTAGATGATTCCTCTCTATTTAGCGAGTCGCGTTGCGAAAGGGATCGCTTTGCTACTGGTGTTGGTCTGGGAAATTAATCATATAATTAGAATAGCGTGAGGAATGCCCTCTGCGAGAGTGAAGGGCCTGATGCCCCTGTTAGGTAATTCGCAAGGCGAAATCATTCACTATGCGAATTAGTTAAAGTGGGCTGCCTTTGTTTGAGGACTCGCTATGCGAACCAGATTCGCTATGCGAATGCTACCTGGTCTTGCATAGCAAGCATGTCGCTATAATTCATTTCTTTCTTCTTCCTTGTTTGATTGATTGATGATGTATGATACATAAATGAATTGGTATGATATTGTATATGATTATATAACTAAAGAATGGTATGTTGAGGATTCAAAGAGGAATATAACTTGAACAAAGTAGTAAGAGTGAGTATGATATTAAGATCTCCCGGTTTAGATCATTTTAGTGTTTAGAATGAATATAGGGACTCGGCCTTGGGGGTTATCCTAACACTCTAATGCTCTTTCACTCTCACTTAGAGAAGATTGAGGCATGTGGTGAAAGTAGTAGGAAGTCCTAGTGGAGGCGTTACTTGGAGGCCTATTGCGCGGTAACAGACTTACCTTGTGTGTGGTAGGGTGAAACCCATTGGCAATGGCTTTGCAAAGCAGTAGAGGCCACCACAAGTGCACAACCCACCATAGTTCGATATTCATTCTAAGTTCAGACGAGTCTTGTCTAGTTATGTGTTGTAATATAATTTGATGTTTTACCTGCTTGCTAGTATGACTTGTGGTCTTACATTTAATGTATAGAGTAACATGTATGTTTTTAAAACCTAGCTTACTGATGAGTTTTCGTGGCCCATACAAATTTGATTGTGCATAAAAGAATGCAGTATAGACTAGGAAGTGACTCCTAGGTCGTCTCTCAAGGACCAAACTGTGGTTCGAGAATTAGGTCTAACACGAAGTGGGGGGTTTGTGAAAGGTTTATGTGAATGCGGATGAACTAAATCAAAAGACGGATGCAAACAGAAATGTAAAACTGAAATGCGGACAGAAACATAAAAATGGAATCGAATACTGTCGCAACCGGAAAATCGCGACGGGACGACGATCCAAAAAAGAAAATATTTTTTTTTTTGAAAAAAAGATTTGGAGTCGCCACCATAGTTTATTCTGGAAAACTACGGAAAAACCATAAAAGATAAGGCAAGGTCTACAAAACCAAATTCTGGTTTCGGAAGTCGGTTACGCGTGGGGAAGGTGTTAGCACCCCACAACGCCTGCCCTAAGGTAGTACCTTTAATTAAATGCGCAAACTTGATGTGGTTTTTCAAAATGTTTAATTTCCCCTAAAAATAAAACTCTAAAGAAAACAAAATATTTTTTTATTTTTTTTGTGCCCGACAAGGATTGACCTTCCTCCTACGTATTCTCAATTGCACTGAGAAATCATGGTTACGTAGTTCTTTAGGAAACTATTTGGAAAATTTGTTTGAGAAATTGTTTGAGAAATTTGTTTGAAAAAAGATTTGAAATTTTTTGGATTTTTGGAAAGTGAACCTGACAAGGACTAGCCTTGCTCCTACGTATCTCCACTTTGGATGGAGAATCAAGGATCACGTAGTTCTGGCGAAAAGATTGATTGTTTGTTTGTCAAGATGTTTTTAGGTTTTGGAGATTTTATATTTTTTTGGTATTTTTAAAGACAAAAGGAAAAGGTTTTCAGCACACGGCCGACAGAATGGTCGCACGTGTGCTTAAACCTTTTAAAATAATTTTTTGTTGATTTTTAAAAAAAAGAAGAAAGAGGTTTTCAGCACAAGGCCGACAGAATGGTCGTACTTGTGCTTAAACCTTTCAAAATAATTTTTTTGTAGATTTTTTTTGAAAGAAGAAGAAAAAGGTTTTCAGCACAAGGCAGACAGAATGGTCGCACGTGCGCTTAACCCTTTTAAAAATAATTTTTTGTAAGAAGAAGAAAAAGGTTTTCGGCACAAGGTAGATAGAATGGTTGCACGTGTGCTTAAACCTTTCAAAATAATTTCTTGTTGACTTTTTTTTGAAAAAAGAAGAAAAAAGTTTTCAGCACAACGCAAACAGAATGGTCGCACGTGTGCTTAAACCTTTTAAAACAATTTATGATTTTTTAAAGAGGAAGAAAAAGGTTTTTAGCACAAGGCAGACAGAATGGTCACACTTGTGCTTAAACCCTTTAAAACAAATTTTTGTTGTTTTATTTTTTATGATTTTTATATTTTTTTGTTATTTTTTATTTTTTTATTTTTTATTTTTTATTAACAAATAAGTATAACAAACAAATAATAATAAAACAAATTCTAAAGCTAAAGAAATAAAAGCAAAAAAATAAATAAATAAATAAAATAAAAACATTACAAACCAATAAGCCCAATAAGAATAGGGATGTAGAGATGAAAAACCAGGGGTGCAACTCAAACAGTCAAGCCCAGGTCCAGTAACGTAGGGGTGGGTGTATGACCGAAAATGGGGGGGTNCAGCTTGAGATAGCATGCTCCGGTCCAATCCTCCTTTCTTGGTTTGCAGGCATGGAGTGTAGGTGCAAATAACATTGTGCGTGGTGGCAAGAGAAGAGAATGCGGCCCAATAAGCCCAAGACCCTTTGCTCCAAATCAGAACAGTAGGGGTTCCAGCGTATGAAAATTGGGGTGCTTTTGGTAGTTGCTGGTCAGGCCCAAGACCCTTTTTTTTTTTGTTTGCAGAAACAGGATGGGCCATAGCCCAACTGGAAAGGTGGTGTAACAGTGAGATTTAGGGGTGGGGTGCCACTGGATATTTTGTTGAGATGGCCCAAGGCCTCTTTTATTGTTTGCCAGAAAGGGAATGGAGGTGCGAATAGCAAACGAGGGGTGCAAGGAAGAAACTCCAGCCACTAGCCAGGCCCAAGGCCATTTAACCCTAACAGAAACTGATAGGGGTTCCTTCAATTTCATTCCATTTCATCACCTAGGGCTTCTTTCCCTCTGAACGAAAGAAGCCAGAGACCTCACCCCCACTGCTCACGGCCAAGACTTAGCTTCCGGCCACCGCGAACTACGGTCCATAGCGTCGCCGACCACGACCCTCGTCGCTTGAGCCACCAATTCGAGGCCGTCGTCCTCCGTCGAGCTGTCCGCCACTAGATGCAACCCAAAACCTGTCAGTGTCGACGGCCGCTGCCACAGACTCCGTCAGACGCCGCGCCAATCTCTCATCCTCCCCTTTTCTGCGAGAACAGCCACTCACCGAGCTAACGACGTCTCACCGGAAACAAAACCCAGGGGAACAGTTTCCCTCGTCAAACTCTGATACGGCGTGGTTCGAAAGCGAGAGTCTCCTTTTCCTCTCCCTCTCTTATTCGAAATCCAAATCAACGCCACCAGCAAAAACAGACAATGCCGCCGAATCTCACCCTGTTTTTGTGCATTGATTGAGTTTGGGTTTTTTTTTGGATTTTTGGTTATGACAATGTGTTTCAAGAAAATGGGTATTGGTCTCTCTTTTTGGTAGTGTTGCTTATTGAAGGTTGAAGTTGGAGTTGGAGGTAAGAATGGGATTCTGTTTTGTGTGATCTGCGTGAGTTTCTGCTGTTATAAACGAAAGGTGAGGGAGGAGCTTCTGGTTGTATGCGCTGGTTGCAAGAGTAGGAGGTGATGGAGGAAATTGGTTCCAAAAAGGGTGACACTGTTGAGTTGATAAGATGTAATATGTGAGTGAGAGGTTGATGATGGATGATGGAAGAATCGGTGGGAGAATCCCATTTTTTTTATGCTNGAGAAAACAGTTTTGGAGAAAGTGATTCTGTTGAGTGAGTAGTGATTTTGATTGTGAGAATTTGGTTTTGTGAGTGAACCCGNTAGGGATAGGCCATGAAGCTTGGGATTGGAAGATGAATTTGTCGAAGATGATGAATTNGGAGAGGATGGGAATCAGGTTTTGGAAGAGNAGAATCGTGGTGTGTGTGATGGGTGAAAAAGTGGAGAGGTAGGAATGGTGAGAAGGTGAGAATGATATTGGTTGTTCTGTTGGATTTGCAGGTGACAAAAGTATGTTGTTGGGTGATGAAAATGTAAGAAGGTGAAGCGGGATTGAGTTTCTCCGTTTTTCTCTTGTTTGGTGTTTCTGTAATGGAGGAGGTAGTGAGTGATTTGTTGCTGGGATGATAGGTGCAGTGGAGTGGATGATGGGATGGCGTAATGAGGCCCAGTGTGTGTGTGATAGCCAAAAGAGGTGTGTGTGTGAATCTGTTGGGGGTGGTTATGGGTTAGAGGAGTAGAGTGGTGGAGAGCCTTCGAGTGTGATGTCCTTCCTTGCCTGCCAAGACCAAACCGCCTCTGCCAAAATCAATCCTCGCCTCCCAAATTTGCATCCTTTTCCTCAGGCCATGTTGTCCTTTTTTTCACAAACGACAAAGCCTTTTTCTTTTTCTAATTTCCCTTTTTTTTCTTTTTCTTAACTATATTAATTATGCTAAAACAAGGCTAAAAATAAAAAAATAAAAAGTAAAAACAAAATTCAAAATAAAATAAAAATTATGAAAATAAAAGTAAAATAAAAATAAAATAGAATGATAAAAAGGAAATAAAAAAAAAGACATAAAATAAGATAGAATAAGAAAATCTGTATATCATTCACCCGGACGAAATTGGGTGTTGACAGCTGCCCCTCTTTACTTAGATATTAGCAGATAATATGAAAATTTGATATTTTCGTATTATCAGAGTAAAAGCTAAGTAAAGATAGAAACACTAATTTCGTCTGGGTTTCAAAAGAGAAAGAGAAAAAGNAAAAGACCAATCCAAGAGAGTTCGACCATTGCTTAGCAGAGGGTCGAAATCTCAGAAAAAGACTAAAAGTGCCAGATAAAACTGGGCTTGGTGGGCCAGTATAGAGACTGGGCTTGTGATAAATGAGGTGTACAAACCTCGTGGAAAGGGTGTACTAACCCTATGGATGACTGATTTGAAGTGTACTAACCTCGCGGAAAGGGCATACTAACCCTGTGGATGAATGATGTGAGGTGTACTAACCTCGCGGAAAGGGTGTACCAACCCTACGGATGAATTATGTGAGGTGTACAAACCTCGTGGAGGGTGTACAAACCCTACGGATGAATGATTTGAGGTGTACGAACCTCGTGGAGGGTGTACCA
>NC_028356.1:20738732-20747525 GCF_000741045.1 Vigna radiata var. radiata
ATGTGAGGTGTACAAACCTCGTGGAGGGTGTACAAACCCTACGGATGAATTATTTGAGGTGTACGAACCTCATGGAGGGTGTACCAACCCTATGGATGAATTATGTGATTGTTAGGTTCGACCATTGTCTTACAGAGGGTCGAAACACAAAGAAAAACTTGAGCTTAGGGTGCCAGACGAGCTGGGATTTTGAAACTTTGAAATTTCCAGATGAAACTGTTTTTTTTTTTAAATTTGAAATTGCCAGACGACACTGGGCTTTTGAAACTTTGAAATTGCCAAATGAAACTGTGCTTTTTTTTTAAATTTTCAAATTGCCAGACGACACTGGGCTTTTGAAACTTTGAAATTGCCAGATGAAACTGTGCTTTGGAAATTGGCAGATGAAACTGGGCTTTTGAAATTTTTGGAACTTGTAGCTTTGTGAAATGTTTTGGTGATTTTCGACAAAAAATTGATTATTGAAAAGACATTAGGGTGTTGAAACCCTCAATACAATGTGTCAAAATCTTGATGCAGGATCAGGGTGTCAAAACTGCAATATGAAAGAAACATGATCGACAAGAAACAACATCACTTGAAAGAGAAAATTTTAATGTCATTTTCATTGCATTCATTTTTTTGTATTTCTGAAGAAGGATTTGATAACCATTCATATGAACGAAGGTGGTTTCGATCCGAAAAAATTTCTTTTTGATGGATGGATGCACATATGAAAAGCATTTGCTTTGTTTTGCATTTTTTTCTTTTTCGCTTGAGTCGATTGTCTTACTTGCAATCATCAAACTGGTCTTTATTTTCAATGTTTTGTGAAAACTGAGGAATGTCATGCATCCGAGGTCTAAAATTGAGATTATTACATTTTGACTTTTTTTTTTCGACACATCAGTGCACACATGCTTGAATTTGTTGGCAAGCGGAGAAATGAGAGATGTTTAGAAGGGTTTAGAGGAGAATGGGATAACTGTATGGACAAGTCATTCCTCATAATCCTCAAAGGAGATGTGACATGAGAATGTCAGGGTGAACACGAGATACACAAAGGGTGTCCCAGCTTGATGTTACGGAAAATGAGCTGGGGTTTGGATCCATGAAAGTTAGGGTGAGAAAATTTCAAATGAGATTTGCAAAGCTGCCCTCAGTCTTGAGGTTATGGATTGATGAAAAACTTGTGTGAGACTCACAAAGCCGCCCAATTTTTTGTTTGCTTTTTTTTCTTTGTTTATTGTGGTATGGGTTGATGATAAACTCGGGTGAGACTCACAAAGTTGTCCCGGTTTTTTCTTTGGCAAGGGGTTCCATTTGGAAGAGGTATTGGACATGAAAAGGATCGGCAAAAAGGATGGCCCCAAATTAGTTTGATTTTTCTTTTGCATGCTTCTGGTTAGACGGAAGGGTGATCCCCTCTTCCCAAGACATTACTTTTTCTTCTTCTTTTTTTTTGCTTTTTTTTTCTTCTCTTCTCTTTTTTTTTACGACACATTGAAAATCATTTCCCCTTATCGCAAAGTTAAGCTTTATGAAAATTTTAGCAAACATTATCCAATTTGCGTGGACTTTATTAGGCTTGTAACGTGGCTAGGGGCTAAAAGGTATTAGAAGAAAAGGTATAAAGGCCCAAATGAATGTTTGTTGGTTGCCTCGACAACTTACAGGAACTGTTGACTGCCCCCACACATCACCACGAGACTTTCCAGTGTGCTTTGTCCTCACTCACACACTTTCCGAGAAAAGTTCCTGGAAAGTCACCCATCCCAGAATTACCGGTAGCCTAACTCATAAGAACTCCATGGTTAAGCGTGCTTAGCCTAGAGTAATAATGGGATGGGTGACCTTCCGGGAAGTTTTCCCGGAAAGTGTGTGAGTGAGGACAAAACACACTGGAAAGCCTCGTGTTGATGTGTGGGGGCAGTCAGCAGTCCCTCTAAGTTGCTGGGGCGTTACAAATGGTATCAGAGCCTAGCCTCTCCCAGTACGGTGTGGTTCGAGGAAGAACCAGACGGAAGCTGGTGGGCATGTGACACCCGGGCACTGACGAGGGCGGGGAGTGATCACCGGTGCAAGAGGCATGGTGCAGGGGGCACGGACAAGGAGCGGCTCCTGGCAGGCTTCTAGTGGAAGGGGTACATGGACGAATCGAACATACACCAGAATGAGAGCGATCTAGAGACTGTATAGGTATGGGATTATACGGTTGAAGGATAGCTAAAGGAATTGATTTGGCTACTCATATCAACAAATGCATTTGCTTTTCGGTAGCCTAACTCATAAGAACTCCATGGTTAAGCGTGCTTAGCCTAGAGTAATTATGGGATGGGTGACCTTCTGGGAAGTTTTCTCGGAAAGTGTGTGAGTGAGGACAAAACACACTGGAAAGCCTCGTGTTGATTTGTGGGGGCAGTCAGCAGTCCCTGTAAGTTGTCGGGGCGTTACACTTTCTGCTCAACATCACTTTGTGATTTTTTGTTGTTCTTTTTGTTTTGTCTTTTGTTTTTTTTTATTCACTCTTCTTGATGAATTCTCTTTGTTTGACCACTGAGTGCTCTTTATTTGCATCATGAGTCGACTCCTACCTGATGACAACCCTTGCTTGGGGATGATTTTGAAAAAGAATTTATTTTTTGCTCAAACAGGGTGACAATGGATATATTTTTGCTTTTAGGTAAAGACAAGAAGGCCACACATCATTTTGAACTCTGATTTCTTTATTTTCAAAAGATTAATTTTGCGATTGGATAACATGAGTCATTTTTTTTTATCTTCCCTCCTAGACTGCCCTTTCGGGTTTTCAATCTAGTGGAGTTATTCTTTTTTTTTTGAAAGTTTCTTTTTTGTCTCAATGGATTCGGGGATCACCTTACTAGTGCAAGCAAGAAATCTTTTGGTCAAGTCAATCTGCCCCAATGTAAAGGTTTGCTTTGTTACTGAGGGCGGTGACAAAGTTTGTTGGGGACGATCCTTTATTTTGGAAAGGTGAAGGGTGAAGGTTTTCAAGCAACATGTGCACAATGTTTAGAAAGGAAACGTCAAATTGTTATTTTTTATTAGACATTTGACCTCGGAAAAGTCTGACACCACAACTTTTGTTTTTGGTTTATCATTTTTTTGCATTTTTTTTGCTATTTTCGAAAAAAAAAAGTTTGATGATTTGCAAGAAAGACAAGTGACTCAATATTTTCTTCATATTTTTTTTTTGTTTTTTTTTTGCGATACCCTTTCAGGACTCGATTTCCAGTGCTACTTGGAGAAACCCTGTGGCGAATGATCGCATTGTAAGTCAAGGATGAAAGTGCGATATCAATGCGCATACTTCCCCAGTAGCAAGACACTTCTCGATGTCAAGTTCCCTTGTACAATGACTTGTGCTTTCTCATGTGGTCTGAAAGTCCACTTCCTTTATTCATGGTGTCTGTGGAGACGTTCTCAAGCCCTGCCTTAGTGTTGGGTTGAGTTTCTTCAAACTTTAACCATTTCTGATCAGTCAACGATTGCATTCGAACTTGAACACCCAATACTTTTGATGGCATGATCGATAGCCTCTTCGTGGTAATCACCCTTTGTATATGATGCATCATGAGTCTTGGAGCATGGAGGTTTTACAGGCTTCGCGTAACAAGTAGAGACAAGGCCTTTTTGTAGCAGACTTGGAAGCAACGTTGTATAGGTCAAAGTGAATAGGAATGAATCTCGTAGGCCTTTTCTCTTGATCAAACATTTTTCTGCCCAGAAACTTGGTGGGAAATTGAGTTTGGATCTGGTTTCCAATTTTTCTTGAAACCATTTCAAATGGAGATTAAGGTAATGGTATTTAAGTGGGAGAAATTGTTGAGCTCTTTCTCCTCTCCTCTTCCCAAGTGTAGACCCAAACTCGATCACATTTGCTATCATGGTAGGATCTTGTGGGACTTTCTGTCCTCCCACCAATTTCAAATCTTTCTTGGATTAACACCCTGTCAGCAAAGTTTACGGAAACACTGCTCACCATGGTCTCATAGAAGGGTGATTGCAGAGTATTTTAGGATTGTGTCAACCATCTCTCATTACTAATAAGAGACTTTCCTTGAGCAACACTCTTTTCACCTTTGGGCATACTCTTTGAATGATTTTGACTCCTTTTTCATCATGCCCTGCGGTTGTAATATGTGGAGTCGACACCCATGTTATATTTGAAATGTCTCAAGAAAGCATCCATCAGATCCTCCCAAAACTAGATACACAAATGTTCAAGATGAATGCCCCAATTAGTGTCATGCCAATCAAACTCTCGAAAGAAAACGTCTTCATGCAATACATCATGAGATGGCTCGTGGGACAAATGGTTCTTTTGGGTAATTTAAACTTTGGGAGATGTCATCGCCTCTGGGATTAAGCCTAGCGTTGCAACATTTTCAAACTCAGCGCTTCCTTCGCCTTCTATGGCTCTCACTCTCAGTCAGCCTCGATTTCCATTGGTGTAACGACATGGAGAGAAGATTCCATTTCAGGTTGTTTTTTCATCGTCATGCTCACAATGTTTGACTAAAGCATTTCCTTAGGTGCCATGAAATTGATTGCCCCAAGCTTGTTTTCTCCTTCAACTGCGTTATTCTCGGCCCTTTGAGTGTAAACTTGCCCAGTTCTACTCCAAAGGTGAAGTGTAATATGGGGAAAGGCCATGTGAGAGGAAATTTTGGGCCTTCCGATCTTTGTGTTGAGGCTGGGGGCACACAAATCTCTTGGGTTTTGTAAGGCATTTAGGACCTCTAGGGCTTGGCTCATTTGCCCCTTCAATTGTTGGATATCAACTTTCATCCCTTCATTTTTGAACTTCTCCTTGGTTCTCCAAGATTTGGAAACTGGTTCGAGTCCTTTAGGGTATCATGGTTTTTTTTTTGAAATCTTATTAGATGAAACAAAGAGAGAAAAAGAAAATAAAGATGAAAAGAAAAAGACAAATTTCGAAATTAACACGAAACAGAGTCAATAGGGCAGCCCATCATTCAGAAGTTCCCAAGATGTGAGTCATAAGAAGTCTTAGTCAACTATCTCGGGCCTTGGCCATCACCTTCTTCATTTCTCCGATCAATTCTTACAGCAATTGAGGAAAGTTTCAACCCCTTATGCAGGTTAAATATCGACACTGCAAACTCAGCNTCAGCTAATAGCTTAGGGATGTATTCAATGACTTCATTGGCAAGGGAAGCTAGTTGTGAGAAACTTCTTTTTCAATTCTTTGTAATTCGCCCTTATTCAACAACATGCTCACTTGCATCTGAGTCATCAATTCTCAATGTCTTCTTTTTAGCTCAATGCCAACACTCCTTCAGTTTTGCCACTACTGCTTTCACACGCTGCTCAGCACCGTGAAATTGTTTTTCACAATTCGGGTAAGGAGAAATTAACTTGAATGACAACTTGATTGTCTTGACCCTTTCTGCGACTCATTGGCTAAAGGAATGTTTCATTGACAGTCCATGATCTTGGACCTTTCTACGAAGCGAACAACATTGCCCCCAAGCGTTCTTAACTTGATGAAACATTTCAGCAAAGATTCATTCTTCATATGATCTGCAATGTGTCAAGAGATGCGGGCGTTGGTGACCCTCTCACAGGATACCCAAATTGTTTTTTTTCTTTTCCTTTTTTTTTGTATTTTGTTTTTTTTTTGTTTTGTTTTTTTTTTTGTTGACACATGCACAACACTGGATACCCATGAGGGGACATCAAGATAGCTCCTGCAATGGTGTATGATACACGATCTTTGCTGCCAAGAAAATAAGCCATTTAAACTTTTCCTCTTCTGAGCCCACACAAAGCTGCATTCGTTCATTTGCCCCTTTCATCTTTGGTTTACAATGCAGTAGTTCACTAAGGGGACATGTGGCATTCAAAGCGTCCTTATTCGTGCGAGAAATGAAGCATACATACAACATTGGTAAACACCTAACATCTTCCTGACCTTTAACTCATGACACTGATTAAGAGTCCCATAAATTCCAGTTAGGACAACCGATACTGGATGCTCAGAGCAAACTTTTTATCCTGCAAATGCATTCATGGCAGCACAGTCGACCAACTCCCTGGTATTAGGAAAAAGCATGACACCATAGTGGATAACAGCTATTACATTCATGAATGTTTCCTAAATTTCCTCCTTGGTTAATCAATGCAAAAACCACTCTAGGCATTCTTAAGCTAGTATGAATTTGCTTTCCAACTTTATAGGGTGCATTTTCGTGACTCTCATTAGCTGCAAGACAGGGGTATATTGCCCAAGGTGATTGTTTGGGTCTTTGCCCTTAAGAAATGCATCTAAGATCAACTCAAATTCTTCTACTGTAGGCACCAATTGGAAATGGGTCATAGTGCTGGGCTAACACAATAATTTTTTTGTTGCCCGAACCTCCACCTCCGACAGGATCAACAAATTCCCATGCTCCTTCCTGAATGCATTTTTCAAGGTTATCCTTCTTTCACCAGATCCCTCAAGTGACCGATGTTTCCCCCCTTGGCCTCAATGGGTATGCTTTTCTTGAAAAAGTCTAAACTCAAATGCCCTTTGACTCAAAATCCCATGTTAATTTCCATTTTTACCGTAATCACGACTTTATAATTTCTTGACTAGAACCCATAGAATTTGACAAGGCCATAAACATGAGCAACAAAGAAAGAAAAAGAATGTAGTGATATGCACAAGGTGCTTGATTTTATTAAGCAAAAAATGAGGGTTACAAGATTGCACACATTTCCCTTTGTGCCCTGACGGAGGTTCGACGCTTTAGATTCAAGGTCAAGTATATGCAATCTCACCAGGATAGTTCCCTGAGCCTAAGGATTAATGGTCACTAGAGCTATGGCCCCCTCCACAGCATTTCCACAACAGTCGAGTAATCAACTAGGTGTGAAAATACAAATGAAGAGAACAAACTCTAGTTGGGGTTCTCACGACAACCAAACAGGCAGTATGGCCCAAGTGGCACCGCTACACAACCCCTCTATTTCTAAGCTGCACTCAGACCCGGGTATAGGGCCTCACTCAATAGATGCATAATATGTGTGTGTGTGTGTGTGAAGGGAGAATGAAATGCACCCAAACCCTCACCTGCAAAACAACCAGAAGATTCCCAGGCATATATAAACATGTTTTCTACCCTAGGGTTCAATATCCAACAATTCACATGCAGTTATTCCAAATATCAAGCATAGATAAAGAAAAGGGAAAGAGAAACACAAAGCAAAACCACATTGAATTCGCGCATCTAATTAAATGGCCTGACTCTCTAGGGTTATCGCCAGTGGAGTCGCCATCTGTCGCAACCGGAAAATCGCGACGGGACAACGATCCAAAAAAGAAAATAATTTTTTTTGAAAAAAAGATTTGGAGTCGCCACCATAGTTTATTCTGGAAAACTACGGAAAAACCATAAAAGATAAGGCTAGGTCTACAAAACCAAATTCTGGTTTCGGAAGTCGGTTACGCGTGGGGAAGGTGTTAGCACCCCACAACGCCTGCCCTAAGGCAGTACCTTTAATTAAATGCGCAAACTTGATGTGGTTTTTCAAAATGTTTAATTTTCCCTAAAAATAAAACTCTAAAGAAAAAAAAATATTTTTTTATTTTTTGTGTGCCCGACAAGGATTGACCTTGCTCTTACGTATTCTCAGTTGGACTGAGAAATCAGGGTTACGTAGTTCTTTAGGAAACTATTTGGAAAATTTGTTTGAGAAATTTGTTTGAAAAAAGATTTGAAATTTTTTGGATTTTTGGAAAGTGAACCTGACAAGGACTAGCCTTGCTCCTACGTGTCTCCACTTTGGATGGAGAATTAAGGATCACGTAGCTCTGGCGAAAAGATTGATTGTTTATTTGTCAAGATGTTTTTAGGTTTTGAAGATTTTATATTTTTTTGGTATTTTTATAGAAAAAAGGAAAAGGTTTTCAGCACAACGCTGACAGAATGGTCGCACGTGTGCTTAAACCTTTTAAAATAATTTTTTGTTGATTTTTGAAAAAAAGAAGAAAGAGGTTTTCAGCACAAGGCCAACAGAATTGTCGCACGTGTGCTTAAACCTTTTAAAATAATTTTTTTGATTTTTTACGGAGGAAGAAAAAGGTTTTTAGCACAAGGCAGACAGAATGGTCACACTTGTGCTTAAACCTGTCAAAATAATTTTTTTGTTGATTTTTTTTGAAAGAAGAAGAAAAAGGTTTTCAGCACAAGGCAGACAGAATGGTCGCACGTGCGCTTAACCCTTTTAAAAATAAATTTTTGTAAGAAGAAGAAAAAGGTTTTCGGCACAAGGCAGACAGAATGGTCGCACGTGTGCTTAAACCTTTCAAAATAAGTTCTTGTTGACTTTTTTTTGAAAAAAGAAGAAAAAGGTTTTCAGCACAAGGCAGACAGAATGGTCGCACGTGTGCTTAAACCTTTTAAAACAATTTATGATTTTTTTAAAGAGGAAGAAAAAGGTTTTTAGCACAAGGCAGACAAAATGGTCGCACTTGTACTTAAACCCTTTAAAACAAATTTTTGTTGTTTTATTTTTTATGATTTTTATATTTTTTGTTATTTTTTATCCTTTTATTTATTATTTTTTATTAACAAATAAGTATAACAAACAAATAATAATAAAATAAATTCTAAAGCTAAAGAAATAAAAGCAAAAAATAAAAAATAAAATAAAATAAAATAAATAAAATAAAAACATTACAAACCAATAAGCCCAATAAGAATAGGGATGTAGAGATGAAAAACCAGGGGTGCAACTCAAACAGTCAAGCCCAGGTCCAGTAACGTAGGGGTGNNTGNNNNA
>NC_028356.1:20747533-20752131 GCF_000741045.1 Vigna radiata var. radiata
GGGGGGGNGNAGCNTGAGATAGCATGCTCCGGTCCAATCCTCCTTTCTTGGTTTGCAGGCATGGAGTGTAGGTGCAAATAACATTGTGCGTGGTGGCANGAGAAGAGAATGCGGCCCAATAAGCCCAAGACCCTTTGCTCCAAATCAGAACAGTAGGGGTTCCAGCGTATGAAAATTGGGGTGCTTTTGGTAGTTGCTGGTCAGGCCCAAGACCCTTTTTTGTTAGTTTGCAGAAACAGGATGGGCCATAGCCCAAATGGAAAGGGGGTGTAACAGTGAGATTTAGGGGTGGGGTGCCACTGGATATTTTGTTGAGATGGCCCAAGGCCTCTTTTATTGTTTGCCAGAAAGGGAATGGAGGTGCGAATAGCAAACGAGGGGTGCAAGGAAGAAACTCCAGCCACTAGCCAGGCCCAAGGCCATTTAACCCTAACAGAAACTGATAGGGGTTCCTCCAATTTCATTCCATTTCATCACCTAGGGCTTCTTTCCCTCTGAACGAAAGAAGCCAGAGACCTAACCCCCACTGCTCACAGCCAAGACTTAGCTTCCGGCCACCGCGAACTGTGGTCCATAGCGTCGCCGACCACGACCCTCGTCGCTTGAGCCACCAATTCGAGGCCGTCGTCCTCCGTCGAGCTGGCCGCCACTAGATGCAGCCTAAAACCTGTCAGTGCCGAGGGCCGCCGCCACAGACTCCGCCAAACGTCGCGCCAATCTCTCATCCTTCCCCTTTCTGCGAGAATAGCCACTCACCGAGCTAACGACGTCTCACCGGAAACAAAACCCAGGGGAACAATTTCCCTCATCAAACTCCGATACGGCGTGGCTCGAAAGCGAGAGTCTCCCTTTCGTCTCCCTCTCTTATTCGAAATCCAAATCAACACCACAAATAAAAACAGACAATGTCGCCGACTCTCACCCTGTTTCTGTGCATTGATTGAGTTTGGGTTTTTTTTTTTTGGATTTTTGGTTATGAATATGTGTTGGAAGAAAATGGGTATTGGTCTCTCTTTTTGGTAGTGTTGCTTATTGAAGGATGAAGTTGGAGTTGGAGGTAAGAATGGGATTCTGTTGTGTGTGATCTGCGTGAGTTTCTGCTGTTAGAAACGAAAGGTGAGGGAGGAGCTTCTGGTTGTATGCGCTGGTTGCAAGAGTAGGAGGTGATGGAGGAAATTGGTTCCAAAAAGGGTGACACTGTTGAGTTGATAAGATGTAATATGTGAGTGAGAGGTTGATGATGGATGATGGAAGAATCGGTGGGAGAATCCCATTTTTTATGCTNGAGAAAACAGTTTTGGAGAAAGTGATTCTGTTGAGTGAGTAGTGATTTTGATTGTGAGAATTTGGTTTTGTGAGTGAACCCGNTAGGGATAGGCCATGAAGCTTGGGATTGGAAGATGAATTTGTCGAAGATGATGAATTNGGAGAGGATGGGAATCAGGTTTTGGAAGAGNAGAATCGTGGTGTGTGTGATGGGTGAAAAAGTGGAGAGGTAGGAATGGTGAGAAGGTGAGAATGATATTGGTTGTTCTGTTGGATTTGCAGGTGACAAAAGTATGTTGTTGGGTGATGAAAATGTAAGGAGGTGAAGCGGGATTGAGTTTCTCCATTTTTCTCTTGTTTGGTGTTTCTGTAATGGAGGAGGTAGTGAGTGATTTGTTGCTGGGATGATAGGTGCAGTGGAGTGGATGATGGGATGGCGTAATGAGGCGCGGTGTGTGTGTGATAGCCAAAAGGGGTGTGTGTGTGAATCTGTTGGGGGTGGTTATGGGTTAGAGGAGCAGAGTGGTGGAGAGCCTTCGAGTGTGGTGTCCTTCCTTGCTTGCCAAGACCAAACCGCCTCTGCCAAAATCAATCCTCGCCTCCCAAATTTGCATCCTTTTCCTCAGGCCATGTTGTCCTTTTTTTCACAAACGACAAAGCCTTTTTCTTTTTCTAATTTCCCCTTTTTTTTCTTTTTCTTAATTATATTAATTATGCTAAAACAAAGCTAAAAATAAAAAAAATAAAAAGTAAAAACAAAATTCAAAATAAAAATAAAAATTATGAAAATAAAAGTAAAATAAAAGTAAAATAGAATGATAAAAAGGAAATAAAAAAAAGACATAAAATAAGATAGAATAAGAAAATTTGTATATCATTCACCGGACGAAATTGGGTGTTGACAAATACAGAATAAAAACGGTCGGTCATTAACTCAATTACTATGCTTCCAATCCCAGATTAAAGACAAGTACACACTACTCTAATCCAAATCCAACACGAATCACCCAACTAAGCGAAGGCTGATTCGGTCTTCAGAATTGCAGACTAAGCAAATGCAATGCTCAAATCCAATCAATCGTGCACCACACAGTCTAATCAACTAAGCGAAGATTAAGCACCGATTTGACAACTAAGCGTATACCTAATCGCAGGCACACAACAAATTAAATATTGAGCAAATCGGAGCAGCACCAAAATATAATTATAGTCCGGGAATCTCAAGGAAACAAAGAAATATCGCTAATGACCAACCAACTAACTTAAGCTAACATTAAAACTAAATTATAGAAAAATTGTGTGACTCACTTGAAAAGCAATTGATAAATCTGAAAACACATCAGAACATGGAAATAAAATTGAAATACCAAAGAAAACGAGTAAACAAATGGAGTGCAACAATTAAGCTAATAAAGAAAAGACACATAATCAACTAAATTGAACACATCCATTGAAGAGCTAAAATAAAGTAAATAAAATAAAAAGCATGACCACTAACTATAATATAAAAATGCACGACTCATTAAAGGATGAAACACTGGATAAAAAAATAAAAATAAAAAACTATCAATGCAAGACATCGTAAATGCAACTAATAAGCCTAAGACAAGAAATGTTGATTGTTACATGCAAATCCATCACCGAAAAATACTAAAAAGAAAGTTAAATGCTTGCAAAGTAGAATAAAAGTGAAATGAGTCAACTACTTTTCTAAAGCCAAAATTCAATTTTAATCCTAATAAAACTAAACGTGTCATAGTTGCCATCAAAATGAAATGCCTATTCCTAAACAAATGAGCTGCTTCTGAAATGTTGCTCCAACCGTGACACCTCTAGCTTGGTGTTTCCTGCTCCTTTAAAAGTAAATAAAATGAAAACTGCATCCGTGAAGATAATTGAAATTAAATAAATCGTGACACATGCTTCCTCTTTAATTGAAACCCAAAATTAAAATGCTTCCAAGGCGGTGAATTACTTTCTCCAATTAAAAATAAAAGCTATCCATGTACATTATTGAATTAAAAACTAAAGACAACATTGTTTCATGAGTGCAGCGTTTGTAAATGAAATAAAATTTGAAATACCATTCATCCACAATCCAACAGAGCAAACATGGTTCCGATAAAAGCTATATAAAAAAAAATTCAAAGCAAAGTCTCCAAAGTGGCGGCTCTACCTTGGGATTGAAAAACCAAAAAGAAAACCTACATTCTACTCACTGTTTTATTCATTCACCGTGGCTGGGAACTTTTCCATTTTTCATCCAAAATCCATCGAGGTCAGCATTTTCAAAGAAAAATAATCTCTCTCCAAAATGTTCCAGCCAGCCAAAAATTTGATGGGTGTCGCGGCCCATACAAATTTGATTGCATATGAGAAATGCAGTATAGCTAGGAAGTGACTCCTAGGTCGTCTCTCAAGGACCAAACTGAGGTTCGAGAATCAGGTCAAACACAAAGTGGGGGGGTTGTGAAAGGTTTGTGACTGCAGATGAATTAAATTAAAACGCGGATGCAAACACAAAAGCAAACACAGATGTAAAAATGAAATCAAATACAGAATAGAAACGGTTGGTCATTAACTCAATAACTATGCTTCCAATCACAGATCGTCGACAAGTACACACTACTCTAATCCAAATCCGAAACGAATCACCCAACTAAGCGAAGGATAGTTCGGTCTTCAAAATTACAGACTAAGCGAATGCAATTCACAAATTTAATAGTCATCCACCATACAGTCTAATCAACTAAGCGAAGAATTGACACCGATTAGGCAACTAAGCGTATACCTAATTGCAGGCAGACAACAGATTAAATAATGAGTAGAATCAAAGTAGTAGTATGACAATTAAAGTTCAAAAGTCTCAGGGAAGCAAAGTAATTTTATTAATGACCAACCAACTAACCTAAGCTATCATTACAAATAAATTAACACAACTCCACAAGATAAACAACATTAAAGTAAAGATTAAAATTAAATAAAAACAAAAAGTAAATTACTAAAGTAAACTAACCTAGTGCAACTAAAGTAAAATAACCTAACGCTAATTGCATTCTAATATATATATAATATAAGTAAATTAAATACATATTGCATCTTGGAATAAAAATTAAAAGATAAATGAGTATTAAACAATTGAAACACAAAATGGAGAATTAAAAACATATGCCAAATGTGCTTGAAACATGGAAATACACATAGCTGGAAAAAGAAGAAACATTAACTAATAAAGAAAAGGCATGTTGGAGTCATCATAACTATCTAAAAGCAAAAGCAAATTTAATTCTCAATAAATAAAAAAAAANNNAAANNAANNNNGNNANTNGGNC
>NC_028356.1:20752258-20752362 GCF_000741045.1 Vigna radiata var. radiata
AANTNAAAAAAAAACAATGAATTCAATGTTCACATTCTTCTAAATCAAATATGGAAATAAATTTCTGCTCCAACAAAGACAAAACAGCGCCTCCTCTCAATGAA
>NC_028356.1:20752957-20756775 GCF_000741045.1 Vigna radiata var. radiata
TCATCAAAATAGACCACACTTAGTCTTTTGCACTCCTGGGCAAAATCAAGACGCAAAACAGGGAACAGTTCAACGGACATCAGGGAATTGACACAGACTAGCAGACAGAATTACAGTCCTCAAGAAATCTAGACAAGGAAAAGTAGTAGACAGTATCCACACAGAATCAAGGAAAACAGATACTCATGAAATCATCCAAGCAGTTCAAAGCGTGACAAAATGATCAATCAGTTCGAGAGGTGAATCAAAAGTAACAGAACCTCACAGATGCACACTAATAGTGTTTCTCTCAAGTGTCTAAGTTAAACAATATCAATTCAATGCACTCAAGAAAGCAAACACAAACAGACTTGGCAAGCCTCTAATATCAACACTCAAACACATATGCATGTTCAAATCAAAAGGTCTTTTCATGGTTGTAATGGGGCCAAGGACAAAGGAGGATATGATATGGATGAGAAGTTACAAACCAAAGGGAAATAGAGGAGCAATGGGGAACAAGTGAAAACACGTATACGCACACCCAAAACCCTCTAATTCAATCCTCTTCTTAACTCTATTATTCACAAAACAATTTTTTTTATTTTTCTCATTTTTCTGTATTTTTTTTCCTTTTTTTTTCATCTTGTCTCTCTTCTTTTCTTTCTTTTCAGAACACAACTCTAAGAGACAAGATACACAACATATTTACAAAACAAAACAAGAAGAGGAACCAACTAGCCAATTCATCTGAATATCCCAAGAGACCACACTTATTCCTAAAACACTTCCAAAGCTCCAAAATTCCCTAAGGTTAAGGTAATCATGGTTTTTCACTTAAGGCTAGTGTAGAAGCTTCAAAACAAAGAAATGGGGAAAGTATAGGCTCAAAAGGGCTATCAAAGGATCAAAACAGGGTAGGCTCATCTGGCTAGAGAGGCTCAACAACAAAATTGCCCTTATCACTTCCAAACATGCATATCAATCAAGAATCATCAAAAAGAGTCAAGTCAAGGCATATGTGCAATTCACACACAAGAAAGATCATCAAATGGCTCAAATCTCTCACAAGGTAATTCTGTCACAATCAATTCAACCTCTCAAACATCATAATCATCTTCCAAGCAAAGAAAAGAAAGAATTAAGACTAATCACAGTATCAATAAAATGAAAGACACATCTACAACCTAAACAAAGTCTAGAAATCAAGATAAACATGTAAAACTATACACAAGACACAACAAAAAACTACCTAGAAAACAAAAAAAAATTAACGCAGAAAACATAAACTAACAAAGAAAAATCAGAGTCTTCCCCAATAGACCACACTTAAACTACACAGTGTCCTCAATGTGTCACAATCATCAGATCAGAAATCAGAACAATCAATAGATCATGGACAAGTGCAATAAAAGTAGGGAAAGGGAGGAGAAGGGAAAAGGAAAACTTCCCTGATCAAGGTGGCATTTGCCAATGTTGGACTTTCAGGGAGATATTCTCCACCACTGGAGTCGACAAGGAAGTCTTGAGGAGGAACTACTTCAGTCTCCAAATTTGATCAAGCAGGGATATGTCCTCCACAGCTGGATCCAAGAAGCAGTGATTGTTGATGAGCAGGTTCAGCTGGTGCCTATTAATCTTCAAACTATCGGCACCTTTGTCTTCCACCATGGGTGTGTGTTGGTTAAACTCATGTGTACCTCCTGCAATAGGGTTAGTGCACTGTGGCTCCACAGAAATAACATGCAGGGGTATAACACCCAATCCAAGTGTAACATGTTGAACATCAGATATACTCTCAGAACATGAATCAATTTCAAATGTAGAAACAATATCAACAACAAGCTCAGACTCATGTTCCGTGCATGGAGAAGAAGTGTTCAGACAAGATGGCAAAAGTTCTTTCTCATCATGCAAAGATTGAAAATCAAAAGCACGCTCATCAATATCATCAACATCAACATACCTATCAACAACATAATCATCAACAACGGAATCAATAATAGGTATGTTTACCTCCACTTCCCTAGATGTGGCTAAAGTGGTGGAGGGTGAAAGTGGTCTACCTATCTCAAAAGTGGCGCTCATATCTGCCTGTTCCTCAACATTTTCATCAGATTCACAGTTAGTATCACCAATTATAAAGTTGGAAGCTGGTTGCATCACAGAATTGATTTCAACACAAATAGAACAAGAACCATCTTCACAACTACATTTAAAATTTTCAGAAAACTGTGAAAGATCAAAATTTAATCCTAAGTCTGAAACATCTTCAGTTTCCATAGTTTCAATGTCAAAATCAACACTAACATGTGAATTCTCAACAGAATCAAGAATATGTGAATGCATAAACAGCTCAGGCAAAGCAAGTGGGACTTCAAGTTTAGAGAAAACCTGTACTGATTCATGATTCATCTCACCAACAACAGCAGAATGAGCAATTGCATCCTCAGGTGCAAGAGGGGAGGCATAGGAGGGTGGGGATGTAGATGACGAAGTAGTAAGCTCGTGGCTCTGCTCCCCATCTCCTATGTGAATGGCACTAACGTCATCAAGAATTGGAACATTCTGCAATGATGATCCCTTTAAAAATTGAGATTGTTCCTCGGTGCACTGCGCGACCATCTGCCTTCATAACTCGTTCAATGTAGGCTTAAAAGAAGTAGAAGACTTGGCAGGTGCCTTTTGCTGTTGTTGTTGCCTCTGATTTTTCTGCTGTGGCTGCCTGTTATTGTAGATGTTGGTAGCATAAGCTTGAGGCTCATCATGAGTAACAGGGTGGTCCAAAGAAGGACAGGCATCCGTAGAGTGGTCACTGGAAGGACATATAGCACACAACCGTGCAACAGATGCAGATGGAGTTGCTAGTCTCTGGTTGGATGCCGATTGTGTCACCAAACTCTCAAGAGAATCAAGCTTGCTTTCCAATTTCCTACCAACAGCTGATAAAGAATGGGTCGGCTCATGAAACTGCGGCTGTTGTGGTTCCTGAACAGGTGGAGAAAGCATAAAAGGAGTCTGGAATGATGGTTCCTGATATTGATGCTTTAAAGTACCATACCATCCCAAGTTAGGATTAGTCCACCCAGGGTCGTTGCTATAACCATACCGCACAGGGAAGAATTTGTCTAGGAACTGATGCTTCAGATCTTCCCAACTGGTGACGGATCCTGGAGGAAGACAATAACACCAATCCTTTGTTACTCCATGTAATGAGTGCCCAAATGCCCTTAAGAACATGTCTTCATCTGGGACATCTGGAGGTTTCATCAAAAAGCATAATGTGTAGAACTCCTCCAAATGTCTACGTGGGCATTCACCTGTAAAACCATGAAACCTAGGCAATACATGTATTAGTCCACTGTTGAAAACACAACGAATGTCCTCCTCGTCAAGTGGAAACGGCTCCCTAGGAGCACTCTCATGAGATGGAGGAGGAACCGTACTTTTCTCAACATAGACATCAGCTGAGTATACACCACAAGCAATATCAGAGTCAAATGCAGAAGTAGAGTCATAGACACAGGCAGAATAAGCATTACTTACATCACCAAAATAGGTAGACATGTAAAAGGGGGAAAAAGAAGAATGCAATGAAAATATGCAACTAAAGCTACCTAAATGCAACACACAATGACGAACACAAAAAATAGAACATCACACTCACAACACAAGACAAAACACAACACACACTAACACAACAAAAGACCTAAAATCGAACCGTTGGTCCCCGGCAACGGCGCCAAAATTTGATGGGTGTCGCGGCCCATACAAATTTGATTGCATATGAGAAATGCAGTATAGCTAGGAAGTGACTCCTAGGTCGTCTCTCAAGGACC
>NC_028356.1:20757955-20772963 GCF_000741045.1 Vigna radiata var. radiata
AAAAAAAAACAATGAATTCAATGTTCACATTCTTCTAAATCAAATATGGAAATAAATTTCTGCTCCAACAAAGACAAAACAGCGCCTCCTCTCAATGAAAATCAAAGTGCTTCTCGGTTTCATTCATCCCATATCTCTGCTCCAAGAGAACCCCATGAAAAAAAAATGTTGCCAACCTTCTCCCCTAAAACAGTGTTCCTGACCAAATGCTCTCCAAAATGATGGTTGGAAGCTCCTCCTTTATTCCTAAGACCATGTGCCAACCTTAAAGGATCGGTGGGGTCCACCCTAAAAATAAAAGGAAACCCTAGGTCAAGTGTCCTACAATTTTGGGTTCCTCATAATTTTTAACAATGGCCCAATGTGCAAAAGTTTGTCCAAAAAGTTTAAACAATTAAATTACAAGATGACTAAAATTTAAAATGTTTAAATTGAGAGTCTTGAATTTATTTGGTGTCTTCCAAATGTCCCAAATTGTGTTTCCAAAATTTTCCCTGAAAATAATAATGCAAATAATTAGCTCAGAAAATTCAAATTAATTAAAATTAGAATTTCCGGTCAAATTAAGCATAATTAGGAAAAACGGGAAAATACCCGACAATTAAGCACAATTCCCTAATTAATTTTAGCACAATAAACTAAGTGAAATCAATAAAATATTGACTCATCACTTACCCTTACTGTTGTTGTGTTGCATGTGTTATGTCTTTTAATGATCATCCAACTTTGGATGTGAGCAGAAGGCGAAGAAGTTTCACTAGAGCAGGCTTTGGATGGAGCGGATACTGCAGAGTAGTTCGTGATAGTCTAGGATTGTAGAATCTTAGCTAGTATATCCACCTAGTCTTTTACATCTTTTGAGATACTTTATTCTCATAGTTAAGAGTTTTAAATTCTATATTTCTTTTGGGATAACTGTAAATCCGAATATTATTATCCTCTAACTCTGAACTGCTTTATCATATTATAATTATTGAATTTTATTATATCATATGTTATGTATAATATTTGGGATGTCACATATTCATCATTGATACTTTAAGTATAATTGTGTATTTATGAATGTATTCCTAGGTCAATGCAATGTAGGAAATATAATGTTTGTTGCTATAAAAAAACTTTAATTTCTTATTCCTTCTTTTCATTGCAGAGATAATGTTGTATCATTGTATTATGAATTGATCTACTCGCCGACTACTTTCCTTGAACCTCATACATATAATTACATAACAATGTGCTCTACTTACGCTTAAATTCACAACTCATGGAAGATTCAACAATAATACATATACAAACACGCCATAATTACATTAATAATAAAAAAACTAATGTTATTAACAACTCGACCCACTTTCTCGAAACTTTAAGTGCTTTATCTAGATTTGCATTATTCTTCCTTTGTCTCATAATTCTAACATCTTTACAACAGTTTTTGAAGTAACTACAATCCATCTCCATTTGGATTGTCACTATGTTCTTGAACAAAATCATAACATATATATTTATTGTTACCAAATAATTACAAAAACAAATTATAACAAAAACCACATTTCATAAATTTAACCCTTTAGTTAAGATAATTCTAAAATTGTTTTCTAACATTCTTGAGAGTACTTGTTTTGTCAAAATTGTTATATATCCATAATTTGAAATGAGGATAATACCACAAACCTTATTATTACCACCATGAGAAGAATTACTTTTGTTTTACATTCCCTAACCACAATTGCAATTGAGACATGAAATGTACAAAGTAGATTGATGGATGACAAAGAAGAAGAAAATGAACAACATAGGGTAAAGAAGACTATGAACAACAATAAGAACATGTGTATCCCATCAATTTCAAACCCTTTTTATACATTGTGTCACCTTGTTGCAACCGAAATCACGACGAGATGACAAACAAAAAAGAAACTAGTTTTAAAAGAAGTTTTGGAGTCGCCATTATAGTTTATTATGGAAAAACTATGGAAAACTATAAAATAAGACATGTTCTACGAAAATCAAACTTTGTGTCTAGGAGTCGATTACGAGAAGAAGAGGTATTAGTATTCTACTACACCTATTTGAAGGAATTACCTTTAATTAAATGTACTATAGTTTTAAAAAAGGTTTAATTTTCCTTAAAAATAACACTCTAAAGATATAAAATAATTTTTAGGTTTTTTGGGTTCGACAAGGATTGACCTTGCTCTTATGTATTCTCATTCAAAATGAGAGATTAGGGTTATGTAGTTCTTTTGGAAATTGTTTAAAATGATTTGATTTTTTTTGGAAGTGAACCCGACAAGGACTAAAATTGCTCTTATGTGATGGAAACACATCCAACGAGCTTAACGAAAACCCGTCCTGGGAGCTACAACATAGTCATAACTAAGAGAATTGAAGAGGAAGATGGGCTTCAATGAACTATACTTTTGTGGAGAATAGTTTATTAGTTTATCTTCCCTTCTCTTAAGCTTTGTAAATATGTAAATAAGTCTTTTCTTTAGGCCTTGTATTTAGACCAATGTTACATTTCATTTGAGCATGTATTTTGGTCATTTTTGTTGTTTTGCTGTTGATTTAATCGATTATGTAAAACCCATAATCAATTAAAACAAACAACATCCTAAAAAGTAGCAGTTTTTTATTTAATCAATTATGGGTTTTACATAATTGATTAAAACAGACAACTTTTGACATAAATTGTTGTTTTGGCTTTTTAACTTTACATAAATGGTTCTTTGGGCTTGCTTGGGCCTCAAGTAACCCATAAGACATAACTTAGGGGCTAAGGCACCTTATGCATGTACCTGCACTTGTGAAGAAGGTTCTTGAAGATCTTAGGTACATTGCACTTTATTTTTTCTTTATTGAGACTTGAGTCTACACCCTTTTTATAAAATGAGTGATCAAGCATTGTACATTGAACTTGGAAATAATATAGATAAATTCTACCAATATAGCAACTTTCCCTTTCTAAGTTCTCTATAATAGTCTTCTTCTTGACCCTCCTAAATTTTTTCTTGATGGTTGGCCTAACCTCTTTCAAGATAACATCTAACCCACTCTCCAAAGCTCTTTTTCTTCATCTTTACATGTTTTTGCCTCCACCACTTCATCTCCATGGAGTTTTCTTCAACTTGCTTGAAGAGGGTTCCACATCACTATGTATCTCCATCCATAATGAAAAATCAGGGATTACGTAGTTTTCAAGAAAGATTGTTTGTTTGAAAGTGTTGATGTTTTTAATATTTGAATATTTTGTATTTTTTTATATTTTTTGCATGGTGGAGAAAAATAAAGGTTATGAGTACTAGGACGACGCATATGATCACATGAGTACTTATACCTTTAGAAACATATTTTAATCACTCAGAAAAAAGAAGGGTATTAAGTACTAAGATGAAGCGGGTGGTCACACGAGCACTTATACATTTAAAACATTATTTCACTATTTAGGAAAAGAAAGATATTAAGTACTATGACAATTTGGATGATCATAAAAGTACTCATACATTTAAAAACACAAAAAATTCATTTTTCATTGTTAGTTTTATAATTTTTATTATTTTTATATTATAAAGAAAAGGAGGTAAGTGTGCGAGATAGTGAAAAGGACAAAAACAGGGGTGTGAAAATCTAAAACCATGAGGCTAGTTAACCCAAATGAATACAACTTTTCTATAAAGGGAAGAACGACAAGAGTCATCGGCCTCGCCAAGCTCACCTCGGCCTCACTAAGCTTGTCGAGCTCTCTTTTTTGTTGTGGTTTGCATGAAAATATTTAGATGGTCGAATGACCACGAAAGGTGATGGTGATAATGAAGTTTATGATGTGTGAGCATCCCAATGATGACAAACTTAGCAACACTATTTCGAGCTTTGACAAGCTCAGCGACATGCCACTCTAAGTTTTGACAAATGCTCAACAATATACCATTTCGAGCTTTGATAACATCCTAATAAGAAAATGGCGAAGATAGGTTTTACAAAATGATGGCCATTGTTTTTTGTGCTTTGTGTGTGTCACTAGTGAAAAAATGACATTTTATGATGTACAAAAGTGACCTATTATGACGTAGTTAGTGGGGACATAATTCTGGGCATAATAGTAAGTTTGTGCGTTTTATGACGTAGCAGAAATTTACGTCATAATAGCTTGAACATATTATGACGTAGTTTCTAAAATCAATCATAATATGCACGAAAGATATTATGACGTAGATTTGTTGATACGTACATTGTTTAGTACGACATAATATATGTTTTTTATTTAAAAATAATAATTATTACAATTGACATCCAATGAAATTATAATCATTGATGGGTTTCGCACCCCATACAAAATTTAATGCGCATAAAAGAAATGGAGTATAGGTCGTCTCCCAAAGACCAATTTTGCGGTTCTGAGAATCGAGTCTAACACGAAAAGAGGGGTTTTTTTTGAAAGGTTTTTTAATGCAACTAACGAATTTAAAAATAAAAATTACACACATTCGAACATAAAAGAAAGCATAAAAGAGAGTGAAAATGCTAAACCCAATACTAGAGCAAACAAATATCTAAGCACAGTTAAAACTAGTAAAATGCAACACTAAATTAGGGAGATGAAAAGCAACTTAAAATATAATGTAAAATAATTTTAAAGCAAAAGAAATAAGCAAATATAATTTTTCTCCACCAAATCACGTGACCATAGTGCACCTCCCAAGAGAAAATTAAATTGCAATTGGCCTAAAAATGGAACCTTGGCCGTGACTCACTCCACCATTTCTCCGATTGAAAGCAACATGCCCTCTTCACCAATTTGAAAGCCTTTGCTCTGTGTTCTCCACCTGGCTTCTAGGAAGAAATAAATTCAGCAGCAAATGAAAAGGAAACCACCATGTTCCGTGTGCTTCATTCAACGTTAGCATCAATATAATACCACACACTCTTCAATAATAAAAGTATTGGTTCCAACTCCGAGAAAAGAAGGTTTTTTTCTCATTCACAAAGGTAACAGCGTTGCAATAAGAAAAAAAATGCTTTCATTCTTCAAACCAAGGGAAAAACCGAGAACAACCATATTCCCCTCAACCCCTAAAACGTTCCAGCGTGAATTCCCCAAAAGAAAATGCCGAGTCTGGCCAATGCAAAGTGACGGCTGCCCTCCAAATCCTAGGACCAAGTGTCACTAAATGAGAGGGTGGGGTCCACCCTAAAGAAACCCTAGTGCCATGTGTCCTACCCTACAATTGGGCCCATCATGTTTTTGTCAAAATTTGGCCCAATATTACAAAACTTGGTTTAAAAAGCCTAATATACTAAATTAAAATTTGACTAATTCTAAAGTGTCTTTGTGGAGAGTCTTGAATAAATTGATGTCTTCCCTAATGTCCAAAATTGTATCTCAAAAATTTCCCTGCAATAAATAATGCAATTAATTAGCTCAGAATATTTAAATTAATTAAAATTAGAATTTCTGGTCAAATTAAGCACTATTAGCAAAAATGGAAAAATACCGGACATTTAAGCACAATTCCCTGATTAATTCTAGTACAATAAACTAAGTGAAATCATGAAAATATTCACTCATCAATCATATTCATGTATTCTCATCTAATCAATTTATAATCAATATAGCTTCAAATGAACAAATTCAATGAAACTAACAAAATAGAATTCATTTTAAACATTAAATTGTATAATAATATTTAATACATCATTTATACATGAAACTGTATATTAAATCCAAATATTACATTAATGTACATACACTATTGAATTGTATTCAAGTTTCTACTAACACTTAAAATAAAAGAAGCCCAATTCCTTTTAATGTCTTCAATGTCTGCAGCTTTCATAGGAGATGAATCATTAAAGATCTACAAAAAATGATGCTTTAAGATGATTATTTGAGATATAACAGGTCAATCATGGTTTGTTGTCCATAGAGTTCAAAAATGATGTTTTAAGACAAAGACCAAGATAAATCGAATGTCTGAATTTAGCAACCTCTTCTTTGCGCTTCTAAAGTGACGTAGGATCTTCATCCAAGGGGTTGTTAGGAAAATAGTAGATTTCTCAAGGCAAATAGTAATACTCAATTTATGTAAGGAGGAGCTTTGAGAAAGGAGAATTTGTCAAAGCAAGGAGGACTTTGTTATGAAAGTTATACATGTGTGGTGAAGAAATCTAAGTCAGTTTAGAATCTTCATTAAAGTTAAAAGCAAGAATGGGACATCATAAAAAAGGAAGAGGTTGTTGACATTGCAAAATAGTGTTTAGATGATGCTGATGAAATCAAGGGGCTAAACTCAGGATGGTACTAGAGTTCTTGGCAAATTGTAAATCAGCTTCTTATTAAAGTCAGTAAAGGTTTTGAATGACTTTATTGCTTATTGGAATAACTAACAAAAAATACAAACTCTTTTAAGCTCTCTTAAGATCATTACATCTCACACCATTTATATCATCTGATAATTAAAACAAAACGATCAAAAATCAAGCAAACGGCTCAACATTTTATAAATGTTAAGCCTTTCAGTTATAGAATCAACCTTGTTCTTCAAGTTAAATTCAAATCATAAGCTACTAATGAGAACTAAGGTTATAACTTTTACGAATTTAACAACAAAGACAAAAACTGTGAAATCAACATAGTACCCAAAAGTGTAAAATAGTGAAACAATATTTTGAGCCTTCCACATTAGTAGATTCTTTACATATAAAACGACTCAAGCTTTTGATAATGGTTGAGCACTTTGACCACAAAATTAACCTTTGTTCACCAATTGAAATTCATATCCTAGTCTCTCTGATTATTAACTACTAGTGAGAACTAAAGATAACACTATGCTTAACTTAAAAAAAGTTATTACTTGCAAAAAGACTTATTTCACTCAACTATTAAGTAATTTCGAAAAACAATAGTCAAGTGAAAAGTACCATATGAAGAATAATACTCAGAATTGTTTCCTCCCTTAGAAGACCATTGAAGTTGGTGGAATGTTAAAGCTTCATAAAGCTAGTGTAAATCAAAAAATAATACCCAAAAAGATAATTTGTTCTTTCATCCTTTTTGTAAGGAATATGCTTAAAGGACTAAAGATTTCTCTCTTTGCGCTAAAATAAGAAACTTTAAACAATAATTGTATAAATGAGTTATAACATTAGAGTTGCATAAATGATAGAGTTATAACACATTCCATTGTTCTCATTGTTGTAATTGTTATCCCTTACATAGTATTACTCTTCATATGATATTTTCCCCTTAGTTATTTTTTATCAAATCAATCAACAGTTTAACATATGAGTAGATCCTTTTGTATGTAACTTATTTTAAGTTAAGTATAATGTTATCTTTAATTCTCGTTAATAGTGACACAAACTAAGATTTGAATTTCCATTGTAGAACAAGGTTGATTATGTGGTCAAAGTGCCTAGCCATTATCAAAAGATTAAGCCATTTTATACGTAAAACATCTACTAAAGGGGAATGCTCAAAACATTAGTTCATTATTTTATACTTTTAGATAATATTTTGATATCACATTTTTTATCTTTTATTGTTAAATATTTAAAAGTTTTGTCTTTCATTTTCATTAATAACCTAAGATTTGAATTCACCTAAAAAACAAAATTGATTATGTTGAAAGTCGCACATCGTAGAGATAAGACAATATTATAATATATAAGTGAGGTACAAACCTCATCCTACAAGTCAGTTTTGTGGAAATTGAATTAGACTCAATAGTGCAAAAAAGGTTTTTTATACCGGTTAAAAAAGGCTTTTTATACCGGTTTTTAAGTTGGTATAAAAGTGAGGGTATAGAAAGTTTTCGATTTTTCACACCGGTTCTAGAATCGGTATAAAAAGTTCAACTTTTTACATCGGTTCTATATATAACAGGTATAAAAGTTGGTATTCATACCTGCCATTTCAGGAGCAAGTACAAAAAAGTATCAGAAAAACCCATTTTTTATACCTGATGGTTTCACAACAGGTATAAAAGAATCTCACTTTTATACCTATCGTTATTATAACAGGTATAAAAGTGACGTTTTGTTTTTGAATATTTGATTTTTATGTGCTACTATCCTATTCTGCATAAAATTCAATTCCATAATTCAGTCTAAATAATCAATAACAAGAAAAATAATCAATATTGTTTCTATTATTAACACATCAAAATAGTTCCTTAATATAATATTTACCTAACAAAGTCCCTAAATATATTTACATAACATAATTACACATAAAATAGTTCCTTAACTCAATGTAATATTGAAACATCTAATCATCTAGAAACAATTATACATAGAAATTGAAAATTACATTGTTTGTAATCCAACTTAAAAAATTAAAAATTACATTGTCTATAATTCAATAACTTGTCTTTCTAACAATTAATCACTTGAAGAATTTGATAGGCAATTTATCACCTAGACTCAGCTTCTTAAAGTGTGAATCATATTCTTCTAGTAGATCAAGCTCAAATGCAGCCATGTCAATAACTCGAACCAGTCTCTTATCACCCATTTTTCCACTTTCATTAGACCTTTAAATTGGAGGTAGAAATAAAATTATAAAAAAGCACCAAATGTTGATTCTATATATGAAAAGGGTTAAAGTTATAAAACTAAACAGTAGAACAATATAAAGAAAAAGAAAATTTAAAAAAACATTATATTTTAATTATACATATTGAAAGTGTGAAGGTATTATTGACCTTTAAACCCTTCTAAAATGCACTAGAATATACATGGTCTTTTAGCCAATTGACTATTTTATGTCAGACATCAAGGGTCGTATAAGCTTCCTGCAAGAAAAAGGATCGGGACATAAAATTAATAAACTAATATTATACTAAGAATGATAATTTTCCAAAAAGAAAACATGACAAATTCCACTTGTTACATTTGTATTTGCAGTTAATGTATATGGTGAAATGCCAATCTCCAATGCTACATGTTTTACGTTAACTTTTTAAGCTTCCTGCAAGAAAAAGGACCAAATCAAAGTGTTACCCTAACAAGTACTACATTATCTATAGGCCATTTTGGATATTGAATTTACAAAACAGATATTCGAGCATCTTCTACCTGCAACAATAAATAAAGATTACACTGTGGCATCAATCCCAAAACCAGGTGCAAATTTTAAGAGAAATAAAAGGAAAGACTAAACTAACTGGTACAAATGAATGAGAGAACAATTATATTTGACCAAATTATAACACCGAGGAAATGTTTAAGTTGAACTTTGAACATGTCACCAAACAGTAATTTAAAAAATCTAAGTGACATTTCTATATGGTATGAATAAAATGGTTATTGCTAATCCAGATACAAATGCAAATTTGACTTGAGAAACCAGCATCTCCCCTGCATCCATTACAATTAATATAGATATTATAAACTAATAGATAATCACAAATGTTTATTGAGATATAGAATCTTACAATGTGCCTTGTTGTCGACAGGAATAGTAGGAAACTGAATCCCAGCAGAAGGTTTTGCCATGACTACTACAAAAGTTGCTCAAAAAAGTTATTGAGCATATACATAATTACACCTACTGGGACAACTATGAAATTCTATTTTCATTTAGAATTTACCCTTAATTTCCTAGCTATTCATTCCATTTTTACTTTCATGATATGATTAGAAGGAAGAAAGTTTTAGTTTGATAAATAGTTGGAATCTAATCCCTTAATATAAAAGTCAAAGAAGAGAATATATATCATACATATCAGCTGGATGATCTAAAGCCCGAGAAGAACCATCTAAGTTTGAGATAAATTGGATATCAGGATAAGCAACTCTTATTGCATGATAGAATTTCCCGTAGTTTGTTACTCCTTAAGCTTCATGTATGCAGCTCAGAAATTGAAACAATGTATCAAAATACTTTAGCAATTCTTGGAATATCTTGTAACAGTTAGATGAAAGGAAAACATAAAATAACTGGATACATAACATTAATTCACCTTCAAAACTTTTGTCCAGGTTGCCAATCATCTTAAACAGTTGATCAACAGAGGATGATTCCTTGGAGGTGCCTATCAAACAAAATTGTGTCCTAAGAAATGTCAGCAAAATCACAATGAGAGAATAAAAAAAATTTGCGATGTGAAGAGAGAAAACTAACTAGAAGTGAAGGGTTATAGTTCCAGAGAGCGAGTTTCTAATCAAAATTTGAAAGGGAGACATAACGGAGTTCGTCGACTGTGCAAACGAAGGACTTATCGGTGACGGAGGTAGAGAAAGCCTTGAGATGGAAGGGAGCGGTGGTGTGTGGGAGGGAGCTGTAGGTGGAAAACCCTAGGACTGTTCAATGAAGGAATAGACTCAGAAAATGAAAGAAAACTTGAAGTGTTGAAATGAATACTTGTTTATACTTCTTTTTGTGCTTTCCATCGGCGATTTTGATGATGGACTTGGTGGAGAAGATTTTGGTGAGCTTCGCACTGATTTTGATGATGAACTTGGTGGAGAAGATGTTGGTGAGCTTCGCACTGAAGCCGTTGCGTCCACCGGAGGTCTTCTTGACCTTGTGGTCATAGCTGCTGTTAGTGAGGAAGTGGCCGTAAATGAGTTTGGGGATCTCGACGGGTATGGCATCGTCGTTGTTGAAGACGAATATGGTGATCTACTTGGCATCAATGGTAACCTTGAGGACTGTCACGGAGGGATCCGCTGCTTGTTGTCGACGGTGTTGACGAGGATCTCGTCGGAGATTTTGTAGAGGCCAAGAACGTAGGAGACGAGGCGTCGAAGATCTGTGATGGTCTTCCCACTACGGCGAGAGCGAGAAAGAAAGATGAGCCTGAAACGAAAATAATCTAGTGTAATTAAAAAGTTTCCAATAGTACAATTTTGTCATTGGATAATGATACTTTGACACCCAAATTTGACAAACTTTTGACACCAGACACATGTCATAAGTTAATTGGTCCATGTGTTTTAGGTTTTAAAAAATTGAAAATGAGGTGGATAATGAAGGTTGCAAGGGTTTTGAAACGTGAGATTGATTTGGATTCATTTCAAAAAAAGAACTTCATTTGCGCCAGAGTCTACTTGAGAATCGTCCTCTCTTCCACCCACCGACAAGTTTCCATCTCCCCACAAGGATCGACGACGTTGAAGGTGTTTCAAGGCTTCCGTAGTTTCACCATTAACCGGAACTGCTATGCATTTTCGTTTCGCTGTTTGGAGCGAACTTACCCCGAAATCGCCATTGAAGGTGTTTTTTTGAAGCTTTTTTTTGTTTGTTTTAGTAAAGCATTGTTTTGGTTTGGTGGGTTTTAGTTTTTTTTAAAAAATTTGGACATTTAGGGTTTGTTTTGTTATTTGGTTATTTCTTATGTTATGGTTAATTGTGGTTTGAATTTTTGTTGAATATTTTCGTGTTTATGTTGTTTTTTGGTGCAAAGTTTGAATTTTTTTGGTTAGTGATTATAGTTGGGTTATTTTGACTTAGGTTTTCTATTATGTTTTGTTTGACTTATGAAAAACACACCTTTATTTTCACCAAGGATGCTCTACCATTCATAAAACATGCATCCTAAGTCAAATAATGAACTTCAAAAATAAGAAATGCAGACTTAGTACAACACTGGTACCATAGTTCAAATAAGTAGGGAGTTTAGTTATGGTTTCTACACATGAAGGTAGACTTTGGTCCTGAATACATGTTTCCTATTAAAAAAATTAATAATCATGTTCATACACCTTTGTTGTGAAAAATGATGAATAAATATTGGATTGATGGTGGATTTTCGTTCTACCATGTTGACATACATGTATATGAAGCTTTTGATGGATTGGATTGTGAAATGGGATGGAAAATAAGGGAGTTTCTACTTACTTTTTATCAAATACGAAAATTGTGTGTTTTGGTTGGTTGATTAATTTTGGATGGATGAATTGAAGGATTGTATGGAAATCTTTGGTAAGATGGAAATATGGTGAGTTAACCATCAAGATTTTGATGTTGTAAAAAGTTTATGTGTGGAAAATGATAAATCCAAAGGTGTATTTTGATGAGTAAAATTGATGATGAGTTTTTGGGAAATTCACTTGAGTATTGTGCTATGTCAAATCTGTTTTGATGATTAATGAATGGGTGATGTGTATAAACTATTTTCGGATGAATTTGGAACATTTTGGGGCTCTTTGAGTGGTGGAAAATTATGCAGAGAAATCTGGTTAGTGTGTGACTAAAAGAGTTGATTTTGCATGAGAAAATGGATATGTTAGTGTTTGTGATGATTATGATTGATTGTTGAGTGATTTTGAACTCCAAATATGTTTGAAAACATGATGGAATGGATGAATTTGAATTGGAATTCGAGATTGCGTGAATCTAGGCGAATCTGTTTGAGGAATGTGTGGTGCAATCTTTATTTCATGTTTTATATAATGAACTTTGTTCATTTTTTTAGGTTGTTGTTGATGTTGGGATGTCAAAAGAAGAACTTTGTTATGGTATGGTGAAAGAAGTTGTTCAGAAATATGGTGTGCCATTTAACTAGCAAAATAAAGGAGATAAGAAGAAAATAATTTGTGTTGTAGAAGAACAAACGAGGGTTATTGCCGACATGCAAAGTAGTAATCATCATTTAAGAATGTTGGTTGAAGCCAAAAATAAAGATAAGGGTCAGGAGTTTGGGGAGAAAGAGTTTTGTGGAAGTGAAGATCCTTGTCAAAGTACGTTGGTTCAACATCAACAGTAACCCCGGGGTTTGAACGTGAGGATGAAATGAAGCAAAACACAATGTATGATCAGATGAAGGTTGTACCCCGAAGACGATTCAAGAGTCGGGCAAATAGAACTCCATTTACTGCAAATGGTAAAAGAAAAGAATGAGTAGTTGAATAATTTATAGTGATTTATAAATTTTAAGAACTTCAGTTGATGATGTTCAAGTACAATAGGAAATGTAACTGTTAGTTAATATGTTAATGTACAAAGAATTGTTCTTTCCCATTAATTTGAATTGAATTTTCATTGTATGGAAGTGGTTGAATGAAATTTGTTTTATGTTTTATGTTTGTCGACATGAAATGAAACTATTACCCGGGTATTTCAAGTTAGTTGGCCAACCAAATAAGGAAGTCTTTTATGTTTATGTTTGGTATTACGTTGACAAATTTGGTTGATTTTGTAAAGTTTGGAAAAATATTGTGAAAGTCAATATTACGATAGACCCTCCTATTGAAATTAAAGGTGTTTGGACATTATACTTAATATTTGAAGTTGGAAAGCTTTATGTAGAAGTCAGTCTACCCTGTTGTGCAGAACTCATAACGTAAGTCCCCACTTATTTGAACTATGGTCTCATAGGTGTATTGAAGGTAACAAAGACTTAGAAACGAAACTTATTTTCTTGTTTTTGAAGATCATTTTGTGACTTAGAAACGAAACTCAGAAAAACTGCATTGGTAGGAAAGGCCAAATAAGTGGAGAGTTTAGGCAAAGGTTTTGCACAGACATGTCAACTTTGAAAATGCCATTTATTTTGAAGTGAACAAATTTTTTTAAGACTTATTGGACATACAATTGATGTTCAGGCATTGATTATGACATTTATATCGAACTTCATCCCCAAGGATCCATTTTTTGTAAAACTCATGGTGCAAAACTGCATTGGTAGCAAAGACCAAATAAGTGGGCAGTTTAGGCAAAGGTGTTGCACAGATAGATCAACTTTGAAAATGCCATTGATTTTGAAGTGAACAATGTTTTTAAGACTTATTAGACATACAATTGATGATCAGGCTTTGATTATGATATTTTTATCGAACTTCATCCCCAACGATCCATTCTTTGTAAAACTCATGATGCACAAACTACATTGGTAGCAAAGGCCAAATAAGTGGGGGATTTAGGCAAAGGTTTTGCACAGACAGGTCAACTTTGAAATGTCATTAATTTTGATGTGAACAATTATTTTTAAGACTTAATGGACATACAATTGATGTTCAGGCATTCACTATGACATTTATATCGAACTTCATTCCTAAGAAACCATCCTTTGTAAAACTCATGGTGCAGAAACTGCATTGGTAGCAAAGGCCAAATAAGTGGAGAGTTTAGGCAAAGATTTTGCATAGACAGGTCAACTTTGAAAATGCCATTGATTTTTAAGTGAATTTTTTTTTTTTAAACTTATTGGACATACAATTGATGTTCAAGCATTCATTATAACACTTATATTGAACTCAACCATTCTTTGTAAAAATCATGGTGCAGAAACTGCCTTAGTACCAAAAGCCAAATAAGTGGAGAGTTTAGGCAAATGTTTTGCACAAACCGGTCAACTATAAAAATGACATTGATTTTGAAGTGCAGAATTTATTATTTACAACTTACTGGACATACAAGTTCTGTTCAACCAATGATTATGACACTTAATGCAAATATTTTGCAAATGTTGATCAACAAAGTTCATGCCATTTAGTGCTTAAGTGTAATAATTAATTTTCAACATTTAATAACATATAATACGACATTGTACATAATGACATACATTTCATGGGGATTGCAGTACAAACGTCCTACACAAAAAATTGTCATTATTTTATTCAACCTTCTGTTAATGCACACCAAAAATAACACAATGATCATTCTTATCTTCAAATTTCATTATCAATAAATGTAAGGCTTACATTTCTTTGATCATTTGTAAAAAATATATATATATATATATACATCCAGACCTAATCAATACATTCTGAAATAGTTCTAAAAAAATTTTAAATTACATTGCAAAAATTCGTATTCTACAACATCTACAACAACCCTAAATCTTGCAACATTTTATCCCTCCACACATTGCCAACATCCAAAATTCAATCACAAACATACTTCTCCCTAACCTCTTGTAGTTCCTCCTGCAGAGAAAAAAGATGCACACAATATCAATAAAATGCGAATGTTGAATTAAAGGTCCAAAGCATCAAAAGTTTGATAACTTACACATGTGTAATTGGGCATTGTTTTCCCTTCGTATTTCTCAACACCATTCCAC
>NC_028356.1:20773118-20790034 GCF_000741045.1 Vigna radiata var. radiata
ATTTTCGTATTTGATAAAAAGTAAGTTGAAACTCCCTTATTTTCCATCCCATTTCACAATCCAATCCATCAAAAGCTTCATATACATGTATGTCAACATGGTAGAACGAAAATCCACCATCAATCCAATATTTATTCATCATTTTTCACAACAAAGGTGTATGAACATGATTATTAATTTTTTTAATAGGAAACATGTACTCAGGACCAAAGTCTACCTTCATGTGCAGAAACCATAACTAAACTCCCCACTTATTTGAACTATGGTGTTGTACTGAATCTGCATTTCTTATTTTTGAAGTTCATTCTTTGACTTAGGATGCATGTTTTATGAATGGTAGAGCATCCTTGGTGAAAATAAAGGTGTGTTTTTCATAAGTCAAACAAAACATAATAGAAAACCTAAGTCAAAATAACCCAACTATAATCACTAACCAAAAAAATTCAAACTTTACACCAAAAAACAACATAAACACGAAAATATTCAACAAAAATTCAAACCACAATTAACCATAACATAAGAAACAACCAAATAACAAAACAAACCCTAAATGCCCAAAATTTTTAAAAAAAACTAAAACCCACCGAACCAAAACAATGCTTTACTGAAACAAACAGAAAAAAGCTTAAAAAAAAACACCTTTAATGGCGGTTTCCGGGTAAGTTCGCTCCAAACAGCGAAACGAAAACGCGTAGCAGTTCCGGTTAACGGTGACACTTCGGAAACCTTAAAACACCTTCAACACCGTCGACCCTTGTGGGGAGATGGAAGCTTGTCGGTGGGTGGAAGGGAGGACGATTCTAAAGAAGGCTCTAGCACAAATGAAGTTCTTTTTTTGAAATGAATCCAAATCAATCTCACGTCTCAAAACCCCTGCAGCCTTCATTATCCACCTCATTTTCAATTTTTTAAAACCTAAAACACATGGACCAATTAGATTATGACATGTGTCTCGTGTCAAAAGTTTGTCAAATTTGGGTGTCAAAGTATCATTATCCTATCATTAAAGGCTAATATTATTCTGATTCTAGATTTAACGGGTATAGAAAAATATTTCTTTTATACCTATTTTGATTACAATCGGTATAAAAAGTTATCATGCCACTTTTTACACATAGGATGATGATATTTTGACAACACTTCTTGACAATTTTTTTGACAACGGAATACATGTCATCACTTTATTGGTCTATTTAAATTTATTTTTAAAAAAGTATTTAAAACAGACCAATCACAAACTATCACGTATGTATTATCAAAAAATTGTTAAAAAAATGTTGTTAAAAGAAATTTTTTCTTTTTAATACAACCGATGTAAAAAAGTTTCTTATATTTACAATATTACCATGGTATCACGTTTTATACCTAATAAATTTTCGACATAAAAAATTACTATAAAAAATAAATTTTGTACTAATGACTTAAAAATCTAGTCTAAGTTAAAAATTCACTTCTTATTCAATATTTAATTTTATATATATATATATATATATATATATATATATATATATATATATATATATATATTCTCGCATGTTCATACGTAACCAATTTATTTCGATTACATCAATTTTTTTCAAAATTTCTAAAATATCAATATTCAATAAAATTCACTTAATTCGTAACTCTCAATTCTTATATCTTAAAAAAAATAATCATATAAAACCAATTACAACATTTATATCTAGATTAATTTTATTAAGTTGGTTCTTATTTGAAAACTAATACAATTATCTACCTCTTTTATATTCATAATTCTATTAATTTGGTTAAAAAAATATATTTAAATGAGATTGGAAATGAGTGAAATGTGCTATAACTTGCCTTTCATCACTGTGTGAGATTATCTATATCCTTGTTGGCAAAATTCTAATACCAGAGCATTTCACAAATCTATGAAATCAACCACATCTTGTGAAGAAAATCTTGTTACAAATATTAGCACCAACGAACCTTTCATAGTTACGTGACATCAGTCACATCCCTCTAGCTAATCTTTTTACTACATAGAAATTTTTTTAAAAAGATTAAAATAATATTTTAATCCTTATATTTATAAGATTGACTTAATACTAAATCAGTGTTAATATCATTTAAAAGAAGACTATATAATTATATTTTTTTTACATGTTTATTATTTAATTGCAGAAATAAAATGCGTAAAATAACATTAATACTAAGGAATTACACTAAATATTTTTAAAAGTATACACCACTTTATATAATAATAAAAAATACTATAGAATCTTTTAAAAAAACTTAATAACTTATTTTTTTTCTCAGTTTTGTTAAATTTTGTCAATTAGACCCCTTTTGTTAAAAGTATATCAAATTGGTCATCACTTAATAAATCTTACCTTAACATCATCTCTTCACATATAAAGGAAGTTAACATTTTTTTGGCTTAATAGTTTATTTTAGGGTTAAATATGTTTTTAGTCCCTATACTTTGGGGTGATTTTGATTTTAGTTCCTCTTTCAAACTATAAGGTACAATTTAGTCCTTCAATTTTAGAAAACTCTGGTTTTAGTCCTTTTTACCAAATTTTTTTAACTTTATTTGTTGTTAACATTAAAGCAAAAATGTGTGAAACAGTGTAAACAATCCAAATGCTATAATGAAACATGTTTGAAACAATAAATAAAGTTAAAAAAAAATTGGTAAAAAAGATTAAAACCAGAGTTTTCTAAAGTTAAAGGACTAAATTGTACCTTAGTTTGAAAGAGAGACTAAAACCAAAATCATCCCAAAGTATTACACGAATGTTTATCATAATGATATTAAAGTTTAGTATAATGAAATTGGTTATTAACTAAGTTTATTTCTACTTTTTATTATATGGTTATTGGATCACCCAGCTATCATATTAAACATTATTTTTCATATTAAATATTTGACAATTTTTTGTTTATTTTGCAGGATTTTTTTATATAAAAATTGTTTACAAATTTTTATAAATTTCTTATGTTATCAAATTGTTTACAAATTTTTATAAATTTTTTTTCTCAATTCTTGTATTATTTTAGTCAAACACCTTCACTCTCACTTTTCTTTCTGTAATTTTTCTCTCATTTTGAGTCTTCCAAATTCATCTCTTTAATATAAAACTTCTTATATCAACAATAATATTTACATATAGAAACTAACAAATGTATAATTAATTTAATTAAAAACGACACATAGTTTTCATAAATAATATAAATATGAGAATATATTCTTAACTAAAAATGTAATCATACTACATAATATAAATCAATATTATAATTATAATTTGTTATCTTTTTCTACCTTTTAGTTCCTTTGTTATATACTAAAACAAATTGACCAAAGTTAAAAGATTTTTTTAATTATATTATCCTAAATTCATTTTGTTTTTTATTTAGTTATATTATCTCAAATTAAACCGACATACACTGTTGACCAGTATAGTATTATCTCTTTAAGATAAATCGTTTTATTTTTAGCTATACTTTTTCATATTTCTTAAAATTTATAATAATAATAAATATTGTTACTTTTCTTTAATAACTAACTAGAATAATGAAAGAGAGAAAATTCAAGTATAATATTTAAAAGTTTTTAATTTTAGTTGAACAATTTTAATAGTGCATTTAATGACAAGACGTATGAAGGTAGGTTAAAAAGAAAAAAAAAAGAAGAGAAAGGATGACGTTGGAGAAGCGTTGCAGAAGAGGAGAGGAGGAAAAAAAAAAGTTTAATGTCTAGTTAAGTTTTTATTTTGGTACAGAATATTAAATAGGTCTTTTATTTTTTTTTTCTCAATTGGATCTTGTTTTTGTAAAATAGAAATAATTATAGGATTAACGTCAAATTGGACAAGTCGTTTAACTTTGGATTACTTGTCATGGTCAATGTATACATTAAACACACGTGACATTAAAAACGAGTTTTGTTTTATAAATTTTGAATGCAAAGATAACTAAAAAATAACTCCAAATGTCAAGTTCAAAGAACAAACTTCAAACTTTAGGGTACCATCATTAATAAACTTTTTTCCATGGTGAAAAACACAGTCAATAGTTTTGTCCATTACGCATAAGACAATATAAATAAATTTACACACCTATTATGCAAACATATGACGATAATATATATATATATATATATATATATATATATATATATATATATATATAAAAATATATATATATATAATAAAACAATAACAAAACGTACTCAAACAGAATCAAATAACTTTAAACATACATGGGTACCACTGAAATGCAATCAACAATGCACACCAAACCATACATCAATGGGGGACTACCACCGAATATTTTAGTTTCCCAACTATAAAAACAAAGACCATAAAGCACAAAGACTGACCTTCCTTCAGATTAACCTCCAATCACCACGTGCTTCAGTCTTGCGCTTCCAACGACACAAGGACCCACACCTCACCTTGTGCTTCAACTTCTTCCACAAACCTGCACATGCACCCTCGCTCTTCCAACTTGATGTTCTTCACCCATGAACCCTCGCGCTTCGAATTGAAGAAAGAACACGATTTTATCCCTCACACGAACCCTAATATTATAGACCCCCAATTTTTTTCCCCAATCTCATTTGCATTTCTCAATTAAACGGGCCTGCACTTAAATTTTTAAATTTTTCCCATTTTTCCCTTCCTTGAAACTGATTTCACATCTGTACATTCAAAAATTTTAATACAAAACTTGTTTTTAATGTCAGAGTATGATTACTGTAAATACTGACTATTACATATAATCCAAACTTAAACGATCGTTTGTGCAATTTAACGATAAACCTATAATTACTTTAATTTTACAAAAAAGAACCTAGTTGAGATAAAAAAAAAATCTATTTGAAATTTCGAACCAACATATCCATACATTAAACCTTTTAAAAATAAGTAAAACTCAAACCTAAGGAATAAGTACAAAAACATAACCAATTTTATTACTTTTACTATAACTGCTTTTACTTTAGGTTTAATAGGTTCAGTAGTCCCTATTTATACAGATTTACGTCAAATAGGTCCCTGTATTTTCAAATGACTCAATTGAGTCTCTCTTTATGAAAAATTGAATTAATCAAGTCCTTACCGTTAAATTTTGCAAACGGTGTTAAAACTCTTGTCTGGTGACTAGGTGAGGTGTCATTTTTTACAGACGTGGCACACGCAGATGTTAATAGGTGGACTTAATAATCTGTGTATGCTTTGACAAACGTGACACATAAAAATCACACATTTGACTACTTCAAGGTTCTTGGAAGAAGACCTAAACATCTTCACAACTCCATCGCCACCCCTTCCTTCACCTTTCCTCATCTTCCCCTATACCCAACAACCTCAACCCCTCAAACCCTCCCTCCTCATCGTCGCCCTCTCCCCTCCCTTTGTCGCCTTCTTCCACTGCCACCGTACTGCCTCCCCTGGCGCCTCACTCCTCCTCTGTGAACTCTCCTTCTCTCTCCCCAATTATGTCGCCCAAATTCTTGCCCTTTCCCCTTCCGCCCTCCTTGCCGCCATCCCGTTCCCAGTCCCCGGTTCCCGTGCCTACGCTGTCGCCAAGGCCCTCTTCGACGGTCGCATCCGTCCCGACTCCGTCCTCATCCTGGACTCCCTCGCAACTTCGGCGACAAGCTATCCTCTGATGTGGCCGTGGTGTTTAAGCTGGACACTGCCGCTGAGAGAAAGAGAAGCGGCGGAGAGAAGCTCCTGCCAGATTTGGAGTATTATCCTTCTTAAGGGTTGTTGACGGGCTGGGCGTTGCCATTCTCGCACGGTGCCAGGTGATGAACGTGAGAGTGAGCCTGTGTGTTTCGTGGCCTCAATTCGACGCCTCTGTGGTGTCATTGATTATGGGTTTACTTGAGTGCCGCGTGTTACAGGGATTTGATTTTGATTTGAGTGATGAAGACGTTTTTAAATTTGGGAGGAGCAAGGATAGGGTTTTGTATTTTGAGTTGTATATTTGATTTCTACTTTATTATGTGAATGTTTTTATCAACTGGGACTAATTCATTTGTGTTTGATTATTTTGGTTAACTTGTGTTGTTATGGTTCGTAGCTTGGTATATTGATTTTGGCCTAAAACATATTTTAGATTTTGTCTAATGTCATGGCTGTGTTGATTTACTCTTGGGATGACCATGGATTGGAAATTTTTGAAGTATTTTGGTTTATTTGACAAATTATTAAGTCCACCTATTAATATCTGTATGCTACGTCTGTAAAAAATGACATCTCACCTAGTTACCAAGCAAAAATTTTAAGGCCGTTTATAAAATTTAACATTAAAAACTTGATTAATTTAATTTTACATAAATAAAAACTCAATTGAATATTGAATTGCAAAAGAACCTATTTAACACAAATATTGAATAAAAAGACTTTAATTTATTCCAAAATATTCCCCTCTTTATAATTTGTTAACATTATTTTTTACTCATTTTAATGTAAATCACTTTTGTTTAACACGAAATATTTAATTGAAAAGACAGTTTTATACCGTTTTCCGGCGAATTCTACTGCCTTAGCCGGAGATGGCCGATCGGTTCTTTCCAAACGAGATGCCTCCCTTTGTGGCAGAGACAGCTGACCAAATTCCATTGACGGACTCTCTCACTGCTCTTCTCTCTCTCCCTTACCAAACCCTAGCTGCAAAGTTCCAAGAGTCTGCATTTCACTCGAAACAATCGGTACTCAAAAACTTCATTTTGAATTTGTGGGTTTCTTCCGATTAGCTCTCTTTGATTTTGGGTAGGCTCAAGTTAGCAGCTTTAGCGATGTTCCTTTGTTGGGTCGGTCCGTAAGTGTTTTGTACTTGTAGTTCAGGTGGTGAGGGAGACATGGGGATCACGTGGGAAGCGTGTGAAGGACTATACACTTTACACGGGGGCTCTTGGAACAGCATACCTGCTTTTCAAGGCCTACCAAGTAACCAAAGATGGGAATGATCTTAACTTGTGCTCTGAGATTGTTGAGGCTTGTCATTCTGCTTCAGCAGATTCTGGGTATTCTCTCTTTCGTGCGTCTAAGGACATTATTAGTTATGGCTTAGCCACTATAAAGGGTTGGTTTAAACTTTAATATGTTTAAATATAGCGTTTCTGTTTTAGGTTTTAAGGATTGCTTGCTTTTGATGGTTAGATTGGAGCACAATAGCGTTGTTTGAAGCACACTATACTGTTGCCTGTCTTGTTCTGTAATCCGGAGATTTCCACTTGTGTTTATCCCTCGGTTTACTTGAATCAGTATAGTAAATTATGTTTGGAAAAACCTGAAACTAAACAGTTATAGTTTAATGTGGAATACCTTTTGGTAAAATTTTATGTTTCTTGTTTGTTGTTCGAGAAAATAGTCTTCCCACTTACACTGTAAAAGAGTTTTTATGCTGTTATGTATTAATAAATTGGTATATGTGGTGAGTTTGTTGGCTTTTACAGTACATGCTATGATTTTTTCTGGTTGACACCGAAAAATTCTGTAACAGTTCATAGAAATGAATTGTGTATTTCAGTGTACATTATCATTACAATGTTTCTACCATAATCCACAAATATCATCTGCCATATTTTTATGTTGGATGTTTAGTTTTTGTTATATGCTTCCATCTGCTGTTAATAATGCTGGCTTCAATCCAATGTGGGAAATGAGATAATCGTGGTTTAACTTTCTAAGTTCTAATGTATGAGTTGCAGCCGTGTGACATTTCTTTGTGGGCGTGCTGGTATTTGTGCTCTTGGTGCTGTTGTAGCTAAGCATACTGGTGATGAAAGGCTACTTGACTATTACCTGAGACAATTCAAAGAGGTATTTTGTTGTCTTTATTTCTGATCCCTGTGATAATTCCTATTTATACATGGAATCAAGTTGTTTAACCCCTTTTCACATATGTGCCTTTGCTTAGAACAGATTGTAATACCTCGTGATTCGCCGGATGAGCTATTGTATGGCAGAACAGGTTACCTATGGGCTTGTTCATTCTTAAACAAGCATATTGGTAACAACACAATACCTACTACCCACATGGTAATAAGGCGTATGTGCTTCATGATGAGTCTCATGGCATTTTTATATTCTGCAATTTATTTTGACGAGATGGGTTTTTAACTTCAATAGAGATCAGTAGTGGATGAAGTTATCACGGCTGGCAGACAATTAGGACACAAGGGAAGATGTCCTCTGATGTATGAATGGCATGGAAAGAAATACTGGGGTGCTGCACATGGACTTGCAGGAATTATGCATGTTTTGATGGACATGGAACTTAAGCCAGATGAGGTGGAAGAAGTCAAGGGTACCCTACGTTACATGATTAACAATCGTTTCCCTAGTGGCAATTATCCCTCCAGTGAAGGAAGTGAAAACGACCGTCTTGTGCATTGGTGCCATGGTGCTCCTGGAGTCACTCTTACCCTTGTAAAGGCAGCTGAGGTAATATTTTCCTTATTTGCCAAATTCAAATGCGTACTGACTGCAGAGTATTATCAGATGTAGTGTGTTCATTCATGTGACATGATTTTTCATCTCTGAAAGGAAACTACAGGTCATAAATTTTGCATCATTTTAGTGTGTTCATTCATGTGAGATATGATTTGTCATCTCTGAAAGGAAGCTAGTGGTTGTATGTTTTGCATCATTTAAGCATATGACGTGATTTGTTCCCTTGAGAAAGTGTTTCACACAGGCATGAAGGGAACTCATGAATTATATACTTCGCATGAATCTGGTTACAATGGGCTAGTTCTTTACCGTTTCCTTTGAAAATAACTACTAATACTAATAATACTAGTGAACATGGTGGCACTGAAGCTGAAAATGGTATATGCATCTCAGTTGGTATTTAAAGTAAGGGAAATGTTAGGAACGTACTCTGTAACAAACTCTACCATTGTTTGAAATTTGTTGGAAATCATAAAATTGTGTGGGTCTTACGTTTATTTAATGAATCTCTTTAATAATTTTGTAGATTTAAGTAAGTTTTAACAGATGCAAAAAATTGTATTAAGAAGAATATGTTCCTAGTACTCTTAAGGGTAATTCAGTTTTGAGTTCAGCAGAAATCATATTCCTTTCACTTGTCAAACTCCTTTACAAACAAGAAACTAAGTTTCACTTTTTGTTTTCTTATATTTTAAATTGCCGAAGTCATGTTAATAATTGTTGAGCCTAGTTGCTAGATACATGTTCACATCTCATGCTATAATCTTTGCCATAAAAATCAGGTTTTTGGGGACAAGGAATTTTTGCAAGCAGCTGTAGATTCAGGGGAAGTAGTATGGAAGAGGGGTCTGCTTAAGCGAGTTGGGATCTGTCATGGCATTAGTGGGAACACCTATGTCTTCCTTTCTCTTTACAGGTTGACAGGAAATGAGAAGTATTTGTACAGGGCCAAAGCATTTGCTTGTTTCCTACTTGATAGGGCACAGAAACTGATCTCAGAAGGAAAGATGCATGGAGGAGATCGCCCCCATTCCTTATTTGAAGGTCTTGGAGGAATGGCATATACTTTTCTAGACATGGTTGATCCACAAATGGCCAAGTTCCCAGGCTATGAACTTTGACTCACTGATGATGTATATTAAAATTACACATATCCATCCTAAGAATATTGGAAATATGAGAAGAAACTGCAACTTTGTAGTTGTGGCTCTGTTATGTTATATGATATGTATGGGATAGTGGGAGAGTAAGCAGTTATGCATCATGCATGGTTCCAACTTTCAAAGAAAGGTATGGTTAGGATATATCTTGGTTAACTATTTTTTTTTAATAATTCTTAGGAGAATTTAACAAATAATTATCTTTTTTACAGAAATTGTGCCTCAAGCATGAAGTGAAGATAAAAACAAAAAGAAAAAAAAGGAAAAAAAAAAGAAAAAAGAAAACCAAGAATGGCTTTTTAAATAACGACAGATGAAGAAACATCTTTTTTTTTTTTCTTTTTAATATTTGTATTCAACTAGTTAACTTGCTTGCTACTTCAGATGAAGAAGCTCTAAGGATAGCCTCTCTTGGTTTTCCTTGCATGTTGCATGCGCAGGTGCTCTTTATATGGATCAAGATCTTAATTATGCCATATTTTCTGCAGCTCACTTATAAATGACAATTAACGAAAGACTTGAAAGATAACACCCAATACTATAATTTTTAGTTACTATGCACAGTTATTTCAGAGGTTTTGAGCAAGATGGTCACACCCTCACGGATGAATGATTTTATTGAGTCTTGATTCACAATCAACACCCTACATCAAAGCAAAGAAGTACCTAGCTCTAACAAAACAACATCAAGGCATTCGAAATGGTAGGATATATCTATCCACTCTTTTGAGACATCATTTTCCTCCATAGAAGTGAAAGGTCTATAGAAAATGGATTTTGGAAGCTCCCACTTAGGCCAAACCAACGAGCTTCTCACTAATATCCCACACCCTACGAGCCTTCTCAGCATCACTTGCCTCCTGTGATAACTGGTTCTCAAATGAAGCAGATGTTTTATTCCAGCTCCAGTAAACACCAGATTTTGTAAGACTTGGATCACTCACAACCTGTGTAAAAGATAACAATAACAAATAAGATATAAAGACACTCGAAAACTTCATGCTCTTGTTATCATTATGACCTTAGAGGGTCATTGCTACCTGAGCAAGTCTCTTTCCTGCTTCATCTTCTGAGACAAAGCCTTTGGTTATGTACTTCTGGAATGGAGGGAATAGAGTTCTGAACAAAGGAATGTGCTCTCTGAACAAACCGGTTGTGGCAATGCAACCAGGGTAGAGCGATGAGAAAGTGATTCCAGTTTCCTCGTGGTATCGTCTGTGGAATTCCTGCATTGTGAGCATATTACAGACTTTGCTGTCCTTGTATGCTTTGGCACCATCAAAGTCTCCACCATCAATCATGGCTGAACTGTTCAGCCCATTCAAACCACCCTGAAGTCCCCTCAAGTCACCAAGGTTTGCCTTGGGAGGTACATTACCAGCCAATGTGTTGGTGTTCCCTGTTGAATCAACACAATCAGCATAAAAATGCAACCAAATAAAGTGTGATAAGAACTAGAATTCTCAATAAACATCTGACAAACTGACCAGTGATTGAACCAACAATGATCAAGCGCTTTGATGGGTAATCAGATTTTTGCAAGTCCTCAAGCAACAGGCGTGCAAGGAGGAAATGTCCTAGATGGTTTGTTCCAACACTAAGTTCAAAGCCTTCAGCAGTGTATGTAGGTTCCTTTGCAGTTGGCAAGTAAACTGCAGCATTGCAAACCAACACATCTAGTGGCCTTTCTGATCTTTTGAAGTTATCAACAAATTGTCGGACACTGTCAAGAGAGGCAAGGTCCAAATGCATGATGGTGTAATTTTCCTTAGCTATGCCAGCAGATTTTGCAGCTCTTGCAGCTTTGAGGTAATCCCTGCAGGCCATTATTATATGCCATTTTCCTGTCTCAGCCAAAGCCTTAGCAGTGGCCAGGCCTAATCCAGAGGAAGCCCCAGTTATCACAACACTACCTTTCCTCAATGTTTTCTTGCCTTCTGGTGCAGACTTGGTGACTGCTGGAGAGGCTGTAGCCACTGTCTCCGCCCTCACAGCACCAATTTTTCGCTGGGATTCCCTCTGATACAAAGAGGGAAACTTTTTTTCTTTAGGAAGGTGGGTGGATTTAGTATTTTGTTTGTGAGCAAAATCTCTTATAGTATACAAATAAAAACCAATTTCAAACAAGTATAATGACATATCAGAGGCTAAAGCATTCTAATTCGTGTGTTTCAAAAAGTATTCAGTTTCAAAGTGGAATATACTATCCAATAGCAAGTGTCGTTATAATCTTTTTACACAAAACAATAAAAGCTAATAAATAGATAAAAGGGTGTAACAATTTTATAACATTAACTTTATCATCCTTGTTTATTTAAACAATAGTATAAAAGAATGTAACACTTATATATGGACGGAGATAAAGATGTTGTTTTGGTCATTTCACATGAGAAATCTTAAAACATGGATTTCAAAAAAAAAAAGGACCAAATTATACTGTCATGCTCTGAGATTTTCTTAAATTTCTCTCCCATATCTCATTTTTTATCCATAGACTAACTCTTACATTCTTCAAAATAAACTTCATTGACATTGACACTCAATTACCCACAGAAAACATGTACTCCCAGAAACAAGGAATTAGTAAGATTTCATTGGGTGTGGTGAGCAACCTAAATGCTAGTATAATTTGCTAAAAAATAAAATCATTCGTGATATACCACTACTGAGAGATTAGTAAGAAACAAGTTAATGGAGAATTGAGAAGAAGATGGCAAAGCATTAACTGAACTACCTTGCACCTCAATGCAGAGGAGCTGAAGTCAGCCTTGATAGGTTCTGACAATGAAAGACCGAACAGTGTGGAGTCCTTGAGAGACACACCAATCTTTCCCTGCAAACACAAATGACATGATCCAATTATCTGTAAGGAAAAAGCACAAAACAAAATGAATAAGAAAAAGCAACAGTATCCTGGTGAGAAATTAAAGCAAACCTCTTTAGGAAGAGAGAAAGAAGCAGGAACAAGAGAAGCAGCTTGGAGAGCCATTGCGAGAAAAAGAAAAGGATTAGAAACTGGATTTTGGGTTTTACAACGTAGTCAAGTAAGTAGAAGTGGTGTTACACTGGGGTAATGGAATGTGTGGTTCATGTTTGAGCTGAAAATGAATATATATATATATATATATGAAGTGATGTTTGTGAAATTGTGATGATATGAGTGGATAAGATAATTTGCAGCATGTGCATGTGCCACGTCATTTGGAAACAACCAATGGAGTGTGGAGTTTTGGATTTCTAAAGAAGGGATATTTTGATCCGTTGGAAATAGGAGCCACTAGTAGTTATGGCCTACGGAGTGTAAATATCAGTGCTGAAAGTGACCGAAGGAGTGGTGGTAGGTCACTGTAGATAGAATCTGAAGGAATTGAGTACTTTTTTTTGTAGCTTTCTTTATGGGGTATGGGTGTTGGTAATTTTTTTCTGTCACAAATGAAGAAACTAGAAGGTTTGAAGAAGCTCCATGGTCCAAATATGTGTCTTTGCAAATGTTAATGTTGTAGCTCAGGGAATGATCCTTGTGTTTTGTTATCCTAACTCAATCACTGTTTTTTGGTTCATAACCCAATTGCCACAATCAATATTGAGCTTACCAAGTTTACCACATGATAGCATACCAAATTAAACATTCATTAATATATTTATATTTTGGATAATATCTATATTTTGAATTATATATTCTAAAATAGAAAAGTTTAAAGTTTCAAAAATTATGTAATTGGAGAACTCTGATACAATCCGGAACTTAAACACAAAGGAGGAAGTCATCAAATGCAGCAATACATAAACACATCATGACCCACGAACCACCATCGCAACAATTTCAAACACTCATGGTCTAAATTTATTTCCAGAAGGGTACTATGGGTATTTGAAAAGACACTCATTGTCTAAATTTATTTTCAGAAGGGTAATATGGGTATTTGAAAAGTATAGGGGTGCAGGTGGAAAACATGGATGCAAGAAGAATTTGCCTCCCGGGACTTGTAAATTTTCTTTCTGCACCCAATCAAAAGTTTGCAGAAAATTATGTCCATAATAGAAGTGGGGTGATTGTATACCCCAAAAAAATTTCCAAATTTGATTTAATGTGTTCCGGAAAATTAGGATGTTAGGATATGGCGCAGGACGTAATAGCATGTACAAAAGCAAGAATTGATGACTCTTGCCTACAATTTCCTACAATGCAGAGTTTTAATTGATTAATTTGTATATTCAAAATAACTAAATTTATAAATTTATATGTTCTTTCTATAGTTAAATTTCAATTAAATAGAAGAAGATCGGTAAGAAGATTCATAGAGTAAAAAAAACAGCGTAAATGAAGAGGAGTCCTTCACTTATTTATAGTCGTAAAAAATGGTTTCATGGACTCATCGTGGCCGTTCATTGTGATGAAATCCAAGGACAGAAAACAAACGCCTCTTCGAATCCAACACTGAGTGATAGGCAGATCAATCTTTTAACCCTTCATGTAAAGCTGATCATAAGGCCAGGAAATCTAGACTCTCTAACTACAACCCTCATGATTAAGCGCGTCCAACACCAACAAGTCATGTGCGGTTTCCTTACTGACACTTAAACCCCTTCGCTTATGTCAATGCTTGGGGCTTGGGGGGCTTATGTAGTATAAGAAGATGGTCGGTCAAGTGAAGAAGGATAAGCAAGATGATAATCACATAAAAGGAATAATGGGGGTTGATCGGGTGTGTTGACCTACCGACCGGTCGAGCCTTGGTGAAGTACGGGCTGTTGGAATTTAAGAGTATTAGAGACAATTTTCAAATTATTGAAGAGTTACAATTATTCATGAAGAGTTACAATTATTCATGAAGAGTTACAATTATTAATGAAGAGTTACCATTCATGAAAAGTTACAATCATTCATGAAGAGTTACCATTCATGAAGAGTTACAATTATTCATGAAAAGTTACCATTCATGAAGAGTTACAATTATTAATGAGGAGTTATCATTCATGAAAAGTTACAAGCATTCATGAAGAGTTACCATTCATGAAGAATTACAATTATTCATGAAGAGTTGTTATTCATGAAAACTTACAATATTTCATGAAGAAATGTAACTAATCAGAATCTGGTATCTCTTGGATTGATGCCTGATCAACATTTATATAAAGGGATCCTGTGCTCTACTGAAATTTATTCAGTCATTCTCTTAACACACAAATCAATTCTTGAGAATCATATTCTTATTTAACGATAATACTAAGAGTGAGTATCATCGTTGTTGTTCTTCTTTGTATCTCAAAAGCAGATTTCGTGATCCCCTCCACTCTTATAAGAGACAGAATATTGCTTTTAGGAAAGTGTGTATTCATGCCTAGAAGAATATATCAAGTCTACATTGTTGTTCATCTTGTTTCCCTAAGTTATTGAAAAATTGTTCCAACAGTCTAAAAGCAATATATTCTCTAAGATGACAACAATTTGTGAGATGTCTGCAAACTTCCACAAGTTAGACAAGTTTGAAGGCGTTTGGTTTCCAACGATGGCAAAAGAAGATGCATTTCCTTCTCTCGGCTCTAAACGTGGCATATGTTCTAAGTTCTCCCCAACCCAAAGAAAGCGAAACCGAGACATTGGAGAAACAACGGAGAAGGAACAAATGGGAGAATGATGATTATGTCTGTCGTGGTTACATTCTGAACGGTATGTTTGATTCTTTATTTGACATATATCAATATGTGGGTTCTGCAAAAGAACTTTGGGATCAACATGAAAGCAAATACATTTCTAAAGATGCATTAATAAAGAAATTCTTGGTTAGTAATTTTAATAATTTGATCAAGTTAATTTGACCAAAACATTTTTATCACCTTATTTCTCTATGAAGGATATGGGGGTAGCAGATGTTATACTAGGTATAAAGATTAAGAGAGATAATGAAAAATTTATTTTGTCTCAATCTCATTACATTGAGAAAGTACTTAAGAAATTCAACAATTATGAATGCTCTCTTGTTTCAACTCCTATGGACCCTAGTTTAAAGATATTACCTAATGGTGATAAAGCAGTTTCACAACTGGAATATGTAAGGATAATAGAATGTTTGATGTATGCAATGACAAGTATAAGGCCAGATATTGCTTTTGCAGTAAGCAAATTGAGTAGATATACTAGTAACCCTAGTCTATCACATTGGCAAGCAGTACGTCGAGTACTTAAGTATTTAAAGAAAACTATTACTTATGGATTAACATATAGTGGTCATCCTTCAGTTTTGGAAGGATATTCTGATGCAAGTTCGATTACAAATGCAGAAGATCACTCTTCAACTAGTGGTTGGATTTTCCTCCTTGGGGGAGGTGCAATTTCTTGGTCGTCCAAGAAANAAACTTGCATTATAGATTCCACTATGGCTTTAGAGTTTATAGCTCTAGCCTCAGCAGGAAAGGAAGCCGAATGGTTGAGGAATCTCATGTTCGAAATACCATTGTTACTAAAACCAATATCACTAATAGCAAAAAATTGTGACAATGCTGCAACATTGGCATAGGCTTATAGTCAAGTATACAATGGCAAATCAAGACATATTGGTGTGAGACATAGTTATGTCCAAGGACTCATCAAAGATGGAATTATTATAGTAGATTTCGTATGAACAAAGTTTAATTTGGCTGATGGATTTACTAAGACATTGGCTAAAGATTCCATTTCCAAAATGACAATTGGAATACGAATGGAGCCCACAATTAATCACAAGTAAGGGAATCTTAACTTAACGCTTAATATGACATTGAGTCTTAAGGTCAATAAGATTAAATCTCTTATTTGATGATTGAAAACACAAATAATTATTTCAAGAGTGCTTTAGATCTGTGATGTTTAGGAGGTTGACTAATTCTTAATTGATTTCTTGAATTTATGTTTAGTCACAGGAACATGTTTACCTGAGAAATCAACTTATGTAAGTGCGAAGTTTGGCCGCTTCAAGAAGTCAAGGGGGCATGACTTTGTTGCACTTATGAATAGATATGGACGCATGGCCCTATTGTGTCAAGTATGACAAAAATATGTAATTTATCTTATATGTAGAGTATTTTCAAGAATCCATTATGTATTATGTTGGTTCAATCGTTGCGACACCAATAAAATACGAACTTCTGAAATGTGTATTCTACTAAGTGAAAGTTCAAGTCTATGTACACTTTCATTTATGTGTAAGATTGCAATTATTAATTTGATTTTTGTGTTACGTAATTATACAATACTCTCAAATGGCGGAGGATTGTTGGAATTTAAGAGTATTAGAGACAATTTTCAGATTCTTGAAGAGTTACAATTATTCATGAAAAGTTA
>NC_028356.1:20790144-20817746 GCF_000741045.1 Vigna radiata var. radiata
TATTCATGAAAACTTACAATATTTCATGAAGAAATGTAACTAATCAGAATCTGGTATCTCTTGGATTGATGCCTGATCAACATCTATATAAAGGGATCCTGTGCTCTACTGAAATTTATTCAGTCATTCTCTTAACACACAAATCAATTCCTGAGAATCATATTCTTGTTTAACGATAATACTAAGAGTGAGTATCATCGTTGTTGTTCTTCTTTGTATCTCAAAAGCGGATTTCGTGATCCCCTCCACTCTTATAAGGGGCGAAATATTGCTTTTAAGAAAGTGTGTATTCACGCCTAGAAGAATAAGTCTACATTGTTATTCATCTTGTTTCCCTAAGTTATTGGAAAATTGTTCCAACACGGGCATAGTATGACAAATGATTAATGGACTTAGTGAGCGAATATCACAGGCTTGATGTCAACGTTTACAAGTAATGAGCGAATCTTGCGGGATTATGGGTCAGCAGTTACAGGTAGTTAATGTCCATTACTTCAGTCTGATGCCTATAAATATAGAAATGTTAACCAGGTATTTTACTTTTGATTTGATCACATTTACACTGATTTCATCGTGACTTTGCTGACTTGCGTCAGAATGCTAACGTACAGGTCACAAACGATCAATGAGAGAACGTGGAAGATCTTGAGAATAACACAGCAAGAACAGTTTGGATTGTGTTTAATCTTGGATCTTACATCCAAAACAAGAATGTTATTAAAATATGGCAAAAGTTAAGCATATTAATATAACTGACCTGAAATATATTTGCTATTGCTTATTAGAGCTGTAGATTAACATTGCACCTCATGGAACCAAAATATCAAGCAATTTCACTTCGAAAAAAAGAAAAGCTTATTATGAAATTTTTGTGTAAATAAATTTCTGGACTGAAGAATGCCACATGACACTAAATTGCTGCCATACTGCTTTATTGAAATCGATTCGCTTTGGACAAAATATAAAATTCCATAACATTGCTCAAGGCAAATAAATGTGTAAAAGAATCATCATTTCTAATTTCAATAAGCTTTTCCCGTGCTTGCGTTACTCTACAATTGCCGATTACATCCATCGGTTTCTAAATTTCCTGCTGTAACTTTTTTTTTTCTTTTTTTTTGTTTGACAATGTTTCCCCTTTATCCCCCTCAGTGCCTGAATGGAATGACAACCTATGTTTCATTCAACGCACAAGAACAAGAAAAGAAAATAAATGAACCCCGCTAATATTACAAATCTCACCCACTTTTTCTGTACAGGTTTTTCACCATCAACTCGTTCTCCTTCATGTTCATAAACATCTTCGTTCTTTCACCTCTTATATCCGAAGTGGCAATCCAAAATTTTGGAAAGTTCTAATTTCCCCTCGAAGGCCGGCAGTTACAATCACCATACCCCAGGCTGACATTTTTTGACTTGCCCCATTAGAGAAATCCATACTCACACGAGGGCTTTGGTTTCTTGCAGCCAGAAGAAGTTTTTCCTCTGGCCATGTTGCAGAAATTCTATCAAAAAAGTAACTATTTGTGGCACTTGCAATGGTTGCATGGCGTGGACTGTTGCTGTAACCAGATGCAGATCTTGAACCCTCGGTGACAAAGTTTTCCTCTACAGGGGTAGGAGGATGATTGGCTGATGCGACTTCATCAGCATTGTTATCAAGCTCGGGTTGTTCTCCAGAAAATGTATCATGCATGTCCCATGCATCACCCATACCAGGCCAGGGAATGGCCACTGACACATCTTTACAGTGAAAATGTTCATATGATCGTGTTACAGTGACACCCTTGCTTCTGTTCGGCCTGCAATCAGCCTCATTTTTCCAGATGTATACATGAGAGTCCTCACTTGCAGCGACAACATATTTACCATTTGCTGTGAGGGATGCTGAAATTGGGCTAGTTGCATTCCGAAAGCCTGCACAAAACTTGCATCAGTTTGATCAGCAGCAAGGAAATAAGAATACTGAAGACTTGTTGCCATTTTAGCCTAAGTTGATAAGCTAGTAAGACCGCAACCTTTTCATCTGTCCAAATAAACATCACCATATACGTCTGATAAGAAAGACACAAATATCCTCCCACTCCAGACAAAACATGAAAAATAATCAAGTTTTTCTTTGACATGAATTAATAAAACAAATTTTGATGCAGATAAAAGCAGTGTAACAAATGGTTTTTCACATGTTACACTATCTTTAAATAAATTTTCACTTTATATAACTACACACCTTTAAACTTATGGACCAGATCAACACCATCAACCACCCGTATTCTTGAGTCAGCAGATGTGATAAGTACTTCTGATGAACTTCCAGGGGCAAACTGTTCAAAAATTCAGATAGGAAGACAAGTACAATGTCAAAGCAAATCCACTAAATTTGTACGCCCTCCTATTTCATTTTACTTTACTTTTTCCCCGTTCAATGTTTTGGGTAGATACAAAAAAGTAGCTTATCTCATAAAGCACAGCAGTAAATCATTATTCATTACATTACCTGGAAACCAGTAATTTTCTTATGATGTGATTTCTTTTTCTTGTTTTGCAGATTGATCTGACTCTTCTGTTGCAACTTATTTTCTGAACGAAAAAACAAAACGATAATCAGTGGCCCCACAATCACCAAAATATAAATAAATAGACACAGTTAAAAAAAAGTATCTGACAGTACCAGATGTATTATATAAGTGGCAGCTACCCTTGTATGAACCAACCAGTGCACCCTGCACCAGAAAATTTAACTGAGTTGAACATAAAATTGTACTTCTGAGTGTTCAAAAAGATTCATATTAACCTTAGACCAACCTGGCCATCAGGTGTATAACAAGCAGCAGTGACCATCTCATGTAGATCTGTCCAATCAACAACTTGTCGATCAGGAATGCTCCATATGCGAACCTTAGCATCCAAAGATCCACTAATGAAGTATCTATCATCAACAGGATTAAACTGGATGCAAGTTACTGTGGCAGAGAGAAAGAAAGATCGAAGCAAAAGTCTTAATTAGCAAAGAGCGAAAAAGGAGGCAGTAGGGAGGTCAGGGGATTCATTGTAAAATCTAATCCACCCTAATGGACAGCAAAAAGCTCTTGTACAATTAGTTTCTATTTGCAGCAGAGACGACATTTTAATAAAACTGCCTCTATGCCACAATGTGATTATCCAATCCTCAAAGAAGGGGGGATGTCTTGAAGAATATTGGATGGGGATAGGATGAACTTAGAATCGGATACAGTTGTTAGTTGGGAACAGGCAGAATAAACAATCATAAAAAGTAAAAACACAGAAAAATATACGAGTGATCAGTCATTGATCTCAATTATTCCATATGATTTCCACTCAGATTAAGGGAGAGTCTGCAATATGTAATAACTGCATTTACTCACCATAGTCACTGTGTGAAAATATTTTCAAACAAGACTTGGTAGGCAGATGCCACAGCCGCACAGTTTTGTCCATTGAAGATGAGAGCAAGTGCTGAGAAAAATTGGGGGGAAAATATATTAAAAGGATGATCTAAATATACATGCATTTTAACTCATTTGTAGAATATACTGCACTGGTTTTTCCCATATATTGAAATTTTAAGGATTTCTCAACTGACGTTAATAATAAAGATCTCTAAATAAGTAAAAGAAATCTCCAATGGAAGTTTTTCAAAGACAACATTTTGGCCTGCAATAAATATCAAACATTACAATTCATCCATAAAATTTCAATCACTCCAAAAGGTGCTCACCCAAGTCCCAGAATATTGTGACTCCAAATTTGGTACATGTAGGCAAGTCATTCATAAATTCCAAACAAAATAAAAGGAAAGGGGGAGATAAATACAGATTCTTATAAGGGAAAAAGAGACAGGATTACAGCATCTTAGTTTAGAAATGCTTTTGGGCAGTTTGAGTTTGACTTAGAAACTGGTCAAATGGAAGCTGACTTTTATATTTGACTGTCTACTAAATTTCAATTAGTCAATATCTTTCTTTTTTTCCTTTTTCTTTTTAAAACACTACCTTAAACTTACATAGGAAACAATGAAAAATGACTTCTAGATAAGATTAAAACAAAAGACAAATCTCAATAATTTATCACAAGGGCATTAATAAACCATCTGAAAAGCAATCCCAGGTTTCAAACGGGATCCTAAGCTCGTCACTCACTGGCAGATATTCTTTGTCTCTTGAGCACTCTTGAGCAGTAAGTTTTAGCTCTCGTTTGCAGATTTCATCTTAAAACAAATTGATATTAAGTGTAAGGAAATATATAAGCCACATCCTAAGAATTGAGGCAAGCTATATAGGACTTCCCAACACTCGTTTCTTTATAGTCAATCCAAATTATCTCCCTATCTATTGTTCACTATAGTGATTGCTGGAAAAATTGGATATGCCCAGAGGATTATACTGTCAAAGTAACCATTAATTATATTAATTACATTAAACAAAATGCCATCCCGTAGTTTATAAGTTACCTTCCTAAATTAACCATTTTTAAACTCCTTTCTAAAAAATGCCAAGAATAGAAATGTAATTCTATAGGAAAAATAGACCGATTTATACCCATTAAAATAAAAAATTTATAAACCAAAACATCAACATACAGGGTGTAGGGAAAAAAAAAAAGAAGGATCCAGAAACCTTCTCAATGGGCCAGAACTTCAACCACTTCATCCAACAATACATATCACAACGACTCAACCCGAACTAAAAGTAGCCTAGGAGCTCATCAACTGAACATAAACACCTTTCAATGTAATAATCAGAAAACACTAAACAAAATAATGGTAGAACCTCCCTCAAAAAGATAATCATCGTTTCCTAAACTGTATACAAAACATAACAGATAACAAAATTTGAAATCCATATTTACTCCCTTGATGCCTTTTCAACCACTTACAAGCTGTTCCACTCCCATCAATTATCTAAGAATGTCAAACCTTTCTGATATACAGATTCAGAGCAAGAAACTCACTCCAACAGTTCAGTAAATGCGAATTGCTCAGTTAACAGAAAAATGAATAATGTACAAAAGTATATCTAACGCAGGAGTGCAAAATACTCTTTACAGTTATACTGACACATTGAAATTGAACACTTTTATAGAACATCAAGACCCATATGAAAATTGGAAGCTAACCTGAGACTTAGACCATGAGAGGTCAAGAACATCATGCAGATGTCCCTGAAGGGAGCAAACTGGTTTGTCAGTGAGTGCAAACACGGTCTGCGGCACGACAAACTGGTCCAGGCTCAAGGACTTCCTACTCACGCTGGATCTCCCTTTCCTCTTCCTCTCCACATCCCTGAGCGGAGACAGCATTGCCGCAGCCGTCGGCTCCGGCGACCCATTCACCACCAAAAACATATTCACACTCCCCCCATCTTCCCCCTTCTCCCTATCGAGCAGCAGCAGCTCCCCCTTCCTCTCCCCCTCCACCACCTGCCACACATGAATCACGCAATCCTCACCAGCACTCGCTAAATACTTCCCATCCAAACTAAACTTAATGCTCCAAATAGACCCATTATGAGCCTGAATCTCCTGGCTCTTGTAAAGCGCCGTCACTTCTTTGCAACTCTTCCCATACTGCTTCACTCTCACCCTCTCCGGACCGTGAAACGCCGCGTCCTGGCTGTCGTCAGTGGCGGAGCTGGACCGCCGGCCGCCCTTCTCCGACGAGGTGTCCCTCTCATCGCTGCTCCGTCGATCCCTGTACCCGGCAACGGAGCTCGCGACACTCTTGATACTCTTCAACCAACCCCCTCCTTTCTTCTTCACCTTGGAGCCACTCGAATTGGAATCGACGCTAGCCTCTTCAACATTCTGCCTCCGCATTAACTCCTGAACGATGGGGGAGTGCCCCACAGACATCTCGAACTCCTCCATGGTCAAGTGCCTCCCAGTGGCAACCTCCCGCAGATTCTCCCAATCGTTCACCACGAACTCCTTCCCGTTGTCGAGATCGCGTATCGTGCAGAGCTCTTCGGAAGGAGGCTTGGGGTTCGGAGGCCTAGGATTGGCGGCGGCGGCGGAGGTGGTGTTTGTGGTGGTGACGTCGGATTTGGATCGGATTGGGGAAACGCGATCGCGTGGGGGAGGGTGAGGGTTTTGGCGCGTGAGGGAGGAGAGGCCGAGTGATAGTAGGAGGCGCGTGCGGCGCTCGGAGACAGAGGTGGGTTGGGAGATCCATATGTCGTAGTTGTTGGTTAGGGGGAAATTGGGGAGTGTGTCGTTTGGATGATGGGGTTGGGGTTCGTTCTCGGTTTCATCGTTGTCGGAGTTGGAATTGGAGCATGAGCAGGAGGAGGAGAGAGAGAGTAAACGGTCGTTTGAGTCGTAGAAACAGTCTTGGTCTTGGTCTTCGTCTCGCTCTCGTTCTTGTTCTTGTTCTTCTTCGTCTTCTTCTTCTCCCAAGGCTTTGCTCATGGTTTGCGGTAACGATGAGGGCTCAGAAGATTAAGATTCGGATTGGGCATTCCCATTGGCAATGAAAATGCCCAATCGATCCGATCACTGCCACCGATTAGATCCGACCCGAATGAGATGCAATACACCACAAGCACATAATAATAATAATAATAATAATAATAATAAATAATAAGAATAATGGTAGAGAGAAAGCAGAAATTAGTTTTCGGGTTCTACAGAGCCTACACTATATTGCTGTTCCTACTGCTATCGCTATGCTATGGTGTGGTAGCACACAACGCAGACACCATCAATTTTCTTTTTTTCTTTTCTCAGCGTTTCACCATATTATCAACGCATCTACCTCTTTCTCTCTCTCCCTCGCCGTTTTCTTTTGGTTTCCTCTGTCTCTGTTTTCTTCCTTTGGACTTCCAACTACTAACAAATAATAATTTCCATTCGGTGAGGGACTCCTCACTGGCTAACGCTGTTTCATCTTTCTTCACTAACTTCTTTCAACAAATAACAAAATATTCTTTTCTCTAACTTATTATATTTAACCATTTTTTTTTTCATTTTAACTTTAACCCTACATTAATGTATCATGCCCGTTACGTCATTCTCATATTCCGTTCACCAATTCAAAACAACCTTCAAATATTTCTACACTCGTTAAAAACTAATATTTTCTTTTTACATGCATTATCTAATTATACACTAAAATCTAACCAGACGTGCAAGATTAGTATTAATCTTTCAATAATCAGAACCCAGACCACGTCTTCTTCTCCTTGCTCGCTGTTATGACTTTTTTTGTCAAAAATAAAGGGTGCTTTTGACTTTAATTTTTTTTTTTTAAATTGATGTCATGAATAAGTCGAGTGAGCTCATTTTTATATATTAATTTAAAGAAAATAATTATCTAAAGATATCAGGTATATTTTAGCCATATGTCTGTCTATCACATTTTAATAATAGAATAGATCATGATACCATTGCAATTTGTCAGCACTTTTATATTAAAATAAATAAATTGTTTTCCTTTTTAAAAAAGAGAACTCATATTTTATTTTCTTAAACGATTCATCATCAATATTTAACTTTTATATATGTTACGAAGGCAAAGACAAAAATGCCCTCTCTATATTTTTGTCACGAACATGTTCCATGCCGGGAGCTGATTCCCACCAACAATCCCATTTGCATCGTTGTTAGCTAAATATTAATTCCAATGTCAGATTTTCTTTCTCATCTATAAACCCAATAATTTCGAGAAAAAAAATATATATTTTTTCTCTTATAAGAAAAATATTAGTTTGACATAATTACAGTAAAAACGTAAATTACCGGCGAGTTTTTTGACTTGGTAGACCTTCAGTAAGTGTGTTGTTTATCGATGATTTTTGACGTTTTTCGAAAAATTCTAATAATTGATAATGTCTTTTGTTACTGTAGTGAATATTATATTAGTATATAATTAAGCACGTAAGCATGATTTAAGGAGGACTAAATGCAAAGTAAGAAGGGTGTAGATGGTAGATGTGAACCAACAAAAGTTTTTGTGTTCCTGAAATTGTCTCTGGAACAGTTTATGTTCCTCAAAGTGTGTTGCATTTTAGTGAGGCAGTATAATTGTGTCTTGGATTAGCACTCAACAACACGTTTGTTTTATTTTTGACATTTCAAAGCTACCATGACAACAAAGACATTCACGAGAGGAATCTTAGGAACATTTGATTATACTAACTGGGGACAAATTGAAAAGGTAAAGCTGTGTCATTATGTAATTAACACTGTAACTTTGAAAAGTAGTGACTTACAAGGCTCACCTGAATCATGCATAGGTAGGGTTCACTAAACCTCTTTTTTATCATTAAGTATATTATATTAATTCTTTGTTTTAATAATTTAATCTTTTTTTTTTTAACTTTTTATTCTTATTCTCTTGTTCAACATGATTATATCTCAAACTTATCTTTTTCTTCCAGCAACAACCCGAATTATAATAGTTGATTGATTACCCAAACTTAATTACATTGACTGATCTAAATTAAGCTAGGCATATCCATTTAAGGACCTCCTAAATGTATATATATTTTCTCTTATTCACATGATTTTATTAGGGTTCCATCAAGGGGATAAAGCCATCCCAAATTCCTTTTCTTGGTCAAAATAAATGCTACCTAATCTTTCAATTATTGTACCCAAAAATGAATAAATGGGCATGCTAATTATAATTAGCTTCAAACTTATGTTAATTAGTTTCCCCGCATGGAGTTTTGTTTTTTAAATGATGACAGCTGCATGAGAACATTGAGAATTATTGGAACCATTATGTATAATTTTAAGATAGTTTTATTCAATGACTGGAAAGATTACAGAAGAGGAATTTTTAAAAAAATAAAACCTTGTATGTGTAAGCTATATTAACTTATTGAAAATATTGTAGTTTTCTGTAATTGCATTGAGAAAAACTTTAGATTCTTCTTGCACTAACATCAAAATAAAATAGACTTTAGACTCTAGAGATCAATTGAGGATTCCTAAATCTAAACTTTAGTAATATGTGGGAATTATGATAAACCAATATTGTTGACAACAAATATGTGAAAACAATATTTTATGGGACTAAATAAATTTCATTGATAAGGACACATATACTATAAAGGAAGAATTATTCCATTTTTTTTTATGTAATAATCATTTACATTTATTTTTTAATTAATTAGAGAACATTTAAAATATTTTTTTAAGCTATGTATTATAAAAAATAATAAATTCTAATTATGCATAAGTTTATGGTAAATAAAGATGTAAAAAAATAATTTCTTGGTATTTCTATTGAGTTTATAAACATAAATCTTATGCACTCATCATTAGCATACCATTAATTACATGGTATTCTCTGTCTGATTTATAACATTGTCTCAACAAACTTTTCTCTTGTTTCTTTCAGTTTTTGGTACACAATGATAGTAACTTTAATTTCAATTTATAATGATGATAATAATAATAATAATAATATTTTTATTAATTATTAATTATTCCATTTCAAAATAAGTTAATAAACTTAAACTATAAATTGTATATAACACGTTTTCAAGAACTAAATATATAAATTATATAGAGCCATCAAAATGGGTTACAACCCGCGAGCCAATCCGGCTTACCACGAGTTCGGGTTGGGTTGAGTTTGAAAAAATTAAATTTCTTTTATGCATGTCAGATTTCAACCCGGGCGAGTTGAACCCGTGATGAGTCACGTTGGCCCGTCAACCCACCTACCTAATTTTATTTTTTAATTTATTATTTTATTTATGAAATCCTAAAAAGTAAAATACTCTTTTCACTCACTGTGTATATAAAAAAAGTAGCATCTCCTCTCACAAATCACTCTCTCTCATTTACGGTGCTGTCACTCTCACTTCTTCAGTGAAATTCTTCAAGAAGCAGGTTTATTGTGTTTGTGTTTAGATGACATTTGGATTACATTGTACTTTTTATTATTATTTTGAATTGTCTTTAGTTTAACATCATTTTTTGGGAGTGAAATTTGTTTAAATTTGAATATAGAAAGTTTGTAATTTTTTTATTTAAAAAAATTATAATTAAACGGGCTAGTGAGTCAACCCGTTTATCTACCAACCTGTGATGAGTCGAGCTGAGTTCAGATTTTTCTGGCGCGCTAATAAATGAGCGGGTTGGGTTGACTCACTAAGTGACTAACCCGTGATGGACCGGGCTGGATCGAGCCGGATTACCCGTTTTGACAGCTCTATAATAAATATATATAGGTAATGACATTTATATGTTTACAATTAAAAATGTTAAGTATTCATTCTACGTTAAAACCTTTATTGAACCTTCAAAATGACCTCTTATTAATTAACCCATTATTGGTACAGAAGAAAGCACATAATAAACTTGATTTTTTTATTATTTTAGTAAGTACAACAGTATTTACTCTAACATGATTAACAAATAAACTCTTTCTGTATATAGTAATTAAGAGTATCTGAATCTAGACATATTCCATAGGGTACAACATTATAGCAAGCACACTTTTAATTATGATACTTAAATGTATTATTATAGTTGTTGTTTTTATAGCCAATTAATAAAGTGACGCGTTTGATAGAAACTTATAATTCTGTGATATTAAAGGTCAATTATATCGCTTACAAGTTAATTTGTCTGTAAGTGAAGACTTTGGGGTAGTACAAAAATTGAAAATAATATTAATTAATTAATTAAATACTTTACAGATCATCGTAACATGGAAACATATAATGAGCAATCAAGGCGTAACAAGTGCAAAATACTTGTACACATGCCAAATATTCTTCTTCCTTTTTCTTTTTTGTTTCCTCCTTTTTTTCATCTCATAGGAATGCTTCTTTTGTTTCTTCTAAGTTTTCAATTTAATCATGAAAAAGAATCTTCCTTTCTTCAAAACACTGAAAAAAAAAAACATAATTCAATACCAAAGGATGTTGTGATCATGTAAAAAAAATGCATGATACGATGATATATATGTTATTTCAAATTAAATATAAGATGTAAATAATCTGAATTTGTTCAATATTATATATACAGAGAGAGAGAGATGGAAATGTAGAAGAGTTGATTATAATCACGTAAGCCTTAAATTCAACGTAATAACAGTAAATTACAACTCAAAAACAGATGGAAGCATGTTGAAGAGAGAGAAAAGCATGTCTTGTTTTTTATTTGTTTCCTCAATGCTTATGAAAGTGTTGTCCGAAAAGCAGTTTGTCCTATGGTAAATGGTTTGAAGGGAAAAAGAAAGGTATATTATAAGTCTAATGCATTTTCTTTTTCTCAATCAAGAGAGACATAAAGAGATATAGAATGAAAAATGGTCGAATATATATATATGTAGTAAAATTGTTGAAATGAATAATATATATAAAGTATTTTAAAAAATAGATTTAAGAGAAATATTATAAAAATGTAAAACTACGTGCAACATTCCTTGCATGTGTGACGCAATGATTGAGTTCACCTTGCAAAGCTCATATATTCGAAGATAGTTTCCTTTTTTAACTAAAGTAAAAACTAAGTGAAACTTTAGTGAAATCGAGAGATTATTAGCTAGCAGGAAATAAGGCTTTAAGACTTCAAAATCACACTTTACATTTTGTGTTTGGTGTGGGAAACCATAGCTTTTACCTCTTTTTCTTCTTCTTCTTTTGCTTTTTTTACCCCTGTATTTTTTTACTTATGATGAAAAACAACCTTTAATACATTATTATATTTCTTTTGATCTAGCATTGTCGGTTGTTTTTTTTTTTTTTTCTGTTCCATAAATTACAATCAGTTTTGCATAATGCATCGTTATGTTGTTTATTTTAAGTGGAACTAATTGCTGGTTTTTAGAAAACTCTAGTTAGATGACCTTAAAACAATAATTAATATTACAAATACTTTTGTAATAAGACAACCTTAAGGAGAATAAAAGCACATATATTGATTGAAATATGACTTGAATTAATGTAGAAAATTACATATAATATCAATTAAAGGAAGAATTATATACGTTACTCCTTTTATATTGGTTGATGACAAAACTCATGTAGAAAAATCTTTATGTTGTCGATATTAAAGATTTAAGCAAGTTTGTTTCAGTTGGTATGATGCTTTCCATCTATATGAATTTGATGATGAATGTGTGTTTTGGTTGATCATATATTCATGTGTTGAGTTGTAATTCTTGGGTTTAGATTATATTTCAATATATGTGGTGTTTAATATTGATATTTTGTGTGTTAAATTATTTTCAAAAGATTTTAATTGAATGAAATGAATTTTAAATTGTTGAAATGTTCTTACCTTATCGAAAACACAAACTTAAACATTTTAATTGAATAAAATTGTTTTAAATGCTCAAAACCATGGAGCTTTTATTCATAATCCAATTTGATTTGTTTCAACCAATTAAAATGTGAACAAATTTATTAAAACAACTAGAAAAAGTCACTTTAAGTTATTTTAATCAAGTGAATTACTACTTGATTGAAATTGTTTGAGCAACTCATTTTACATTGTTTGATCGATTAAAACAAATTTTTACCTTTTGATTTTATCATTTTTTTTAGATTTACAAGAGAACTCAAATTAACCTTTTGTAGATGTATTTTTATGCATTTGAAACTCTTCTTTGAAAAGTAAAAGATATTTCTTGAAACTTTCTTTTAAATATCTTTTAAAAAAGAAGATTCAAGTGTTGTATTCACTAGTGGAAAAACGCTGATTAATATCGGTTATTTTGGGCTTTTAACGTCTACTAAACAACCAACGTCATTTTCGGTGACGTCAATGGGACGTCGAACATGAATATAATCGACGTCTATAATGACGTCAGTCAGTGTCATGTCCAACGTCACTAAACGTCGGAGTAGGACTAACTAGACGTCTAAAGACATTATATAGACACCGGTCTGAGCAATAACCGACGTCGAAGAGGCACTAAAGACTTCGAAAATGACACTGATTGACGTCTAAAAGGTACTATAGACGTCGGTGTATAAATTAACCGACGTCTAATACAGTGGTTGTGTTTTAGTGCAGTTTTGTTCCCGTCTTTGGATAGCCTAGTAGCACAATCTCCTTTTGCTAGTTTCCCCCTAAAAAAAGCTTGCGTCTTTTGAATTTCTTATGGCATTTCAACCAAAAACTGAACCTGGGTTGTTGCTTAGTTCCATTTTCATCCGCAAGAGGGAAAAATCACGATGAAACCATAACTAGGCAATGACCCAGTGATACACGAAGGGATGACATGGTGACACATCAAGGTCCAATCACTTGAGGAATAATCAAGAAAATACAACAAGAGTACTCGCCAAAAGGTTCAGTACTTTTTGCTATCTTTGGATGGAAAATTGGAGATCAAGGAGATGCTACAAAGCTGCCAAAACATGGAGAGGGGTAAAAGAGACCTTTATACACATGCAGGGGTGAGATTAGCTTGATAGGGGGTACACCGGGAACCTTCTTATATTAGAAATAGAAATAAACGTGTAATACATGTAGTTTCTAGAAGCTTAGCACATTTAGCACATGTTTAGAAATGTGGAACGTGATCCATCTTGGATGAGCACGTTTTCATCACCAGCCAAAGGATGAGGAGTCTATAAAACTCACCTTGGTTGCACCATGTATTCACTTTTGGATGATCATAGAAAAACTCTGCTCTCTGCTGTAATGCTTAGTCATTTTTCTTCTTTCCAAGAGCCACCCCATAGCTTGTCTCTCCATTGCAACTTTCTTCCTCTTGTGGAAGTCGTCTGAGTTGTAAACACTCCTTCAAGCTAGCCTCCATTCCATATTTCCTTTGATCAACACCTTCCTCCGCTGCTGCGAAACCCAAACACCTCCGTCCAGATCTAAATCTGCACTGTCACCGATTGGCTTCACCTCTTGTACTGTTCCATTCAAATCCTTCGGCTGATTCACCTCTACCATGGTCTACTCTCACGGATCTTCAAGAATACATCAAGCCTTGATGTATCAAGTGGTATTCAGAGCAAGGTTCCAGCCAGAACCGTGAGATAAGTGTTTTTCCTTTCATTTCCATACTGTCAGAAAATCCTGCAATGTTCTTGGTTCTGTTTTCAATTTTTTTTTTGTTCCATTTGCTTTTGATTTAGGTTCTGTTTTGAGTCTTCTTTGGTGCTAGCTGTGTTTTGCTTGAGTCCTTTGCATTTTAATAGGTTAATGTTGTTGTTTGAGTCTTTAATTTGAGCATCATATATAGTTTTGTCATAGTCATGTGCAGTTGCTTTAAAATGTTCAATTCTGGTGTTACCATGTGATGGATCTGTGAAACTTGATTGGAATAATACTTTCTCTGCATCGTTAAAACGAGCAATGACCATATTGATGAGCAGCTCAGGTGCATAAAGTTTGAGTAAGACCATCAGAATTCACGGGTTCTGAGTTTTTTGATTCTGATTCAGTAGTGTCTGTTACTGTTTCTTTGGCAAAGTCTGATCTGTTTTGCTGTTTGACTTTGAATCCATGCTTAAGTAGATCTGAACCAGTATGAATACTGATTGAGTATGAATTTGTCTTGCAATTAATCTGGTTACACTGCTGGAAAGTTCCACTTGCATTGTTATTGGCAGGAAAATCGAACTGCAATTGTCTTTTATAGTCATTTTCTGCGTGTCCAGTTTGATTGAGTATTTAGATCATTGCCAATCATCTAAACAATGTTTATGCCATTTTGAGCAACTTTCATGTGTTATTTTTCAGTCATTTGCAATGTCCAAAGTCAGATTTACATTTAATTCTAAAATTTGGATACTATAGTTGATGGTTTTGAATTGCATCAGAACTGAACTAGTCAAAATCTATTCTGCACTGATTTTGTCCAATAAGTATGATCAAACAAGTTTGAATTCATCTATGAAACATGTTTGAACAATTATAAAGTGCATATAGTCAGTTCTGTAAAATTTTCATATACCACTTCTTCCAAATTTTAGTCAAAACTGAGTCCAAAATGTTTGCAGCAGAACTGCCATGATCCAATTCTAAGAGACACTGAATTTTGGTTGCACTTGTGGTCATACAAGTTTGGTTTAGTCATTCAAACATGATTGAAATTGTTTAAGGTATGGGTGAGTGTTTAGAGTTTGGGTCATGAAGTCCAACCTTGATGAGTCTTTACCCATATCGCTTTGTAATCTTTATATTCAGTAAATTTATATGTTTGCAACATATTTGAACCAATCATTTTTTATATTCATTGCTTAAATTAGTAAGTAATCATAATTACCTAAAAAGCATAAATCCATTGGGAGACGATACTTAGACTTATAATTTATAAACATGAACGCAGGAGGTAGATACTGGAGCTTGAAGAGATGCGGTTGCATGCCTATGAATCCTCTAGGAGTTATAAAGAAAAGGTAAAATTTTATCATGACAAGAAGCTGATAAAGAGGGTTTTCAATCCAGGACAACAGGTGTTATTGTTCAATTCAAGATTGAAGTTGTTTCCTGGAAAGTTGAAGTCAAAATGGTCAGGGCCTTTTATGGTGAAGCACGTACATCCTCATGGAGTAATTGAGTTGGTGGATCCTGCTGCTGATGATCCACAGAGAAGTTGGGTGGTGAATGGTCAAAGACTTAAGCATTACGTGGGAGGAGAAGTGGAACGTCTTTCCACAATGATGAATTTGGTGGATCTGTGACCTTATTGGGTCAAGCTAATGACGTTAAAGAAGCGCTTGTTGGGAGGCAACCCATTGGTTTAAACTTAATTTTTTGGATTTTACCTTATATTTTCTTCAATTCAGTAGTGTAGGGTTAATGTACTTGGTTTGACACATTATATCTGATGATGGTTTGATTGATATTGTTGCATGATGAGTGTTGCTTAATGATGCCTGATATTGATTGATGTTAAGATTGCACTGTGATAACGTTCTAAAAACCGTTACTTTTATACTTGAAATTGATATCAAAACACACCCTTTAACGGTCTAAAAGTCGTTACTTTTATACTTGAAATTGATATCAAAACACACCCTTTATGACTTAGAATGAGCTTGAAATCACGCAAAACACTTAAGTTAGGTCACAAGAGAGTCAAAGTTGGTTTTAGAGGTATTATGCTTGGTTTTACATTGTTTTGATAGGATTTAATGAGAATTTAAGGATGGAAAGTGAAGTAGGAAGGAGTTGGACTGAAGAAGGGATGAAGAAAGGTGCAAAAGAGGAATCGCTCCCACCGCTCAGCGCTCCGCTCAGCGCCAATTCCAGCGTTGATCGTCAGCATTATGGAATTCATCATGACATAAGGCTTAAGCGCCAACATTGAGGGGTGAAAGAAGAACCGTCGCCACTACTGAGCGCCATAATCCACCGTTGAGCGTTGAGAACTTTAATTCAATACGGCATGGGGTTTGAGCGTCAATGTTGAGCGTTCTAGTAGAGTGTCGCACCTACCGCTCAACAGTCAAATCTAGCACTAAGCGCTGTAGTTGGGCTTGGGCCAAATTCTGTAATTTTCTGTAGCTTATAAATAGACCTTCATAACTATTCCAGGGTAATCTTTTGGCAGAGAAAGACGACAGAACACCTTCTACACTCCTTGGAGGAGGAATTTGGATGCTAAGGCTCCAATTCACCAATTTTAGGGTTTATTCTTCCATTCTTTTCATTAAATACATATAGTTTCACCATGTCAATGGTGAACTAAACCCTTTGTTGTAGGGGAACAATGTAATCTTTGTGAAACTCTCTTATATCAAAATTCCTATTTTATTCATATTTTTGTATGATCAATTGTTTGGGTTTTCTTCTCTGAACTTTAAAGCTTGCATTGTTTAACTCATTCAGTGTCATGATCTTTGATTTTGTTGATATGGGAACGTATGGGGAAATCTAGAACTGGGAAGAATTCTCTTGATTATGCAATACTGCCTAAGAATAGAAGTAGGACGGTCAATTGTTTTAAGCTTCTGTGATTAATGCATTAGTAATTGTTAGGGAGACTAGGAATAGTAAACTAGTAATTATGATAATCGGCTCTCTTCGCCGAGGGATCGAGTTTAGAGTAATTTAGAAAGTTGCACGAACATTGATAATAAAATGGAATATAATAGGAATAGTAGATATAGGAGAGTGGATCAGGATGAAATTTTAAACCCCAACAACTTCATTCATTCATATTCTTATATGTCAATTGATTCAACTCTTGCATTTGGATGTTTAATTTCATTTTTGCATTAAACTCTCAAATTATTATTCTTTCAAGTCATATGCGATTAATTCACATGAATGTTTAGGCCACAGAGTCCCTTGGGAAACGATATCTGGACTTACTGTTCTATAATTACTTGATACGATCTGGTACACTTGCCAGATGTAAACACACTGTATGCTGATATACAGGTGGTGGTTCACAAGCTTTGTGAACAAATGCATGATGTGATTATGGTGGTGGTTATGATGCTAAGTAGGGTATTTATCTGGGATGTTTGGAATTATGATTGAGCTTATGAGTGAGGTTTTTGAACTCTAGAGTTTTTGATTGAATGATTGCTATCTACATGAAAGCATGAATGATATTTGTTGAGATTGTTGACAACACAATTTCTATATCAATCTAGTTTTTGATGATGACAACACATTGCTTAATAACATGCATATGTTGTTTGCTGTTATTGCATATGTTGTTTGTTGGTAAATGAAAGGCAATTTTGTTTTATGTGCTGTGTGAATAGTAGAGGGAATGAGTAACCTCTTGAAACACTTGAATGATTGAGTGAAACACCTTGTCTGGTGAGGAATGATTCCATGAATCTATAATTTTATTTGTGCTTAGCTAATTGATCATTCATGAGAATAGCATCTGTTGGATATTTTATGATTGTGTGAACACCATGATAAGCTTTGAGAATGAAGGCATGTGTGCATCTTGACTGAATTCTATTGATGAGCAGATTTAAGTGATTACTTGTCTTGAAAGAAAAAAAACTTTTGAATGTGATTGAACCATTGTGATGATTGGTGGAAGACTGAGTTGCATTTTGTTTGCTTGGGGACAAGCAAAGTTCTAAGTTTGAGGTTGTGATAACAGTTCAAAAGCTGTTATTTTTATACTTAAGTTTGATACAAAACATACCCTTTATGACTTAGAAACTAGCTTAAAATCATGCATTTTACTTAAATTGGAAAATAAGAGAGTCAAAGGTGGTTTTCTTGGTTTTATGCTTGGTTTTCCTTGTTTTGGCAGCAATTTACATGAATTGGATGAAGGAAGCTGAAGTAGGAAGGAGTTGGATTCAAGAGAAGAAGGAAAAGTGCTTGAAGGAAGAATCGCAGGCACCACTCAGCGCAAATACACCGTTGAGCGCCAGCCTTGTGGAAGAATTCTCTGGCCATCGCCTAAGCGTCAACGCTGAGGGTAAATTAAGTGTCGCGCCCACCGCTGAGCGCCAGTCTCTTCAGATAGATATGGCCAAATGCTTAAGCGTCAATGCTTAGGGGAACCATGGGTATCGCGCCACTTAGCGTTAGTCTTTTCGGCTGGGCCATTTTCTGCTTTGTTTTAATGAACTATAAATAAACTTGCACGACCCTTAGAGGTGATCTTTCGGCAAACAGAACGCAGAAACACCTTCTTCACCCGTTCGAGGCGGATTTTGGATGCGAGAGCTCCAACTTATCAAATCTAGGGTTTATCTTTTCATTCTTTTCATTTTTTTCATCTAGTTTCACCAGTTCTATGGTGAACTAAACCTCCATTGTTGTTGGGGAAATGATGTAATCCTATTGAAACTCTCATATATTGAATTGATGCTTTATTTATATGCTTTCTTTTATTAATTGTTAGAGTTTTTCCTCCATTATCTTTGCATGCTTTGTTTAAGACATTATTCAATAACAATCTTTGATTTTATCTATGTGGACACATGTGGGTAGATCTAGACATGAGGGAATTATCTCGAGAGCAATATTACCTAGACATAGGGATAAGAGGACTGATTGCCTTTAAGCTTCTGTGCGAATGTAATGCATGATCAATTGCTAGGGAGACAAGACATTGTACTAGTAATTAGGATAGGCTCTTTTCACCAAGACATTGGGATTAGGGTAAATTAGAAAGTGGCATTAACATTAATGAAAAAGTAGAATTCGTAAATATATGAGAGTGGATTAGGATAAGTCGGAAACCCTAACAACACCATTCATCCATATCGTTCCACTGTCAATTGATCAATCTTTGCATGTGCATGTTTATTTTCGTTTTTGCATTCTAAACAACAATTTTCGTTAGTCAAGTCTTATTATAATCAAGGAATCACAGGAAAATCTAGGTCTATGAGTCTCTAGGGAAACGATACTTGGTCTTACCACTTATTATTACTTGATACGATTTGGTACATTTGTCGGAGTCTTATCATTATTCAGAATGTATCCAATAATGTTTTGTAAGAGCTTCCTTTATGAAAAATAACCTTTTAGCTTGGAAGATTCTTGTGTTTTGAAAGTAAAGCATAACTGCATGTTTTTGTAAGATTATCATTTAGACAAAAGAAGAGATAATTTACACAGGTACTTTTATATTGGTTCGCTCCAACTCCGCAGAGGGTTCCACTATAATCTTCACATGATTACAAATGAGTATTAACACCACTCTTGGTCTCTAAGTATTAGCACTAGTTTTGGTACTTAGCAACCCTAGTCGAGATTTCCTTTGAGTATTCGCACCATTCTTGGTACTCAGTAACCCTAGCCGAGATTTCCTTTGAGTATTTGCACCACTCCTAGTACTCAACAACCTTAGCCAAGATTTCCTTTGAGTATTCCCACCACTCCTAGTACTCAACAACGCTATCTGAGATATCCTTTGAGTATTCGAACCACTCCTGGTATTTAGCAACCTTAGCCGAGATTTTATTTAAGTATTCAAACCACTCCTGGAACTAGACAACCGCGCCTAGGTTCCTCAACTCAAAATTATTTCAATTATAAGTATTTTAATTCTCTCTAGAATTGCAATTAACAATTGCTTACAAGTCGTTTAGACTATGAGACTCGTAGAGAGGCTTTGATTAATACAAACCAGTCGAAACACTCGCACGTGTTTCTCTCTTTTATCTTACAACAGTAAGCAATACACCAATGAAGAATGATAGTATTTCTTTTCTCTTTTGCTCTGCTCTTCTCTTCTCTTTTTCTTTTCTTTAGCTTAGATTTATCTTTTTCCTTGAGCTCTTTCTTTTCTTTTCTTTTCTCTTGAGTGCTTGTAGGATGGTTGTTTCGCTATGAGCTTTTTGCTTGACTATCCTCTTAAGGTATCCTTTTGATTTTCCTTCCGAATTTTCTTTTATTTGAAGGCTTCATGAGAATTTTTCCGTTAGAGTGAGCTTTTAGCCTGATACTCGTGCTTTGTCTTTCTTCTTTGTGCATTAGTCTTTGGGTAAGTCAACTTGTCAAACCAGACATGCTTTTCCAGTACTTTGCTTGAAATAGGTTGTACGTTCTTTTTAGGTATGGCTTCAAGCAAAGAACATTCTGTGAATATCTCCTTTGTCCTTGTAGCTCTATGGATGCGTGTGGAATACTTTATCTACAAAGAGTGGAATAATTGTGCATGCAGCAGATAGTCTTTTCTTATCACTAGTGTTGTCAAAATGAGTTAGAACTCGCAGGCTAACCCAGCCTACCACGAGTTCGAGCCGGATTGTGTTTGAAAAAAAGGAAATTTTTTTACATAAGCCAATTTTCAACCCGACTTACTTAGAACCCGGCTCGTATGGGTTGATCCCGGGCTTAGCCGGGTTGGCTGACTAACCCACCTAGTTTAATTTCATTATTTTTTATTTTATATTTCAATATTATTAGTTAATTTTTTTTATTATATTATAAATTGGAATAAATAAAAAGTTGTTTCAAGAGAGAAAAATATTATAAATTTATCCATGCAAGACTCTAATATTATAAATAGATAAATGACACAAACTTATCAATATTATAAAATTATTTATTTGCATTTTGTGTTTGCTTTTGTTGAGTTGTATGTTAATTTTTTTTATTTTGATCTGTCTTTGGAGTTTAACATCATTTTAGAGTGAATTTATTTAAATTTGAATTATAAAAAAATTATAATTTTTTTTGGATTTAAAAAAAATATCGTTAAGTTAGCCAGTGAACCAACCCGTTTAACCCACCAACCCGTGGTGAGTCGGACTAAGTTGCTTTTGGGTCCTTAATAAATGAGACAGGTTGGCTTGGCTTACTAAGTTGCCAACCCTTGGTGGGCCGGACTTGGTTGGGCCGGGTGGCCCGTTTTGACAGCACTACTTATCACTTTTGTTGTTTGTGAACGTTGAGCATTTTATATCATTTAATACTTACTCAAAACAACAAAGTGCTTTTTGATTTTCTACAATTAGGTAGCATTTTACCATTAAACTCTTTTATAAAGATATCAAGCGTTGTACAGAGACTTCATCATTGGATGAAGTATTGTTTAAGCGCATGATATCGTTTAGTCAAGTAAACGCTTCTTTTGGTTTTATCTCTTATTAGACAGATAACATTTATATTGTTTTTCTTTTTATATTTTAATATTTAATGTCTTTTAATTTGTTTTGTCAGAGTCATCGTCTCGACTGTTTTGTTTTTAAGAGCTATGTTGAATATATTTTTCAGGTGTAATAAGCATCAAGCTTTTATCATCAACTCTGTTAGACGCTTTAGACACATTAGCGCTTAGCCATGCGTCTAGTTGTTTTATCCTAGATGTCTTTCTATTACCTAAGTGTTTTCCTAAGCTTTTTTATGTTGGGATTCTAGTTCTAAGATTTTGTGTAGGTTTTCTATATCTGGGTATTCAAGTTCTAGGTCTTATGTTTTCACCCTAAGTTGTTTTAAAGTTATTATCCCATTTTAATGTTATTTAATTAAAATTCAAAACATGAGAGTGTTTAGGCATATAGATGATTTTGTCTTAACAGTTTTGCATTCATGAGAAGAGGGTTTCTTGGATAGGACTCATTTGAGCTCAAAATGAATCTATGATTTTCTAGGATTGTTATGGTGTGCTCAGATTTTTTATGTGAGTTTTCTATGTACAAGTGTGGTATTATGTAAGAGCTAGAAGTTTTAGATCTTAGTTAAGTATAGATGATATAATGCTAGAAGTGAAATAGTTATAAATTGTTGGATTTTATGTAGGTGTTATGTTTTTTATTTAAAGAGATTTGTTTTAACTTAAGTGTGATATTTAATATCTTTGATAGTTTAATTTATGGTCAATTGAGTCAAATTGGTTCAGATTGATTTTATTTGGATTAAATATATCTATTTTGGTACAAGAAATAAAGAGAAAAAGCAAATATAAGCCAATTTGAGCAATTGATATGTCTTTAAAGTTTTCTAAATTATGTAGACTTGTTAGACGAGTCATCCTATTATTGAACAAAATTCAAGCTTTTAAAATCTAAAGAACTCATATGTTGTCGTTCTTTGTTTAAACCTTTTATATAAGACTCCTACTGTTTTGGTTTACTAAGTGTGCCAATATTTCGTTGTGAAAAAATAAATTTGTGAACAACCAGAGAGCTCATAGAAGATTGGTTTCTAGGAAAGTAAGGTATCATTGGGTGAGCCTCTTCTAGTGTTGGATTGTTGAGCAAACCAATATTTTCATTGGGCAAGTTGTTTTGGTATAAGAACTTTCAGATATTTCTCGCTGAGAGAGAGGTCATCTCATTGGGTGAGCATGTGGGCTCGATGGGGGAGAAATACCTCTAGTTGAGCTAGACAATGTTTCTAAGACTTTTGGAAAATATTTTTTAAATGATTCCAAATGTTAAAAATTGTTGGTTTTTCATTGTTTGTTTTAGATAAATAATTGGGATTAAATGCTTTTGTGTGTGATGAATTATGGTATTTAAAAATAAATAAAGATAAAATGTATGTATGAATAAATATAAGTTGTTGAGATGTGATTTTTGGTATGTGAACATGGTTATTTTAAAGGAGAAAATACTATGTTGAAAGGTTGTAGGTTATGTATTGAATGGAGATTTGAATATAGCTTATCATGACTTTACTAATATCACATTCACATAGAAGAAGATATTAGGTGGTGAGAGTTGGTGGATGTTCCAATGACCTAGCTTGTAGTATGAAAAAGGTTTTATCATTCACCAGGTCCTTTTTTTGGCTCAGAATCTCGAATAGGTCTCATACTTATTTTTCGTTTCAATTAGGTCTATTTTTTGCAAAATCGCTACAATTAGAGCCTTGTCGTTAAATTGGAGCAATGCCGTTAGACTGAAATATATGTGGCATGTTGATGTTAGTGTTTTAAATGACGAGGAGTTTCTTATTTATTTTAGGTGATTTTGATGTGTATTTTTTTTAATTTAAAAATTTTAGCAAAAGTGAATTAAATTGAATAGTTTCTTCGAATTAGAATTGGAAAAGAAACTCAAAGTTTAAGGTTCATAAAAATTGGGAATCAATTTCAAAAATTGGGAATTCATTTTAGGAAATTAGAGTTCATTTGCACTTCACATGGACAAAATTTAGGGATTTGGCTTCTTTTGCTAAAATCACTTTTTGGGATTTTAGATTTCATAAATTCATAGTTCTTTTTTAAAGTAAAAGTTCTTTATTTGAATTAGGATTCATTAGCAAAAAGTTAGGAATCAATCAGACAAACATGTAAAAGCTTTTGTTCAATCACAAAATAGAGAAGAAACACCCAAAATCACTCATTGTGAAAATCAGATTCGCAAGCAAAATTCCAAATCAAAAACAAAACCCCAAATCACAATATCACAGAAAAACCCAAGAGCAGGAACCCTAACCCTAAATTTTTAAACCAAATCCATAGAGAAAAATCAAGAACACAAGAAACTAAACCCTAAAATTCCCAAAATAAAACCTTTATATGAAACGTGAAATGAAAACCACAGTCCATTCCACTTAGAGCTGTCGAAATGGGTAACCCGGCTTGACCCAGCCCGACCCACCACCGGTTGGTCACTTAGTAAGCCAACCCAGCCCGACTCATTTATTAGTGAGCCAGAAAAATCTGAACCCGGTTCGATCCACCACGGGTTGGTGGGTAAACGGGTTGGCTCACTAGCCCATTTAATTACAATTTTTTTAAATAAAAAAATTACAAACTTTCTATATTCAAATTTAAACAAATTTCACTCCCAAAAATGATGTTAAACAGAAGACAATTCAAAATAATAATAAAAAGTACAATATAATCCAAATGTCATCCAAAAACAAACACAAAAAACATACAAAAAAACCTGTTTCTTGAAGAATTTAAGTGAAGAAGTGAGAGTGACAACACCGTAAATGAGAACAAGTTCCGTGAGGGTGATTTGTGAGAGTAGATGTTACTTTTTTGGTATACACAGTGAGTGAAGAGAGTATTTTATTTTTTAGGGTTTCATAAATAAAATAATAAATTAAAAAAATAAAATTAGGTAGGTGGGTTGGCGGGTCAACCTAGCCCACCACAGGTTCAACCCGCATGAGCCGGGTTGAAATCTGACCCGCATAAAAAAATTCAATTTTTTCAAATCCAACCCTTCCCGAACCCGTGGTGAGCCAGGTTGGCTCGCGGGTTGTGACCCATTTTGACGACTCTAATTCCACTGTCGTCACGGTTTGCTTCAAAAAGGGAGCTTCCGCGATCTCCACCACCATATGAACGCCAACGAAACGAGATGTTCCCACTGTTAAGATGTCGGAAACGAAACCCTCCCTACAAGAATAGTCAGAAACAGAGGAGAGAAAAGGAGTCTTCTCTCCCTACAACGCGAACATGAACCAGATTGAAAGAGAGGACGAAGAAGGGTGTCTTTCACACCTTGTGAAATCAAAATAGAACTAGAAAAGAAGGAAGAAGAGAGTGCATCCCCTCTCTGCCAAAGCAGAACCAAAACAAAGAAGGAGATGATGGCAAATTCCCTAGCCATGGTCAAGCACTTTCAAGAGAGTGCAAGCCATCCATGAAAATGACATCAACTCTACCTTGTGGGCCACCTTTGGAGCCATCATGGAGCATGGATTGAAGAGTAATGTAGGTTTATTTAGCCATTGTATTTGGCCATGTAGTGTAGGTTTATTTAAGGCTTGTATTAAGGCCTAAGTAACATAAGATTTTTCCTATCTTAGATATCCAAACCAAGTGGAAAGTGTGTGCCATGTGTCATGCTTCCATTGGAGAGGATTTACTTTTTAAAAGGTAGCCACATGGCCCCCTAGGAGTGGAAAGGATTTACGTTTAGTAGTGGCCACATGGCACTCTAGGAATGGAGAGGATTGTGTTTTGTGAGTGGTCACATGTCCTCCCCTCATTGGAGAGGTTAGAATGCCTCATTTTTGGCCAATGAGAACAAAGGTGGGAGATCATGCTTTTAGGATTAGAAGGAGACACCCTTGGGCTATAAATAGATGTGTCTCCACCGTTGTATTTCATCTTGGAATTAAGTAATGTTATGCTACCAAAATATGGCCATACTCTTCCTTGATCAAGACTAGAACAACCCTAGATGCTCTTCTAGTCACCTTCCTCCTTGAGTTGGCCTAAGCTCTCTTGGAGTCACCAAACACTACACCATCACCACCATATCTCCTAGAGGCTTTGAGCTTCTACCCCATCCATACCTTAACCTATCATCCTTGGATCATTTACCACCACTTTTTCACACCATTATCCAAGGAAACACCCCACCATGCACATCTCCTAGCTTTGGCCCAACCTAGCCAAGGAGGTTTCCATAATTTGGTATCAGAGCTTTGGTTCTACAAGAACTAAGTATTTTGGTCCTTATCTATCCTTTATTTTTGTATAGTCAATGTATCTTCTTTTTGAGTCATTTTATGTTTCAAATCATTCCATGTTGTCTAGAGTCATCTTTAGTCCTTTTGATGTCTCTATTTCCTAGTTGAAACTTTGAAAATCATCAAAAATATATGTTGAGGTCATTTCTGAAAACTGATTTGTATTTGTGCCTTTGAGTGGTTTTATTTTATATATTTGAGTTCGTACTTTTTGTCAACACTAATGGAGAAAGGGCTTTAGACGTATATATGTAATTTTGGGCTTTTAACGTCGTATACCGAACCGACGTCTTTATGGGTGACGTTAGTGGGACATCAGACTCTACAAGTCCGAGGTCTATATAGACATCGGTTAACGCCATGTGACGTCGGACGTAGAATTAACCAACGTTTAAGGGCACTATAGACGTCGGACATGGAATTAACCGATGTCTAAGGGCACTATAGACGTCGGTAATGTCATTAACCGACGTCTACTGAGTTTTCGTTGTGTTTTAGTGTAGTTTTGCTCGTGTCTTTGGGTAGCATAGTAGCACCTCCTTCCTTTCCTAGTTTCTTCGTAAGAAAAAATTGCGTCTTTCGAATCTCTTCTGGGATTTCAACCCAAAACCAAACCTGGGTCTTTGCCTAGTTTCATTCCAACCGCCAAAGAAAAAGAATACGATGACATGAAAACTAGGCAAGGACCCAAGTTTGGCTTTGGGTTGAAATGCCATAGGAAATCCAAAAGATGTGAGCTTTTCTTACGAGGAAACTAGCAAAGGGAGAAGGTGCACTACACTACCCAAAGACACGAGAAAAACTACACCGAAACACAATGAAAACTCATTTTAATCGGTTAAAATGAAAGATAATAGATCAAAGACTACTTTAATCGGAGTAAAAGTAAGTTTAAACAGTTCAAAAGAGATAAAGCGCACCTAGAAGTGCAATCCCGCAGAGAGGAAAGGCGAAGGAAGACGATGAAGTGCGCGTAACTGCTAGTTCACAATGTCTGATTTAATAGGAACTAAGAAGTCGGTGGCCCTAGTGCCCGACGTTAATTCTCGAATATACGTTGGGGACCTCACTAATGTGACGTCCATACGATTTAAAAATTAATATTCGTGGTATGTATAGACGTCAGATGCAGGGGGAGTCGACATCTATAATCGCATATAGACGTCGGAGTGGCGGGATCAGACGTCTAGATGGCGGAAAAAAATAACTTTTCACCTACCTGTCAGACATATAGACGTCGATTAGAAGGGGCACTGACATCTATAATAGCATATAAACGTCAAAGTGGCGGGATAAGACGTCTATATGGCGAAAAAAATTGACTTTTCACCTACCTTTCAGACATATAGACGTCGGTTAAGAGGGGCCTCGACGTCTATAATATAATAGACATCGGGGCCCCTCTGAACCAATGTCTATATGCCAAACTTATTTACAAAAATGCCACTGGTCAATAATTTACGTTGGGTGTTTTCTGGTCCGACGTCTACGGGGTGACGTTAAAAGCCAATTATGTTGGAATCGAACAATCGGTATCGTTCTTAGATAGAGTATGACGCAGTGGAATTAAACTTAGAGTAAGCGGAAAGCGTGTTCGGTCACAAAAATAGTTCCTTTATCAGTTTTAAATTTCTTGTAAAACTTTTATCGAACAGTTGGAGTGCTAAAAGAATAAGGAGTGTAGGGAAGAGAAAACTCACACAAATGATTTTCATACTGGTTCGAATCAAAAGATTCTACGTCCAGTTGTTAATCACTATAAAAAGTGATTAACTATTTTCACTAAAAATATAGTTGTACAGATTACAAGATAATGAAATGAGTAAGGGATA
>NC_028356.1:20819451-20844216 GCF_000741045.1 Vigna radiata var. radiata
GAAGACTCTTTCATTTCTAAGTTGCAAATTTTATTTCTCAAAATTTCTTTTTCATCTAATGCCTTCTCATATTTAATTTGCAATTTCTTAAATTCCTTTTTCAAATTTTTATGAGCAACATTCAATTTCTCAGATTCATCAAGCAGTTCAAGAAAAGCCTTTTGTACATCAAATTCACTAGTGTCACGACTAGAGCAACTTACTTGGCTTGCAGTGTCATCAACAATAGTTGTCAAACATAAGTTTGTTTCTTCAACAGAATCACTTGAACAAGAAGTGCTTGAAGCAATATCATTCCAAGCAATATAAACATTATTTTTCTTTAACGACTTCTTTTCTTCACCCTTTTTAAGGTTTGGACAATTCGCATTAACGTGTCCTTTTTCTCCGGAACCATAACATCTGTAATTTGAAGAAGATCGTTGTTTCTTCTTTCGATCCTTTTTAAATTGTTCCTTTCCTTTCAATTTCATGAACTTGTTGAATTTTCTGAACATGTGAATCATATCATCGTCGTCTGAGTCTTCATCTTCAGATTCCTCATCCTTTTTTGAACTTGTGCCTTTAGAATTTTCAGTTTTGAAGGCCAACGTTTTCCTCTTTCTTTGGGCTTCCTCAACACTTAGTCTATTCAACTCAAGCTCGTGCTCTCTCAACTTTCCAAAAAGCACAGCCATAGGCATGGACGTTAAGTCTTGAGACTCGGTTATCGCAGTAACCTTTGGTTGCCACATCCTGTTCAAAGATTTCAAAATTTTAACATTTAATTCGTCAGTGTCAAATTTCTTACCTAAGCCAAAAAGATGGTTGACAATATGTGTGAAGCATTTTTGCACATCAGCGATGGTTTCACCCTGTTACATCCTGAACATTTCATACTCCTGTATCAGGGTGTTCTTCCTAGCACGTTTCACATCATCGGTTCCTTCATGGGTTACTTGAAGAACTTCCCACATCTCCTGAGCCGTTTTGCACACTGAGATCCTGTAAAATTCATCTAATACCAAAGCAGAGGATATTATATTACGAGCCTTTATATCAAATTGGGCTCGTCTATTTTCGTCAGCAGTCCATTGCAAATATGGTTTTTCTTCCACTACACCATTTAAATTTACAGTAGGAATAAAAGGACCATTCAAAACAACTTCCCAAATACCCCTATCAATTGACTCTAAAAATATTTGCATTCTTATTTTCCAAAACGCATAATTTTCCCCCGTAAACAAAGGAGGTCTATCAATAGAAGCACCCTCTAAATACATTTGGTTATGACCGNCCATTTTCGAAAAATTTGAAAAACTATCAAAGCAAGCTCTGATACCAATTGTTGGAATCGAACAATCGGTATCGTTCTTAGATAGAGTATGACGCAGCGGAATTAAACTTAGAATAAGCGGAAAGCGTGTTCGGTTACAAAAATAGTTCCTTTATCAGTTTTAAATTTCTTGTAAAACTTTTATCGAACAGTTGGAGTGCTAAAAGAATAAGGAGTGTAGGGAAGAGAAAAATCACACAAATGATTTTTATACTGGTTCGAATCAAAAGATTATACGTCCAGTTGTTAATCACTATAAAAAGTGATTAACTATTTTCACTAAAAATATAGTTGTACAGATTACAAGATAATGAAATGAGTAAGGGATANTACGTCCAGTTGTTAATCACTATAAAAAGTGATTAACTATTTTCACTAAAAATATAGTTGTACAGATTACAAGATAATGAAATGAGTAAGGGATAGAAAACACCTTCCTTCGAAAAACGAACCAGAAGAGTGCAGTGAGTAACTTCCTTCGACAAACGAACTGGAAGTGCTTCCTTCGACACACGAACCGGATTCAAACACTCTGCCAACTCGAAGAGAAGCGCTCCGACTTTCGACACACGAAACGCGAGCTTCTCCTATTCACAAGACCAGGCAGAGCACCTTGCCAACTCGAAGAGGACCGCTCCGACTATCGACACACGAAACACGAGCTTCTCCTATTCACGAGACCAGGCAAGGGAACAGAACTAGCTTTTGAGAACTTCCTCAGACAAACTGTATTCTTCAAAAGACCTAAGTTCACAACGTTATATTCTGAAGTTCTCAAAGCACCTATTTATAAGCCCAGGGTCAGAAACTGAAAGGTCATCTCCCAACTGCCACAAATAATCGATTATTGTAAGTGATAATCGATTATTCAAGTCCGTTACAGGTATTTCAAAATGTGATAATCGATTATATGAAATGATAATCGATTATTCCTTAAGGAGTTGTGATAATCGATTATTGCTTTCCATAATCGATTATTGTAGTGAAAATACAAGTGATAATCGATTATTGCTTGTCNATAATCGATTATTGCAGTAGAAAATACAATGTTTACAATTTATTTAAGACTTTCCTACTACATTAATTTCTACAAATTGCTTTTAAATAATTCTAAAGTTCTCTTCAAATAAAACTTCTTGCAACATCATCAAAACAATTTTCTTCAAGATTTACCAATACTCCTTATTGGTAACAAATTATGCACTAGTGCAAGTTCATAGAGTTAGGTTTCCATTTTGTGACTTTTTGTGTTTTATTCTATACTTGATTCTAGTAGGTTTTCTTCATTTTGGTGCTATAAGCTTGTATGAACTTCAAACTCCTTGTAACATTCCATATTTGAGGTCTGATTTGGTGTGTGTTTGTGCTCAAAATTTCAAGAAAAAGAAGAGACAAAAGGTACAAAAGAAAAAGTAGACAAAAAGTACAAAAAGCAAAAGCAAAACAGTAAAAGTAAAAGCACATGCATGTACCATCTTTAACCAACTTTGTGTGAGCACTTGATGTTGAGTTAGACTTGATTTTTATGTCCCCAAGCTATTGTTCCAACTGCCATGATGATCTGAAAGGTTGCCTTAGTGCACAATTTGGTCTAGCTTGCCAAAGGACAAAAGCACCTTATGATTTTTTAGTAGTTATTTTGTTTTTGTGATATATTCTAGTGCTTTTCTTTAGATAACTCCTTTTGTTGTGCTAACCTTTCTTTCTTACCATTTAATTGCTTGTTTATCTTCTTAACATTTATGATTTTTTCAAGGTAAAACTCCTTTTGAAGAGCCTTTGTTCATTTTAGACCTTTTCTTGCTTTTTCCTCGGACTCCTTTTGGTTTTAGTGGTGTTAACTTGTGGTGTATGTCTTTGGATGGTTAGAAACGTGAGCATCATTGGGATAACAGCCCAAAACAATGGGGGAGATCCAAAGGTAAAGGAGGCCTTAAAGGGAAGCTTGAAGTCTTCTTCTAAAACACAAAACAAGAGAGTATAAACTTGGATAGAAAGAGAGATCTGTGTGTATTTTCTTTGAATTGTAAAATTGTAGTTGTTTGCCTTTTTGGATTTGAAATATTTGGTCTTATTAGGATGTGTCCTAATAAGAACATTGAACTTTCATTAATATTGCGTTTTGTAGTTGGTAAGTGTGAGGGAACCAAAGTTCCTTCTAACTTCACCATAAGGCCGCATAAATGAGCTTTAATTGCTTTCTTTAATTATAATAGTCTAGTGTGTTTCAACTTTTATTTCAAGTTTAAATCCATTTCAGAAGTTTGGTACAAGAGAAATTGAGGTAAGCTTTGTCTAGGAAAGACTTGGTTTCTAAGCAATCCATAGTGATTCACCTCTCTTTCTTGGAAGTGAACTTAAGCTTCTCTTGTCTCCTTAAGTCTCTCAAGGAATTTTATTTGAAATATTAAGTTTGTTTGCATAAGCCCTTTTTAAAATCTTAAAAATGTCTAGGATTATTTGTGAAAATTGTTTTTCAAAATTATTTTAAAACAAATGAGTTTTTATAGTAGCTTGCATTTAAGTCGTGGTGAGGTTGAGCTACATTCTAAAGTTAAGAGTGACCTTCCATTCTTGGGTGAGAATACTAGTGCATTATCATACCTGACATGGGAGAAAAGAATAGAAGAACTTCATGCATTCCTAGTTAGGCATGGTAAATATCATATACTTAGTTTATGCATCTCTAGGCTTGTAAGACATGCAAGTGAATGGTGGAATCAAAGACAATCTAAGGTTCAGAAAGCTAGAAAATCTCCAATTAAAAATTGGTGTGACTTGAGAGCATGCATGAGAAGAAAATTTGTTGCTTCTTCTCTTGTAATAAACCAAGAGTAAATATGTGAGATGAGAGATAGAAAAGAAAGAAAGAACAAAGAGAGAATCCTTAGAAGAAGAGCTTGCTAGCTTATTACAATATCTTGCTAGCTTAGAAGAAGAGCTTAGAATCCTTAATGAAAAACAAGAAAAAGTTCAAAAGGATTTAAGGAAGATTAAGAAAAAAAGAGAGGAAGACAAAAGAAGGAAGAAAGAACAAAGAGAGAATGAGGAGCATGAGAAAAGAGAGAAAGAGGAGCAAGTAAGAAGAGAGAGAAAGGAGGAGGAAAGAAGAAGAAAGTATGAAGAGAAAAAGATAAAAGAAAGGAATGAGAAATAAAAGAGAGAAAAAGAAGAGATTGAGATAAGAGAAGAAGAGGAAGAGTTACTAAAGCCTCCTACCACTCCCACAATTAAGGTTGAGACTAAGATGATGAAGGGAGTTTTCCAATCCCTGAACTTTTCTCAATACATCCAACCATATTTTTATAACTCTAACTTTTACTTTTGAAAAATTTTCAACTTCTTTTTCACCTTCTGTTATTTTTAACTCCTCAAAATTTTCCAAATCAAACTTTGAGTTGATGTTATCTTCTAGGATACAATTAACTAAAAGAAAACATGAACAATTTTGCAGAGTAGACCTTCAAAGTTTTCAAGTAAATTCTTTTAAAATTAGCATAAGGTCTTCTTTAAATCTTTCATCTAGATACATGTTGTTTGTTGCTCATAAGATTATTGGTTTGGTGTTTGATGACACTTGCATATGGATCTTTGATCTTGATGGAAAGATACACAAATTAACCAATAATAATAAAAAGGTTTTTGTCATAAAAGAAAAAGAAGTTTTGAGGACAAATCCTTTTCAAAAGGGAGGGTATGATGGGATATCCCTAAAAATTAACTCTTGTGTTGGAATGGATAGTCTTTCAAACATATACATCTGACACAAGAGAAATAAAAGCTTCAAAGATGTTCTTACTCTCAAAGACCTTGATCATTCATTTGATTTAAGGTGTATTATTTTTGGGAGCTATATTCTTCATTTACTCACTATTATAACATTTTAACTTGTGTTATAAAATGGGTATTTGACCTTGGTGGAGAAGCACACAAAACTCCAAAGAAGATAAGAAAGTTTGCCTTGTTCCATGTTGAAGATTTGAGGGCAAATCCTTTTCAAGGGAGGGGGGGGGGAATGATGGCAAATCCCCTAGCCATGGTCAAGCACTTTCAAGAGAGTGGAAGCCATCCATGAAGATGACATCAATTCTACCTTGTGGGCCACCTTTGGAGCCATCATAGAGCATGGATTGAAGAGTGATGTAGGTTTATTTAGGCCTTGTATTTGGCCATGTAGTGTAGGTTTATTAAAGACTTGTATTAAGACCAAAGTAGCATAGGATTTTCCCTAAGTTAGATATCCAAACCAAGTGGAAAGTGAGTGCCATGTGTCATGCTTCCATTGGAGATTATTTACTTTTTAAAAGGTAGCCACATGGCTCATTAGGAGTGGAGAGGATTTACTTTTAATAGTGGTCACATGACACTCTAGGAATGGAGAGGATTGTGTTTTGTGAGTGGTCACATGTCCTCCCATCATTGGAGATGTTAGAAGGCCTCATTTTTGGCCAATGAGAGCAAAGGTGGGAGATCATGCTTTTAGGGTTAGAAGGAGATACCCTTGGGCTATAAATAGAGGTGTCTCCACCCTTGTATTTCATCTTGGAATTAAGAAATGTTATGTTGCCAAAATATGGCCATAATCTTCCTTGATCAAGACTAGAACAACCCTAAAGGCCCTTCTAGTTACCTTCCTTCATGAGTTGGCCTAACCTCTCTTGGATCCACCAAACACTACAACACAACCACCATATCTCCTAGAGGCTTTGAGTTTCTACCCCATCCATACCTTAACTCATCGTCCTTGGACCATTTACCACCACATTTCCGCACCATTCATCCAAGGAAACACCCCTCCATGCACATCTCCTAGCTTTGGCCCAACCTAGACAAGGAGCTTGCCCAGGAGAAGATTAAGGTAGGTGGTCATGCATGCTAGCCAGCACTCTCAGATGAGATGAAGAACACCCTTCTCTAATTGATTCCCAATTTTTTGCCCAACTATTTTAATTAAAAAATAAATAAATACATGTAAGAATCACCTATAGTAAATATCTAGGCCACGTCATTCAAACAATAAACATCAGCATGCCACGTCAATGTGTGTTTGTCGTTGGTCCAATTTGATGGCAAGGATCTAATTATACCAATTTTGTAAAAGTCAGAACACAATTGAGACGAAAAATAAGTAGGGGACCTATTTGAGATTCGGAACCAAAAAAAAGGACTTGATGAATGATTAACCTATGAAAAAAAATTATGTCTAATAGGTCATAAGGAATCTACCTTGTGCTATGAGAAGGACTGATTTCCTAGCATGTAGTTCTATGAGTGAATGTATTATCCTAGATACAAAATCTCTGAGTCTAATTTAATGCATGAGTTTTTTGGAAGAAGAGTCAAGTGTTTGTGATTATATGATGTCAATAGTTGAGCCAATTGGGTTGAGAAATATATTAAACACTTGATTATGTGGTATCATATTAATAAGTGACTAATTAATTGTTGAATTATATCCATGATATAAATGTATGAGATGTAAAAGTGTGTTATTGTATGAATTTTGACTTTTAAAAGTATACTATAATTTTTAAATAATATTAGCTTGCCTTGTGCTTTTCTTTAATAATAAAATATTTCAAATCTCAAATGTGTAATTTTAAAAAATATTTGAAGTATTTTATGTATCACTTACTTATAAAAATCTTAAATATCAGCATAATTAAGATTAATAAGGAATACCTAATATAGTGACCATATTTTAAGTTTTATTATAACTTATTACATTAATATATAAAATTTAAATAAGTTAATTTATTAAAAAGTAATAAGAATGACTAGAATAATTTCAATAAAAAAATTAAATATCTTAAGATAAATAAACTAAGTTGTATGTGATGATGAAATAAATTTATTGTTTAATATAGAGATAATGAACGGGATGGGTAAGTGTCAATTTGATTATTATACACATTTTTAAAGTAAAAAATCATATTCGTTTCTCGTCTTCAATACTCAATGGGTATGAAATTTGTGTCTTATTCTCACTCTCATAAAGTAATAAGTATACTTGTATTTAGGTTTGAAGCTGCCTAAATATTTATTAAATAATTTGCTTACAAGAAATAAAAATAAAAAAGTAAAGAAAACATACAATATAAAAATTCAACAAAAAAATAGCATGCATTTTTCTTTCTCATTTGAAATTACAGGAGAACACTAGAAAGGGATTGAATAATGTTATGGAAAAACCCTTTTGCAGGTGGACGTTTAACAACTTTGGTGACAGTTTGACGGTCTACACAAGCTGTTAGAATCTTTGTTTATAACGCAATGTTTAAACCACAACGTTTAGAGATAAAGTGTTTTTCAAGTGTTTAAATCACTCCTCGCAACCCTAGTCAATCCTAGTAATACATATTATGTTGATTAGAATTGAGTATTAGACACCACTCTTGGCAACCCTAGTCAATCCCGGTAACACCTCTTACATTGACTAGTTCAAGTATTCTAAATCACTCGTAGTTCTCCTAGTCAATCTTGGTAGCACCTGTTATGCTGACTAGTTTGAGTTTACCAATTCTTGGTTTCCCTTAGACAACTGTCTAGTAGGAATTTAACTCAGCTGAGCTAACCACCAAGTGTTTGAATTCTTTTTAGAATGTACAATCAATCATATTGTTTACAAGTATTATATGATAACTCTCTTAGAGAGAATGTGTTCACAATACAACTCAATCTAATAGAGCTTGTATGATTTTCTCTCTTCTTACATATGTAAGCTTATGACTCTATAAAGCTTGGGAGTGTATTCTCAGAGTTTTTGTTCTTACACGAGTGTGAGTTTTGCTTTTTTTTATCATCTTTTCGTTATTCGTGTGCTTATTCTTCTTAATCTTCTTTCTAAGAGATCTTCTATTTCTACGTTTCATGGGAAAAAGTTCTTTAGAAAATGGTGTCTTCAATCTTCTTATCTTTGAGCCTTTTCATAGATAGCAATCATAGGTTGAAGTCAACGTGTCAAAGATGACATGCTTTTTGCAATACTTTAACCAAAGTAGGTTTTACAAATCTTCAGCATGACTTTTGATGGAGAGAACATTCCATAAATGTCTTCTTTGTTTCTAACATCCACTTCTGACTTATTCATGATGGAGTATGTGAATATATGTAATAGACATCTACATAGAGTAGAGTAGAGATGTATGTCAATGAATATATCCTTTTTCTTATTACTTTTGGTTTTTGAAATGTTGTGCATTTAATGTTTTGCATTGCATGTTCAAAACAACTTAGTGCTTGTCAATTTTTCTATACATGTAGATCATTTAAGCACTTTTGATGAAAATATCGTTTAGTATAAGGTATCGTTTAATCTTTTAAAAGCATTTACTAACAGTTCATCGTTTAGAGATCTTTGTTTAGTACAAGAGTGCATTTAGGAAAATTTTGTTCAACACATTATTTTTGAAGCATTGTTTATAGCTTTAGCGCATTTAGCAAAAACATCATGTAATGCATTATTGTATTGTTTAGTAAGGTATACTAAGAATGTGTTTAACAAAAATATCATGTAGCATATTGATGCATTTACAAATGGTTTTGTTTAATGCAGTGACTCTTTCATAATAAATCATCATTTAGTAATAGCATCTACTGTCACTAGGATCATTTGGTCCTAGTGTGTTCACTGAAACTTTTCTTTGTTTGTTTATTCAAATGTCATAATGCTTGTTTCATATATAAGATGTCTTTCATTCAACGATATTATTTTCACAAGGATAATACTTTTTCAAAATACTCATTTCGTTTATCGTTGTTCATTAAATTTCAAAACATAAATGTGTTAGACGGTTCTATCTTGTAGACAATATTATCTTAACATCTTTAAAGTTAAATAACTACGAAAATAATTATAATTGCATAAATTTCAAATGTAAAAAAAAAAATAAAAAAAAATAATAGTGTCTTAGCAATTTTAAATGTGAACATGTATAGCAACAAGAAAAGAAAAAATATGTACATATTTGTGTTTATTCCTATAACAAATTCAAAAAGTTAGTTATTATCATACCTAAACTTATGGTAGGTTAATCCAAATATCCATAATCAACAAGACAAAGTTGACGAGTTTATTTATCATTGTTTAAGAAATTGCATATATTAATAACTATAAAATAAAGAAAATTCAATATAAATGTATACGCTTATATAAACTAAAATACCAAATTATATACTATTGTACTACAACTTTTTTATAGCTATGCTTGGCATTTATGTAATGAAAAGAAAGTCACACAAAAGTATTGTTCATGAAAATGTGTGACTTTATCTAAAAAATGTGCATAATATGTTAAGTGATCCAATTGGTTGGAAGTGAAAAATTCTTCATTTCTTATATCAACATAAAATATTTTTTTTCCAAAATAATAACTTAAATCAATTGGACTCAATTGAAATTTTTTAACTTTTTCACTACTAAAATATACAACATATTACCAAACATTTATCTCAAGATTTAATAAAAAAACTTAATTAGCTTTTTTATCTATTATGATTTTTTTTTTCATGACTAAACTCTCAACTTCACCACTAATCAATGATATGAATATATTCTTATGATCCTGAACTATCATATATTCATCTTTACTCTACAAAGATCACATACAAAATTCCTAACCCTATTGTATATAAAATTTCTCAAAACCAACCAAGAAAAAAAAGGAAAAGCAATTTACTTTAAAACAAATTTTATGTTATCCTCCAGGTTTTCTAAGATCGGTCTTGATCTACGTAAACATATTCTTCAAAAAATCTATAAAGAATAAAAAAATAAAGAAAAAATATTTTAACTTTTTTAAAATGATATTTGAATAAGTAAATTTTTTATTTATAAATTTATATTTAAAAATAAAATAATCCTTCTTTATCTTAATTTTATTACTCTTACTTTTAAATTATTACCGGGGATTTTGTTTTGCTTTATCATTTTTCTTTATCTTTAAAATATTATTCATAAGAATGTTATAATAAATATGTTTGTTTGGTATTTAATAATATACAATTATTTCTTTTAATTTTAAAATTGTAAAAAAAAAGGTAGTGGAGATATATAAGATATCCACCTATTTTTCATAGAATAAAAATAGTTAAGTGTGAATAATCACATTGATGGAAATAAAAATACAAAAATACTGGAGTTCTGTTTTTGTGAGGTTTATTTGTAGTTTGAAAGCAAAAGAACAATGTTTTGGTGAGTGAGAAGAAATGTAGTATTTATGTAATGTGCAAGAGATCTTATCGTATTAAATAAGGGAGAAAGTTTTGAGAAAAAAAAAATATTATTATTAATTTTATCTTCATGCTATGCCAAGGTAAGGTTACCCGTCAATTTGGATGATGTTGCATTTATTAGGGTTTTTATACATATAATTACGTCAATGGACTCAATCTAATCAAATAAAAATTTATTCAATTTATTAAAATGAAAACTGACAAAAAAAATTATTCAAATAAAACAAAAATAACTCATGAACTCAAAAAAAATCCAATAAAACCAACATTTTAAATTAAACAAGAGCCTGTGCAGATTATCAAACAAATTAATTACCTAAAAGTACTTGCGACCTAACCAAATTAAATTAAATCTAATCAAATTTAGTAAAACTAATTAAAGTGATAACCAAATTGAATCCATCTAAACTACACCAAATTAATATAATTTAAAATAGTTTAATTTCCAATCTCTATAAATAAATTAAGATAATCTTCCTAATCTAACTACATTAAATTTTAATAATAATGTTAAACAATATTTTAAATTGTCATTTAAGTTATTTATAGAATTTAATATATTATAACTCAAATATTAACCTAAAATATCATTACATTATAACTCAATTATTAATCTAAAATATTATTTAATATGTAAAAAAAAAGTAAGACTATTGAATTAAAAATAACTAATTATTTATTTTTTAAAATTTTAAAACAAAACCTAATTTTGCTCTTCCGTCTACATTTAGAAATGGAAGCCATATTTATCCCTTATATTTTCTTTAAAACAACTTTATAGATGAAATATTTACATCGGGGAATAAAAAGTGAAGAAAATTAAAAAAATAAATAAAATTTATTATTAGAAAATAGATTTTAGTACAGAGACATGTAAGGAAAAAAAGTGTAGAAGGAAGAGATGGACCCACATATATTCTTTCCAGAATATGTCCTATCTGTAAATAAATTGTCGGTATCAGGAAAGACATTTAAGTTACTTTTTCTTAAAAATATTTCTGTTGTTTTATTTTTTTCCAACTATTGTTTTCTGTTACTTTCAGACTTCTTTCAAATAACTTTCTTCATAAAGTAATGCTAATATTAATTTCTCTGTGTTCATTTATAAACAAAATTATATTCCTTTCTAAATTTTTTATTTACTTTTAGCTTATTTTCATTTTTCTATACAATTCTTATTTTTTATTAGTAAGAGAGATTCAAACACAAGTATTTTTATTTTTAAAATTTAACTTTTTGTAGTTTTAATTTAAAAAAAAATAAACAGTGTCTATGTATAAATAGATTCAACGTAAAGATGGCGCGAGGTTGATAATAAAAATGTTGAATCAAACTAAATTACTATACAATAGTTTTTAATTCTTAATAATATAAAATACCAAAAATGCATTAAAAGAAATCTTTTAAGCTAACAAAAACATTTCAAATATACAAAACCAAATTTAAATTTGAATATGAATGTTCATTCCTACACAAATTCCAGTCACCCCTTTATCTCATAACAATAGCATACAACATTAAATATTTATCACCAAGTAAAAGAAAATTGTTGAATCTCACTATAAGAAGTTTATTAAGAAAATGTTGTATTGATGAAAAGTGAATAACTTATTATAAAATATTACAATTATTATGTCACATCTAATTCAAAAACTTCCTATAATAAATTTGTGAGTTTATTTTATTTTTCATAAGTTATTTATTTTTAAATTTTTAATGAAATAAAAGGAAGAAATTATTAAGGAGAAATAGGTTGAAAATGTAGGTTGTTAGGAAGAAGAAAATGAATAGGGTTATGGAAGGAATGAGAGTAAGAATAGGGTTAAGTGAGAATGTGATTAGGGCATGTGAGTGGCAGCTATTGTCAAAGGTTGCTAGATAAATGATCATCACCATTGATGCATTTTTCTACCTTCTTTAAAGCTTCCATGTGCATTGTACTATTTCTCCCATTAAATTCAAAACATAATAACAGAACAAACACACAGACACCAACTTAAATGCATGCCTCCCTTTCATTTCTTTTTTTTTATAATTAACAATATCCTTTAAAAATCCACTTCTTATTAACAAAAACAAAGTTTCAATGGAAAATTTTCTTAATATAATTTTATTATGATTTTAAGTTTGTTTAATGATATTGTTATAATCAATTATCATATATTCAAAATATTATTTATTTTAAAGTTTTATTATTACGATTTTATCTTTAAAAAATATATAAAAAAAGAAAAAATATTTAAATTTTATTTAATTTTAAGACAATGTAGAATTTGGATATATGATATGATAAATTCAAAACAAATTAATGATCTTTTTCGAACCTATTGTATAGTTTTTCTGTAAAAAAATTATGATTTTTCTTTAGTAGCTAGATATATTGAGTATATATATTTTATTAATAATTAATGAGAACATGTTCTTAAAATTTGTTAAGAGTGAAGATAGTTGAATACATAAGTAACATTGTCTTAAAATTTCAATCAAATAAATGAGTAATTTCTTTTATTGATATTCGTGATATATTAAAGACGGAAATATTTTCTGTAATATCTCTAAATATAGTAAAATACCATGTAATAGTCATCACATATTTAACATGATAACTCAGCTATTAACTAGAATATGAAGTGAAACTTAAAGTTGTTCAAAAACAACTATAAATTTTAAACTTTATATAAAGATCGGATAAACCAAAACAATACACAAGATTAGTATAAACCTAACTAAACCGCAACATCTCCTCCATCAAGAACTGCTCCACTGAAAGCCCATCTGATATGCAGGAGCCTAGACCTATGCTACATCAAGGTCCCATCACTCGAGGAATGGTCAAAAAGCTCCAACAAAGTATGCAAGACTACTCTCTAGAAGGTCAAGTGCTTGTTTCCATCTTTGAGTGGAAACTAGAAGACCAAGGAGGGTATTCAAAGTTGCGAAGACAAGAAGAAGGGTAAGAAAGTCGAGAAAGTAAGACTAAAGAGTAAAATAGTCAAATTACCTTTTTCCCATGTGTTGGATAGCCGTGTAGATCAGATTTCATATTTTTCACATGTATTTAGTGCCAAACTTGTATTCCTGCACATTTACCACACTAGGCCACGTGGTTATAGATCCATAATTCATGGATCTCCATCAAAACTGTTTAACGCAAAGGGATGTGTCTATAAATCCCACTTTTGCATCTCATGTAAACACTTATGAATGAATTTGAGTTTTGCTGCTGATGCATTTCCAGCCCGAGACTCTACACCAAAAGTCACTTCTAAAATGAGATTTTCTTCACCGCTTAACTTCCTTCCAGATGAAGGCCTTCTAAGTTAAGTCTGCCACTGCTCAAGAGCTCTTCAATCCACACTAGCTTCCATCAAACAACACAGTTCATCATTGCCATTCCATTAGCACCTCTTCTGCTGCCTAAATCTCCTTCAATGAAGCTGGAGCAGGATATCACCATCTCCCTTTGCTCACACCCACTGAATGATCATAGCCAATTTAAGAAAACAACCACATACAAACACAAGCACAAATAGAAGGGTAAGCTAGATATAAAAAGGATTCATACATTGATATAACATACAAACACACAAAATCATACATATATAACAACTATTTCAAACATCCTAACATGTTATGACTTAGACTTGACTGTCCAGACTTAGAATGATTGTCGAGCTATAGCGGGTCTTGCACTTGTTATGGCCTCTACTGCTTTGCAAAGCCATTTCCAACGGGTTTCACCCTACCACACTAACAATGTTAGTCTGTTCCACGTCTTGGAGCATACTGGAAGCCCCCAAGACTAAGACCTCCTGCTACTCTTCACCATATGTGTTAATCCTCTCTACTTGAGAACAAAAGACCATTAGAGTTCAGGATAACCCCCAAGGTTGAGCTCCCTGCATTCATTATAAACATGCTTGAACCTCGCCAAAAGATTCAACTTTGAAACTTACTTACATAACTTTGAAACCATACTTTCACGTTGAATCTCAATTCATTAATTTGATACACATACAACTCATACATAATCATACATCATTCCCAAATGAATCAAAACATCACTTAAATCAATCCTGCACAATGAAGACAAGTATAGCATAAGACTAGGATTAGTTGCTCAACAACCACTCTTGCTGGGTGACCACAAAGCTCTCTCGCTCAATGACCTAGTTCGCTGTGTGAATACACAAACAGTGCCCCCAGACCCCAAACCACTCACTCAGTGACCCAGCTCGTTGTGCGAATAAAATCACCTAAGTTCTAAACCCCAACCTCTCGCTCAGCGACACAACTCGTTTTGCGAATAAACTGCTAGTAGTCCCAGACTTCAACCTCTCGCCCAACAACCCAACTCGCTTGGCGAATGTCTAGACAGTGGTCCAAACCCCCAACTTTATCGCCTAATGACCCAACTCGCTAAGCGAATCCACAAACAGTGGTCTAGACCCTCCAAGCACTCGCTCAACGACTCAAGTCGCTAAGCGAAAGCACAAACAATGTGCCAAACTTCTCAGTCACTCGTTGAGCGACTCCATTAGCTTAACGAGTCTGCTTAATTTTGTAGCACCAAATTGTAGAGTTAGGCAACCTGCACCAAAATGACAAATTAGAAATAATTTTCCCAACTTCTACTCCTCCTAGATCATGTTATACACTTGATTAAGCTTGAACTGCAACCTCTAAACCCTTCTAGACTCATTATAAAGTGTTTATTAACCAAATGAACTTTAAAATCTACCAAACCTCAACCTATGGACCCCAATTGCATTCTACCACTTTTGACATAGTTTTAAGTGACTTAAGAACTCTAACAAGTCCTAAATGACATACCAAGACTATCCCAACTGATCCTTAGAGCACCTAAGTCCTAAATCAAAATTTCACCACTCCACTTCCTCTAAACTAGTTCTAACCAAAGACAACTTGTATCCATTCATAATCAACCAACTTTATCAAAGATTTCTAAAGTATTATACATCCAATAACAGATCAAATTATCATTCAATACATTTCAAAATCACAGGTCATCATCACACAATCAAACAGCATAATCTATTATTCTACAACTACTCGTAGGACAAAAATTCGCATACAACTAGTTCAAGATTTCTAAATTTTCAAACATGTACGATTGACATCAAACAAAGCAAGCTCTAGCTTCCTTTACCTCAATGAAATCTACACAGCTCTACAAAACCCTGACAGTTGCTTACATCGCAAGGAAACTTTAGAAAAACCTACAAATCACCGATTGGTGAGAGGAAACAAATCTTAGAACCTAAATTGAGCTAAGAATCAAGAAAGTGAGGCTCACATCAGATGCAAAGACAGATTCTTTGCATGACCACCGATTTAGGGAAAAATCAAGAAAAGGGAACGAAACTTACTTGCTCAACTCGACAAATTGATCGGTCAGATAGGTAGTCCTCAATGCAAGGATCACTTACACACTTCCTGATCATCGAACAGATGATTTGGGAGTAAGAAATTGAAGAGAGAAGTGAGAGAAAACGAAGAGAAAAAATTTTAGAGAGATATACAGTATTTTAGATGATGAGACGAATTTAGAAATTCTATTTATATTATACTGTTATTTTATAATAAAATACTCGGTCTGATTATTTTAATATATTTATCAATACTCTATTTCTTAGGTTTTTACATTTTCTATCATTTTGAGTACTTTTAATGATTAATTTTGAATGTTTTAATGTTGTTTTTATTAGATGAAATAGTTTTAAAAAACTCTTACTGTCCATTTTAAATTTTAATATAAATTAATATAAAAACCTTTTATATCTTTTTTATATAAACAATCTGTTATGTAAAATTTTAAAATATGTTAAAATACTCTTAGATCAATATATTGGATAAACAAAATTTATGTTATACGTTTATCCAAACACCTAGTTTGCAACAATGTTTTGAATTATAATCAATTGTTTTCAATCACGATTGCTTTAAAACATTTAAGAAACTTCTGAAGAAGCTTGAAATACTGTGAAATCATACTTTTTAATAAAAGGTCAAAAATCAAGGTGGATTTGGTACGATTGTTTCTGTACCTTTTTATTCAAATCTTGAAAATTCAATTACTCGTAAATTATCAACAACTTTATAATTTTTGAAATACATCTTGTTGATGTATGGATTACGTGTGTATCTTCATATTGATCTAAAGTTCCTATCTTGAATGCGATATATATTTTGAGATGTATTTTGTAGTTGTAATTTGAATATTTTAAAATAGTTGAAATAAGAGTTGAGTTGATCATTTTAGGATGTAGATTCGGTTTGTTTGAACTAATCTAAAAATTTCTTTGTACAATTTTTTTATCTATTTTTTTTAATATTAAATATATTATGTATCTTTGATTTAACAAAAATCATTTCTCTAAGAAAAAAATTCAGAGTTATTTTTTAATTTTTTGAATAACAATAATTATGCTTAATTATGTATTCTCTAAAAACTTTTCATTCAAGAGATGGAGTTTTATGAATTTGGGATCGCATTGTCTTTTAAACGAGTATTATTCAAGAGAAATAAGCTTTGCTTTAATTTAGACAACACCTCAATTACCAATTATAGAAGATTGTCTTACTAATTAAAATATTACGAATTAAGTATTAGTATAAATAGATTTAGGAATTTATAGTTAAATATGTTATTAGTCCTTTAATTTTAAGTTAAATTTGGAATTAGTCTTTTAATTTTAACTCAATTTAATTTCTTAATTTTAGATATGTGTGGATTTAGTCCTTTTAACCAAGTTTTGTTAAGTTTATTTAACGTTTCAAAAGCATAATAACATTTGAGTTATTTACATTGTTTCACACATTTTTTTTCTTCAATGTTCGTTGAGAAACACATTTGAAACCTTCAATAAATTTAACAAAATTTGGTTAAAATGACTAAATTCACCTCGTTCTAAAGACAATGGACTAAATTAGTTCAAAATTTCAAAAATGGACTAATTTCAATTTTTATTTAAAGTTAAGGGAACAAAAACATATTTAATTTTTAGATTTATAAGTATATAATATGTATTTATGGCCTTCATAAAAAATCATAATTTTAAACTTTCATATATATATATATATATATATATATATATATATATCATGAGGATATATGTAATACAAAATTTATTCATGTAAGTTACAATTACTCAGTATTCAACTCTTAATAGTCTCATTGCTTCTCATCTCTTTCACCTACAGTATCATCTCCTCACATTCATGGTAGAAAGGATAAAATGACTATAACACAAACACAAGGGTAAGGTAGTGAAATTTTAATAACCTATATGCTCACACACATACCAATATAGAAATTTAAAATTTCCATAATCACATCATGCAATAACAATTCATAAACATAGGTACATTCTATACACAATTTTTTGGAATGACATGTATTCAGTTGAAAGTCATGAAGTCATTCACCTGTCATGTAACCTTGAAAAACATTGTAATGACCAATCCTAGTTTTGCTTGGTCTAAACATGAAAGAGTTAGTTCATTATAGCCTAGCGAGAAATGTGCTCTCGTGAACCAAATCCTACTATAGAAACCTCTTTCAACTCTCACCACTTAAACTTCATTCTCTATATGCAGAGTTAGGATGACTTCATCTTCTGGAATCTTATTCAACCCATGCCCTAACACTGGTCAATGTGACAATTCTCTTTAGAATTAACCATATCCCACTAGTGTAAAATGGGCGTACAATGTCTAAAGCTCAATGTTTGACAAACCAAGCACCCAACGTTTAAAATGACTGGTGGCAATATCGTAAATAAAATCATGTGATTGACGTCAGTTGGTAAGAGGAACAGACGTTAAATGCCTTTTTGGCGTCTGTTGGTAAAAAAACAAACATCTATTGTGTTCAAATTCACAATAAATGTTAATTAATGTCTGTTATAAAACCAACATACGTTAATTGACGTTTGTTCAAAGATAACAAACACCAATTTAATGTCTCCCACTATGACGTCGTTTATTTAACAAGCATCAAAAGCCTAAAATAACAAACATTTATTTTTGTGTTAGTGTCCATACAATAAATCGAAGTGCCTAATCACAATCCTCTTATAATTAAGACAACATCACCTCCACCACTTTAATCTCATTCATCCTTTTTCCTTCATACCACAAATTCATATCATATGTCAACAAAAAAAAATAAAACAATTAACCCAATAGTTATATGGTAAAAAAAAATCTAATCTTTATTCAACATAACAATCATAATCACCACACAATCACAATCCTTCCATTTGTTCACTATATTTCAACATTTAAAATCATATTCCATTCAATCAAGATCGTAATCACCAATAAACTTTTCATTTCCAATAATTCCTTTTTTTATCCATGCATCACAAATTGGCTTAACGAGTTTCCTCTTTTTCTTAGTGAGTTACCCCTAAAGACATACTCGTTTAGCGAGAAGGTGGCTCACTCATTGTCTTAGACCTTTGGACTAAAATAATAAAAAATCACATAGTAAAACTCAACAACCAAACACCCCATGTCTCCCTACCATTTTCTAAATGTTTTATGCTTAATGACAAAACTGCTTGCCCAATGACTCAAGCCTTACGAACTTATTTAATCAAGCTTTCCTAACGAGTTTTGACTTGCCCAACGAGTGAAAGGATTTGGAGCTTTATGTGATTTTAATTTTTTACTCTTGCTTATCGGGGGTTTGTTGCATAAAACCAAAAACTCCAAAGGTGCATTAAATTATCAAATTGGTCCATCAAACTCTTCTTACACATTTTTCTTGCTTCTTAAAAACATAGTTACAAGTTAAAGATGCATTAGATGGACTAATTTAACCAATATGATACCCCTTAACAGTTCAATCAACCACACCATATATGCATCACACAAATTTCAATTAGTTCAACCAAATATGTTATTAGGAAACAAACTAGTTTACCCTCAAAAAGTTCCAAGAGGTTCCACTCCACGAACTATTGTACTTGTACATAAAAAATTGAGATAAATAATTCGAACACACTTTAACAATCTTAGACAAACAAATATTCTTCTCAGTCCCTTTTGAGTCATATGTAGTAACTTTATATACTTATGCCTACAAAACTTCTGAAAATTGACTTAGAGAAAGGATAAAGATGAACTTACCCTGATGAAAATTCTAATTGAATTAATTCCTCTACTTCATTCCATAATCCTTATCACAGTCTTTAATCGTCAAAGAGATGAACAGATGGGTCATGATGGGTTTTTCAAGAGAGGATTCATTAGGGAGAAATTACATAAATGTGACTTGAGCCCAACCCATAAAAGGGATTAACACCATTTGCAACCCAAAGTCTTAAAATAATGGGTTTATGGGTTTCTTTCTTTTTTGGTACCTAACTTTTTCAGTTTTCCCCCCAATGTTAGACTCAAAGTTGAGGATTCATTGAGAGAGATTACATAAATGTGACTTGAGCTCAACCCACACAAGGGATTAACATCACTTGCAACCCAAAACCTTAAAACAATAGGTTTATGAGTCTTTTTTCTTTTATGGTACTCAACTTTTTCATTTTTACCTAATGTTAGATGACCTTTTACTTATATCACCATTATTGTTGTTGTGGTAGTGTTATTGTTTTTATTACAATGTTCTAAATCGATAACCAAGACAAACTATAAACTTTGATATCCCTAGTGGGTCTTTTCAATATGTGACTTGAAACCAACCCATATAAGAGATTAACACCAATTTCAACCAAAAACCTTAAGACAATGGGTTTATGGGTCTTCTTTTTTATATGATGCTTAATTTTCTCATTTTAATCCAATGTGGGACTTAGACTTAGACTTGGATCCCCAACAATCCTTCTTCAAGGGTGGGTCCCTTCTACATTGGTACATTCCTTATTAAGGGAAAGCATGTGCAATGACATTTACTTAAGCTATCGTTGTTGTTGTTTTTATAATAATGGTCTAAGTTGATCACCAAGACAAATTAAGGACTCTAATATCACTGATGGATATTTCAAGGAGAGAATTCATTAGGAAGAGATTACATAAATATTACCAAAGTCTAACCTACATAATAGATTAACATCACTTTCAATCAAAATCTTAATACAATGAATTCATGAGTCTTCTTTATTATGTAATGTTCAACTTTTTCATTTTTATCTCTTGTGAAACTTAGATTTATACTTACATTCTCAACAATTTGAAGATTTAGAAAAAGAAAAATATGGAAGAAAAGAAAACAATTTTAGAAAAATCGTATAAAATAAAACTTAAATAGTTGATCTTTTATTTATAAATTTTATATTTTAATAATAAAATATTCAAACTTTATTTATACGAAATCACTTCTCTTAATTATTTTCTACAACCTTACACTATTGGTTTAGATTAAACTTTCTTTAGTATTTTATTTTTAAATCTCTTAAAATTTCTCTAATTTCATACCCCAAACCCAAATCGATACCCTTTATTTATAAGTATAAGATATGTAATCATTATTTTTTTAAAAATATTTTAATTCGGGTATTTGGCATATTTGCGAGCCTACGAGGCCAAAATGACAATCAAACATTCATATATCAGTAAAACAGTGACAAAATTGTTTTTAAGAAATTTAATTTTTATAAACTTCTTAATATTATGATTTCATTATATACTGTCAATAATAAAATAACATATATAACAAAATAGACAATCTGGTTTTGTCTGTAATATTTTGAGATTTAATAAAGTCAAAGAAATAATTATATGAAAATAGTTGCAATAGGATAATAATTTAATTCTAAAAAATAACTCCTTGGTGTGTCAAAGGAGTTTTATTTACATGGTAAGTTTCTTTTGGACTTTATTATAAATTTTAAAATGTTGACCTAAAACAGCTCATCATTCTGCGCTTCTCCAATAACATTGACAAATGTCAATTGTTTAAATATCATAAATTATTTTAGCAAAAATTTTAAAACTGACACCGTCATGGTCCATTGTAAGTAAATAAAGAAAAATATAAAATATATTGCTTCATGACAACATGGAAGGAATATTCCGATTTCCTCTCATTATTGATAAATGAGGTGAAAATATAATTAATGCTAATAATTTCTAAACTAGTTATGATTTATTTTAATAAATATAAAAAGAAGAAAAACATTTAACTACGGTAAAATATGATGATGTCTTGAGTAAATTCTCCTGTTCAATCCCTTCTTATTTAAGTTGACTTCGTTTGGTTTCATTGTTATTTTTTTTTAATCTTGAATGAATATTAAGAAATGTAGCTATCTCCTGTGATTTGTATTACCTAATTAAGTATATTATAAATTTAAGTATTTTTCAATGTAATTTTTGTTAAATATTTATTATATAGAATATTAAAAAAAATTTGCATTTTATCTAATTATAATGTTGTTTGAATTTTATGGTCATTAAGATGACATAATCATTATTTTTGTTTCTAATTTCTTGATCAACTTACTTTTTTTTTCAATTTCATTCAATATCAACTTGTTTTTTTCTTCATAAAAAGTGAATTGAAGATGCAATAACGAATTAACGACAAAATCAAACAAAAAATAGTTAAAAATTAAGAATATTTAAAATACTTAATAAAACAAATTTTTTAATAAAAATTAAATTAAAAACACTTGATAAAACAATTTTTTTAACAAAAATTAAATTAAAAACACTTAAATTTATATGTTTAAAATTTAATTATAGAAAATTATCAATCCCTTTTGCAAAGACTACACCACATACGATAAATTCGTTTTCCTGAGTGTAAAAGTATTAATAATAGTAAATTTTAAGTTGGGTTCAATGGAAACTACTTAAAAGAAAAACTTTGAGATTATATTTCCTGAGAAAATTCAATTTAAAGTTAATTATTTTGTTATGATGGCATTGATGTGAAGTGTTTAGTATTTTTGTAGCAAGTGTCCTTATTTGAATGGATCTTACTATTTTGAAGCTATGCATTTGGTAGGAAATAGCTTTACTCTTTGAGAAACTAGGCCAATTCAATTTATGAGCATAGGACAATTATGGGCCATAATCTAAGGATTTTTAGAGGGTAGGGTAATGTACGATTTACAACACAATTTGGAATTTGGATTTTTCTTTTTAATTTATGATTTTGACATGTGGATTGAGTTTTGATTAATACAATAATACATGCTAACATGTAATATGGGCTTAAGATATGTGGGTGGAGTTTGGTAGAAAGATTGATGGTGATGCGAAGGTAGATTGATAGAGGCCAAAAAATAAGACTATTGATAGTTTCTATTAGTGGTGTCTTTTGCAATCATAGCTGAAAGGATGCATGCGATTATACGTTGTTTTGTAATACCAAACATCATTCGTATAAAGTACAAGTCACATTGATGCAACTTTTGAGAAAGAAACTAGTGTTTAATTATGAGTCTGATCATGATAATCAAATTCAAATGTCAATCCAATTTGCAAACGTTTGGAGTCATCAATCTTATCTAGGTGTAAAGGGTCATTGAAATCTAGTTTAGATATTGAAGATATCATGCTAGATTCTTTACAATAATGCAAGTGTTATAAAGAAAATGGATGATTAAAAAATATTGGGAAGTAAAAGCTTTGGTAGAATTGAATGGGAATTGTTCCCTTGAAAGAGTGGGTTATGTTTGAGAGATGCGAAGCAGAAGGCATAGGCATGTGGAGCTTTTGGTTTTTTTCCTAGTAACTACATCACCATATGCCTCCTAAAATGGACCCGATCGATTCTATTTACTTTTTTGTTTAAATAATTTTTTGGTCTTTAAGTTATAAGCTGGTGTTCAGTTTAGTCTCTACTTTTAAAATGGTCAACCTTTGGTTAAGTTATAGAAAATGTATCAAATCAGTCCCAGCAGTTAACGAAATCAATGAAATATGTATCAAATTAGTCTCATCTATATTCTTTCATACTTGTTGGCTCTTTGAAGGTTGCAAAATCTTCATATCTAAATGGCAATTTGGTACATATTTCATTGACTTCGTTAACGATTGAGACTGATTTGATACATTTTTTATAACTTAGGGACCAAAGGTTGACATTTTTAAAAGCGGAGACTAAACTAAACACCAGCTTATAACTTAGGGACCAAAAAAGGATTTAAACCTTATTTTTTTTATCGATCTTCTCTCTTCAATTTCAACATGTGATCTTCTCACTAAGCCAATCCAAAAACACTAATTATTCTATCTATACAATTCCTTATATGTGCTCAAATTAGATATCGTCTCTCACATAATAAAAAGTAGGTTAAATTCATTTAATATTTATTACTAGCTCAACAATTATAATCAAGGGAACTTATAACTATTCCATATATTCTAACATTGTTAATAGTCTTACATTTCTTTTTTAACCTTTCAGTGAACCTTTTTAGGACAAAATCGTAAAAAATTTCAAGCTCTAAAGTGGACAATATTCGTAATATGACGATTGACTCTAACGATGTAATATAAATAAACTTGAGGTTGAAATATAGGCATTGTATATTGGGATGAAAAAGAGGTTACAAAGATAAACTCTTGTTCCTTATAGGAATAGAAAAGTGATTAATGAATTATCTTTCTCCTTAGTCCTTAATTGGGAGATTATTTTAGTATGTCTAATAGTATTACATCGCTTAAAAATTAAGACCAATGAAAATTTAAATACATTTTCATTCTTTAATCTTTGAAAGTTTTTTTTAAGGATAAAAATGTGTGGAACTCTAACCTAAAAAACAGACAATACGTTAGATACGATAATTAACCTTAATGAATTTATCTCATTAGACTTAAAGTCCAAATATTTATCAACATGTAAAATTCATAATGAATATAAGATGAACATTCTTAATGGATATACATAGATAATGGATACAAGTATTTGTATTACCCGCTTATTGAATGTGTGCAAGTATCATGGTATCCACCTATAGATAGTTATTACCTGATAATCATTATTAATAAATTTTATTTAAGTACTTTAAAATAAAAATAAAAAAAATGAAATTATCGGTGAGAAAAAAAATAAAAGAAATATATATATATATATATATATATATATATATATATATATATATATATATATATATATATATTTAAAAAATTTAAACCTATGAGATTGAAGTTATATTTAAAAAAAATTAATTTTTCAAGTTTATACTTTGGTGCAACCCATTTCAATTTACTTTTTAGATAAA
>NC_028356.1:20846036-20850282 GCF_000741045.1 Vigna radiata var. radiata
AATAATAATTGATAGACAATAAAAAGACATGTTGCATCATAGTTTACAACATTCACCCAAAAATATAATGAACAAGAATCTAAATATCATTAAACAATCATACACACATAGATATTAAAGGCTAGCTCCCCTTACCTGGAAAACTTCACAGTTTACTTGACAGGGACGCCCTAAACAGTGCTCCTCACAGCCAATTTTAAAGACGCCCTATAAATCGCCCAATGACGATAGAATTAGCTTTTTAGGCTAGAAATTAACACAAATTTGAAGTAGAACACTTCTAGTGACATGCATTTAGTAAAATAGCAATGCCCTAGTTCTAGAAACGGTGGAGAAAAGGGGAAAGATGACTTACCGGTAGAAACAAGAAATTGTTCGGTCCGTTACGGANCTTTCGACGCGGTGAACGTTTGAGCACCACCTATTCAAAGATTGAACGGTTAAATTTGCTGGGAATTTAGAGAGAAGGCAGAGAAAATNTTTTAGGGCAAAAAGGGTTTTCTGTTTTCTAGAGAGAGAAAGGGAAATTTGGCAGAATGGGAAACTGACTTTTGGAGAAAGACCCCTGCAAAGGTCATCTGCCCATAGTCTGATGGGCCTGGCTACCTCCAACTAGGGCCCAATAAACCCCTTTACCTTAATTAAATTTTTATCCCCATTTTCTTTTTAATGTAAAATATAACTATTTTTTTTTTGGACCTTTACATTCTCCCCAACAACAAAATTTTCGTCCTCGAAAATTAGATTTACCTTAGAATAGGTGAGGATAAGACTTTCGCATCTCTTCCTCTAGCTCCCAGGTAGAGTCACCTGTTCTATCATCCCAGATGACCTTGATAAGTCGAACAGTCTTCCCCCGAGGTTGTTTGGCTAGCCTCTCATCTACTCTGACTGGTTGCATCTCTACAGAGAGGTCTTCCTTGACTTGCACATTATCAACCTCCAGCACGTGAGAAGGATCAGACACATATTTTCTCAGCTGGGATACATGAAAAACCGGATGCAAGTTTGCCAACTGGGGTGGCATGGATATCTCATAAGCCACTGGNCCTATGCGTCGTAGTATCTGATAGGGACCAAGATACCTAGGAGATAGCTTCCTAGCCCGAATGGCCCTTCCTACACCAGTAGTAGGAGTCACTCGGAGGAAAANGTGGTCCCNAGCTGCAAACTCTAACGGCCTGCGTCGTTGATCTGCATAAGATTTTTGCCTGCTCAAGGATGCCTTCATCCTCTCCTGGATGAGCTTCACTTTATCAGTGGTCTGTTGAATCAACTCTGGCCCAGTAAACACTTTCTCTCCCTCCTGAAACCAACATAGAGGCGTCCTGCAGCGCCTCCCATACAGAGCCTTAAACGGCGCCATACCAATACTTGTTTGGTAGCTATTGTTATAGGTGAACTCCACTAATGGCAACACTTCATCCCAGGCTCCCAAGTGGTCCAAGACACACGTCCTAAGCAAGTCCTCGAGTGTTTGGATCGTCCTCTCAGACTGTCCATCCGTCTGAGGATGATAAGCCGAGCTCATCTGTAGCCTACTACCCATCTCGCTCTGAAGAGTCTGCCAAAATCTTGAAGTAAACCGCGGGTCTCTGTCAGATATGATACTAGAAGGCACGCCGTGTAGTCTCACGATCTCCTTAATGTAAAGTTGTGCCAACTTTGCCATAGACATCTTCAGGTTGATTGCCAAGAAATGGGCACTCTTGGTCAATCTGTCTACAATTACCCAAATCGCATCGTGGCTCCTAAATGTGCGTGGCAAATGGGTAACAAAGTCCATAGCTATGCTATCCCATTTCCACTCAGGAATCTCCAATTGTTGCAACAATCCTCCAGGCCTCTGGTGCTCCACTTTCGCTTTCTGGCAGGTCAAACAAGAAGCGACAAATTGAGCCACATCTCTCTTCATACCTGACCACCAAAAAGATTCCTTAAGGTCCTGATACATTTTAGTCATGCCAGGATGGATGCTAAGACGACTCTGATGACTCTCCTCAAGGATTAATCTCCTCAACTCTGGAATACTGGGCACACAGACCCTACCTCTGAATCTCAGTACACCATCAGCTTCCAAGGTAAAATCCTTACCTTGCTCAGTGCCAATCAAACTTGCTGATGTCTGGAGCTCAACATCCTTCAACTGATCCTCTTTAATACGCTCCAACAGTCTACTAGATACCACCAAGTTGCTGCATCTAATATTGTCTTCTTCAAACTTCACCTGCAGCTTTAGATCTCTGAAGCTTTCTACTAGCTCTAACTCTTTAACCATTAAAGCTGAAACATGAATTGACTTCCTACTCAATGCATCTGCCACAACATTCGCCTTCCCAGGGTGGTATAGGAGATCAAAATCATAATCCTTCAAAAACTCTAACCACCTCCTTTGTCTCATATTCAGTTCCTTCTGATCAAAGAGGTACTTCAAGCTTTTATGATCACTGAATACATGAAACTGAGCACCATACAGATAGTGCCTCCAAATCTTCAAGGCAAATACCATGGCCGCCAACTCCAAGTCATGAGTGGGGTAATTCTTCTCATGGACTTTGAGTTGTCTAGAAGCATAGGACACAACTCTTTTCTCCTGCATCAGTACACAACCCAAGCCCTGATGGGACGCATCACAGAAAACCTCAAAGGGTTTACCTATGTCAGGGATAACTAACACAGGTGCACTGGTCAACCTTTGCTTTAGCTCTTGAAAGCTAGTCTCACACCGATCAGACCACACAAAAGGTTTATCTTTCCTAGTAAGTTGTGTTAGCGGCGCTACAATCCGAGAGAAGTTTTCAATAAACCGTCGATAGTAGCCCGCCAAACCTACAAAGCTTCTGACTTCAGTCACCGTCTTAGGCCTTTCCCATTGAAGCACAGCTTGAACCTTAGCTGGATCAACACCAATCCCTCCAGCTGAAATCACATGGCCTAGAAAGTGAACTTCATCCATCCAAAACTCACATTTAGACAACTTGGCATATAATTTTCTTTCTCTAAGCACCCCAAGCACTGTTCTCAGGTGTTCTTCATGATCTTCCCGGGTCTTAGAATAGACAAGTATGTCATCTATGAAGACAACAACAAACTTGTCTAAGAAGGGTCTGAAAATCCTGTTCATGTAGTCCATAAAAATGGCTGGAGCATTAGTCACACCAAAGGGCATGACTACATACTCATAGTGGCCATATCTAGACCTGAATGTTGTCTTCTGCACATCATCTGCCTTCACCAAGATCTGGTGATAACCCGACCTCAAATCAATCTTAGAGAACACCGCAGCCCCATGCAACTGATCCATCAAGTCATCTATTCTCGGCAATGGATATTTGTTCTTGATAGTCAACTTGTTCAATTGTCGATAGTCAACACACAACCTGGAGCTACCATCTTTCTTCTTCACAAGTAATACTGGCGCTCCCCAAGGTGATGCACTAGGCCGGATAAATTGTTTCTCTAATAGCTCCTCAATTTGCTTCTTTAACTCTGCCAATTCCGCCGGAGCCATCCTATAAGGAGCTATAGAAATTGGTCCTGCTCCTGAGACCAAGTCAATAGAGAACTCCACTTCACGTGGAGGGGGTAAACCTGGAACTTCTTCAGGAAAAACATCCAAGAAGTCGCTCACTACAGCGAGGTTCATACCCTGAGTCTCTAAAATCGATGACCCTGGTTCCTGAGTCACTTCCATATGCGTCATTATCAAGAAGCAACTAGCGCCTTCTATAATATCCTGTCTTAGCACACCAAGTGACAAGGACATGTCTTCATCTTTTTTCGGAAATACCAATTCCTTGTTACCACAGTCGATAAGAATGCGATTGGCGGATAACCAATCCATTCCTAAGATCACCTCTAGTCCTTGCAAAGGTAAACAGATGAGATTTACCTTGAACCGACGCCCCTCTACAACGATTGGACAACGGACACACATGGAAGACGTCCTAACTAACCCCGATGTTGGTGTAGACACCACCAGATCAAGGTTCAACTCTTCTACTTCTAAACCCAACTTTTCAACACATGCCTCCGATACGAAGGAATGTGTTGCCCCCGAATCAAATAATACCACACAAGGCACTCCAAAAAGCAAGCAACAGCTGATGATGAGGTTACCTGAGCTGACTGCCTCTGATCCTGTCATGGCATATACTCTGCCTGTCGCCTGAGGTCTACCACCTCCCCTAGGCTGAGATGAACCAGTCCTCTGTGTCTGAGGTCCTGTCCCTATAACAGAGGTGCA
>NC_028356.1:20852992-20861312 GCF_000741045.1 Vigna radiata var. radiata
ATTTCCCTGTACCGTTTTAATTCTAAAGAAAAACTAGATTTAAGGTTTATAAAAATAAATCACGTTAGTTTAAAAAGTTGTTACAGAACTTCGTTTCAAACAATTTTACTTGGTAAACAGTACACAAAAATGCTATTTGTTTCTACAGTAACAAAGACAATAATAAAAGTTAAATTAGCCACAAGGCATTGTCATAAAGTACACTCNTTCCATAGTATCATCGTGTAATAATCTGGATTGTATCACTACGAAAACACACAGCAACTCATATGCGAAGAACAAAATTCTGTGATTAAATTATTATAACCCAATCTCATATATATCAATTAACAACTCTTAAAAACATATGCAGTATAATAATAATTGATAGACAATAAAAAGACATGTTGCATCATAGTTTACAACATTCACCCAAAAATATAATGAACAAGAATCTAAATATCATTAAACAATCATACACACATAGATATTAAAGGCTAGCTCCCCTTACCTGGAAAACTTCACAGTTTACTTGACAGGGACGCCCTAAACAGTGCTCCTCACAGCCAATTTTAAAGACGCCCTATAAATCGCCCAATGACGATAGAATTAGCTTTTTAGGCTAGAAATTAACACAAATTTGAAGTAGAACACTTCTAGTGACATGCATTTAGTAAAATAGCAATGCCCTAGTTCTAGAAACGGTGGAGAAAAGGGGAAAGATGACTTACCGGTAGAAACAAGAAATTGTTCGGTCCGTTACGGAACTTTCGACGCGGTGAACGTTTGAGCACCACCTATTCAAAGATTGAACGGTTAAATTTGCTGGGAATTTAGAGAGAAGGCAGAGAAAATATTTTAGGGCAAAAAGGGTTTTCTGTTTTCTAGAGAGAGAAAGGGAAATTTGGCAGAATGGGAAACTGACTTTTGGAGAAAGACCCCTGCAAAGGTCATCTGCCCATAGTCTGATGGGCCTGGCTACCTCCAACTAGGGCCCAATAAACCCCTTTACCTTAATTAAATTTTTATCCCCATTTTCTTTTTAATGTAAAATATAACTATTTTTTTTTTTGGACCTTTACAATTTGAATTGTATTTTAAAATTAATTTTTTTATCTAATTTATATTTTGAAGGCTTATTTGTAAATAATATAATTTAAAATTAAAAAATAAAAATAAAAAACTTTTGTTGACATTCATGACTACTTGCAAATAAAAAAAACTACATATAATTTTTTTCAAATACCTAACAAGGTAATAGAATGGATTTCTTTAGACAAGATGGATAATGAAAAGGGGTTATGGTACCTGTCATCTATAAAAGGAATTAAGGAATATAATTAGGATAATATTTTTTTCTATGACATTAAGGAGAACATTTCAATTTAAAGAACTTGTTTTTGAAATTTATTAATGAAGAGGTATAAATCATAAAGAGAAGAAGACTATGGTGAGTAGCATACACTGATAACCATCAGACTTTGGCACTATGTTTTAACTAGTAAAAGTACATAAACTTATATATGATGAGGGTAATTTGGAAGTAATGATGGATTATTTGGAAAACCTTTAAAAAGGATCAATTATTAGGATGAAATGGAAAAGGAGAGTAAAAAGAGAACATCAAATGTTTTGAAGAAAAACTTATACATGAAGTCCTCACCATTCTATTTGGTCTCTCTAGAAGAACCAATTGTGGTTACTCTAGTTAGGAGCATAATAGGAATCATGTGTCAAGGACAAAAGGAGTGGAGAAGAAAGTTCGTTTACATGGTTTCTTTCTAAAAAAGAATTAATGGAAAAATTGACAAAGAAAATAAAAATAGTTATTAGAATATATTTAAAGAAGGAAGTTACGATAAGCAAAGATAGAAAAAACTAAGAAATGCTAGCATGAAGGCTTGAAATATGAGGGATGTAAGATATAAGGTAGCTGAAACACGGAAAAACACTAGAGGGGGTTTGAATAGCATTTTAAAAACTTTTAGTAAATAATGTTTAATACTACTTTGTAGGGGTTAGACAATCTAAAACAGTAGTTAAACACTTATGTTTAAAGAAAACGTTGAATGAAAAACAAATTTTAACACAAAGGCAAAAAAACACACTTTGATTTTATATATTGATTCGCTCCAAACTAAGCTATATGTCCAGTTCTTCTTTAAAATCTTTTAAGGGATTCCACTAAAAAAAAGTTTAATCACTCTTGGTTTATAAACTAACCAAACTAGTCAGACGAGTTTCACTACTCCTAGTAACAACACCAAATCGACTTCTAGAACGTTTAACTCCACTTCTTAAACTTTACAAGTGTTTGAATTCATTTTTGAATCTAAAACAACAAAGTGTTTTTAAAATCTTACAATACAAAAAATAACTCTCTACAAGAGGATATAAAATCAATACAAAGAGCTTCTAAAAACTTTTAAAAGGAGTTTTTCAAAGATAAGTCTTAAGAGCTTAAAGAAAGAGAGCAAAAAGCATATATAGCAATATTCTTGATAGCAAAAGTTCTTCTTTTCTCTTCATGCAAACTCCTTTATATAAGTTTTTGACTGTATTCTAGTAATGTAGTATTTTAAGGTAGAGTCAAAAGCTATGTTGCATCCGGTTAGAGCAATTGTGCTGAGTGTACAAAAAGAGCAGACATAAAGCATGTATGGGACATTCCTTAAATATCTTCCTATCTCTTAATGTTGTTTTGATTCTGAATAGGTTTTTTGATAAATTTGATAATCTGCAGAAAAAAGATAGCACAACACAATAGATAAAAAAGTATTTAAATGTACATGCCTTAAAGCGTTAGATGACCTAAGAGTTTAGGTATGATACGAACACTATCGTTTAGCGCTTGTCTGTTTTGAGTAACTTTTAAAGCGTTTAGGATAACGTTTAACGAGATTATATGTATCCTAGATGATCTAACTCTTTTATTATACGTTTTTACAATTAAACATTTTGTTATCAAATGTATAACATTTAGCTCTTATCAGTCATATGTTTGATGCTTAGTTATTAGACACTCTGTATCGTTTAAACACTTAAAAAGTAACGTTTAATATTTCTAACTATTGTCCTTCACGATTAAATACTATTTCATTTTAGACATTATATTAAATTTCAAAACATAGTATACTTAAACAATCTTAAAACATTTTATGTTTTAAGCAAAACAATAAAATTCACTAAACATCACATCATATAGCAATGTGTCAAAAGAAAAAGTGAAATATCTTACAGTCTAAATGAAATAACTTCTAAAAAAAAGATAATTCATCACTAATAATGAAAATCTCTCATCAATACACGTTGAAAATCACCCTGTGTGATAACTACCAAATTTTGATTGAAAGCATTCAATATAGGATGGTCAAATAAACTTGGCCTAGATAAAAGGTTGCAAAGCATCAATGTTCAAAAGGGTGGTAGTGAAAATTTTACATCAAAATTAACCATTCAAAGTCAATTTAACCTTCGCTAATAAAACAAAACATGTTCATCCTATAAATCGATTCATATTTACCTGATGTATGAATTCCGTACTTGAAAAACTTATATGTATTCTGCTTTAGCAAAACTCAAATATAGGGTAATAATTGAATATAATTAATAATATATCTATCTAATACTCAAACAATTATTATTATTATTATCAACTAGTGGTTATCTAAAAGCCTTTTATTACACGGACTAAAAAGCTTATAATGAATACATAATAACATACTATTTTCAATAGCTTTTATTGTTTTGAGCATAAAGAAATATTTTACTAGAAAATCTCTATTTTTATCAGCAACTTGGTGTCCATATCTCAAAAAATCAGGCTGGTTTTTTATAAAAGAAAACAGTAAATATATATCATAGACCTTTTCCTTCTCATTCTTTGTCGGTGCTTTTGTCCCACACAACACAATGTAAAGAACTCCTTTCGTTTTGTTTGGAAAATTGGGAAGATGAAATATTTGTCATCACTTAAAAATATTTGCGAGAGATACCAATCTTTTCTCTTTTGGTCGATACTTTTAAGATCATTTTCTTATATGGATTCAATTTATTTCGTTATAAGACCAACCACTTGATATCTACACCCAACAAATGAATCGAAATAAGGATAATAATTAATTATAACTACTTGGAATGTTAGAGAACTGTATGATTGAGACATATTTTATACTTTTTTTTAACATAAAGATAAGGTTGTACTTTCTTAACTGTTTACCAATAATTAATCTTTTCATCAAACAGATTTACTCATTATTTGCAATTAAAAAAATTGACTCTTTTACCATGCTGTTTATTTATACGATTCAGTAAAATATTACTCATTGAAAAGTATAGATAATAACTTATTTTTCAATGCTTTAGGAATAATTTAAAACAATGGTACTATGAATTAAAACTTTAATGATGAAAAAGAAAGTTGATAACGTTATTCAAAGAAATGACAGGGTTGGCACCATCCTGGACTAGACCTATCCACAAACAAAGTATAAAGTTAATTTAATTTATTTAAAAATATTAAAATTTGTTAAACAATTTTAATCTTCATGTAATGATAACCTATAAATATAATATTTACATTCACTTCATTTGTAAACAAATACTAAAATATTTATTATTTACTATCGGAAATAATAATAATTATAAATTTTATTTGTAGATTCAGATAAACAAAAAGTATTTTTACTATTTAATAAACCGTGTCCTTTTATTAAATAATCTAAATTTTTTTATAAAACATAATTCTTACTATGGTTATAGATAACGCCACAAAATTTTCCTCTAAAGATATGAAATTTAAAATTGCATTAAATGGAAATTAATGTGTGATGAGAAGTGATTAAGATTTGATGTCTTGTCAAAATATTATGACTGTATATCAAAGGACGTAATTAATGTGTAAAAGATTTTGTTCTGTACGTTCTTTGTCACACTCCAATTGGAATTAATATTTGTTTATTTATTACTTTTGGCATGGAGGCTGTATGACTGCATCTTTTCATAATAATACATCTACACGTCTATATCTGCGTACAGTTAATTATTGCTTCAAATATAATGATACAAAATTTAAAATTAAAACAAAATTAATTGAATTTTAAGTTCTTCATATAAGTTTTTAATTATATTTTTATTAAAAATAATTTCAATTAAATTTTTGTTGATTGATGTTAGGTAATTTTTACTTTATAATATTATCATTACTACTTACATGTCTTTATAATAATAATTGAATTTCTATTAAAATTTTATGTTTTATTAAACGGATAAATTTTTTATATCTTTTAATTAAAATTTTGCTATTAAGAAAAATAAAAGTTTCCTTCTGTCGCCCACCATTTCCCTTTGTACAATAGAAATTTTGATTGGCTTGGTCTTTTGATTTGGGAAAATTCACAATTCAATAAAATTCAAAGAGAAAAACGAGGGAGGAAATTTTCTCTATTCTAACTATGGAAGGAAAAGAAATAGCTCAAAAAACCTAAACATATAATATACAATGACACCTAAATATTTGGATTTTAAATTACAATGCATTTTTATTTTATTTTTACCAATAAAAATTAATGATAAAATAATATTTTGGTTCCTTTAGAATTTAACTAATTCTCTTAGTTTCTCAAAACATCAATTTTGTGTCTTTTATATACAAAAGAAGTACCAAATTTGATTTAGATTAATAATTTAATTAAATTTATTAATTGTATGATTTACATGAAAAATATGTTTGCAAAGTTAGAAATTCAAGTGTGAGTCAAAGTTCCATATTAAATAAAAATGATAAAGTAGAGCACTATATAAAAATGAAAGATCCACTAATCTATTACCTTAAGGTTTTTGATAGAGAATGATGTCAATTTCTTATATAGTTAGACTCAGATCTCATCTCATTTCATGATATTTCCATTTTTTGATGTTCATTGCTCTCTTCATGATTCATTATCTTAGTTTGATCAAAATATAAAACATGAATCATTATCTAAGATAGTCTTAAACATGTTTGTACTGAATCATGTTGAGTTTATGTTAAATTATCTGAAACTAGAGTGAACTTAAATTTTATTAAGTTTTGCATATAATTGATTATAAATAATGAATAGTTTATTAGGAAAATAAATAATCAATTCTGAATAGTAGTTAATTTCAGACTGTTTTGAAAAAAAAAATTCAACCTTTAGAAAGTAATTGATTATTTTAGTCAATAATAGATGATGTCAAGTTTTTTAATAATTGATTATGTTGATTAAAAAAGGTTTTTAGGTTACATTTGGAAATGGATTTATATTTAAAAGTTATTGATTATATGAGTCAATTACTTCTAAACTTCTTTGAAAAGAAAGCTCTTATTTTTTTTAGAATCGCAATTTCATATATTAGCTCTTTTGTGATTTATAACTCTTTTTAAAGAATACTTTTGCACATTTAATTTATTTTGAAAGAAATATTGTTCAAGATTTATTAAGAAAATGATCATGTCATAGGTTTTTCATTATATAATTAGTCATAAAACAAGTTATATTCTTTTTTTTTTCTTGTAATTTGATTTGAATTTCATGTACAATGTACGGTTTTAGCGTAAATAATTAAGTATTTGCATTGTCTATTTTAAATCTGCTTGAATGGTGTTTCAATGAGTGATTTATATATCTTGTTCCAGTTACATAAGTATTTTTTTTTAATTGAATAGTTCAAAACCATAATGGAAAATCCAGCTAAAGTTATTTAAATTAACTGGATGTAACATAAGAAAGAATCATATTAATATAAAAATTATGTGTGTTTCTTTTATATATTTTTTTGCTCTAAAATTTATTTATCACTATGTCCAGAGAAATTAAGAGAAAGTAGGATTCAGGTATGCATGGTAGATTGTACCGAAAGATTTTTTATGATAGTATATAATGGAAATTTTTAAAAGTTAAAGACACTTTCCTGCATGCACCTTTCTTTCTCAAGTTTCTGAGTTACATTTTCTCATATTGACCTAATTACGACTCAATATCTCATAAGCATTTGTTGATGATGCATTCATAAATAAACCACATTTTTTTGTTGGAAAAAATAATCTTTTTTTAAGAATTAGAATATTTTTTTTTAATTTATTAATAAGGAAGTTTGGGATGTAATGGTATTAATGATTATTTTGAAACAACTAGAATTGTTGATATTGGTGTGGTTCCAAAAAGAAATTTCTTTATGGACTCTTAATGAAAACAAAAGAGTTCATTATGGAGCTAAATATACCATTTTTTTTTGTTTTCTTATGACTTTTATAGAGTTTGAGTTTGTTCTTTAACCAAAGAAATGTGAATGTTTTGAAAACGGGATTGAAGGAGTTAAGAGACCAAGGAAAAATACTCTTATACAAGAGTATGAGAATTTTATTATGCAACCATGGGAAAACATTTAAGATGTTCAAAATGGTAAACATCTTCTTACGCTTAGAAAAACATTTGACATAAAGGAGCTTATCATCAAAATTCTAAAAAGTTTAAACAGATCTTCTAGACAATGTTACAATTATCTCATAATCAAAAGATCTCCTCATGATAAACATGACTACTCCTTTTGATAAGCTAAGGAAGTAGGGGCTAAAGATTGGTAGATTGAAAAAAGAAGAAGGAGAAAAGAATAATAGTAAATTTATATCTTGAGGGGTATTTTAAGGAATGTTTGTATCTTGTTCTAGTTATATGTGTTTCTTGTAATTAGATAATTCAAATTATAGTAGAAGATCTAGCTATAATTGCTTGAATTAACTAGATGTCGGTTCAAGAAGAATAGAACCAGTATAAAGCATAGAAATCATTAGCAAAAGCAGGTATATCATTAATGGGTTTACTTGGAACACAAAAAGATGGAATAAGTAGAAGCAAAATTAGGTAGAACAGAAGAACCAAAATCTGGAATATTCATCAACAAGTCCATGTAATGCCAACATGATGAAGAACTACAATCAGTCATAGAGTCTTGACGTCCATGAGTAACAACATTGAAAAGATCTTAACAAACATCATAAAAACATTAAGTATTATTGATGTATAATAATTTTGTCTGTTTCTAAAAATTTAAATCATTTGTTGTAAAAAAGAAAATATTTATGTAAAAAATAATAATAATAATAATAATACATTTGAGAATAATACATTGTACATCAATCAAAATTAATGATTCTTATGTAATTATACTCCTTTAAATTAAAATATTAAAAAATGTTAATTTTTAATGCATTTAGAATAAATCATTTAAAACACGTGTTAAACTAGTAATAACATCAAGCATCACTTTAACCTTACTAACTCAATATATTATATATATATATATATATATATATATATAT
>NC_028356.1:20862137-20880049 GCF_000741045.1 Vigna radiata var. radiata
ATTTTAGCAATGTGTACCGGGTTTTAGTAGACAAAAATACCCTTATATATCATGAATTCTAAGTTTCAAGGCTAAGGGTATTTTAATAATTTTCATTCTCAAAAATAAAAAAAGAAACTCCCAAACCCTTACCTACCTCTCTCATTCCTCTCAACCCTTTCTCTTTCATCTCTTTCACTACAACTTTTTCTCCGTCATCCCTATTCTAGCCCCAATTGAAAAAAATCAGAAACACTTGCCTTATTTTTATAATTTTCATTCTCAAAACTAAAAAAAGAAACCCCAAACCCTTACTCACCTCCTTCATTCCTCTCAACCCTTTCTCCTTCATCTCTCTCACTCAAACATTTACTCTGTCATCTCTGCACTAGCCCCAACTAAAAAAACACTCATTATTAAACGATTTACTTTTGTAAAGAGTTGAGTCATTGACATATTCACCTTCCGAAAAAAAGTTCATTCAAAATCTATTTAATTTCATTATCTTCACTATATATATTACAGTCGACGGGCACAACTTGCACCAAGACTTATGAGCATCCTTCCTTTACATTCTGAGACTACTACGTAGCATTGCTCCGTGACCATTTATTTTTTTTTGGTAGAAATTCATTAACTTGTTTTCCTTTACTAAAGAAAAAACAAATCAAAATACAATAAAATTTTCAACTATAAAATCAAACAATAAAAATTATAAATCTTGAAATTTTATTTAAAATTATATAAAGAAAAAATTAGGTGCTTTAATTTTTTTATTTAAGTATTTTTTTTCTCTAACCATTTTATTTAATAATGAGTGTTTTTTTAGTTGGGGCTAGTGCAGAGATGACAGAGTAAATGTTTGAGTGAGAGAGATCAAGGAGAAAGGGTTGAGAGGAATGAAGGAGGTGAGTAAGGGTTTGGGGTTTCTTTTTTTAATTTTCAGAATGAAAATTATTAAAATAAGGCAAGTGTTTCTGATTTTTTTCAATTGGGGCTAGAGTAGGGATGACAGAGAAAAGGTTGGAGTGAAAGAGATGAAAGAGAAAGGGTTGAGAGGAATGAGAGAGGTGGGTAAGGGTTTGGGGGTTTCTTTTTTTTATTTTTCAGAATGAAAATTATTAAAATACCCTTAGCCTTGAAACTTAGAATTCATGATATATAAGGGTATTTTTGTCTACTGAAACCCGATACACATTGCTAAAATGTACCAACTGAAAAACAGGCATAGGCAAGTTAGCAAACCCATATATATATATATATATATATATATATATATATATATATATATGTGTGTGTGTGTGTGTGTGTGTGTGTGTGTGTGTGTGTGTGTGTGTGTAACATCTCGATCACATTATAAATGTTATAGATGAGCTATCACATATTCAATAAAATAGAACAGTTTATAAGACGGGAAATAAAAAATTGCATTATAGTTATACAAAATATAACCATAATTTAACTTTATATACAAGTCAACAAGACAAAACTATACACCACAACTGGTCCAAAAGAAATTAATTATGTTTTACCTTCATCCAATACTTGTTCAACAAAAATATTATTACCCTCTGCTCACACCCACTAGATGATCATCTCTTAGAAAACAATGACACATGAACAACTAAACCAAAACAACAAATAGAGTAAGCTAGTGATACAAAATCAATCATAATATATATTAACATTTCATACATATGTCATATTTCACATAAAGCAAACCAAATATCTTACTCATGCCAAAGACTTAGATTGGACAGTTCGAATTTAGTATAAATGTCGAGTTATGGCAGGTCATACACTTATGGTAGCCTCTATGCAGAGTCATTGTCAATGGGTTTCACCTACCACACTCACAAGGTTAGTTTGTATTGTGTCTTAGGTCATACTAACACCCAGACTAAGACCTTCTGTTACTCTCACCACAAATATCAATCCTCTCTAATTGAGAATGAATGATGATTAGAGTGTCTGGATAATCCCCAAGACCGAGCTCCTTACATTCATACCAATAACACTTTGATACAAACATCAAGAATTCTCCTTAGAACTATTACAAACCTCACAACCATCCAATCATATCTTCCAAACCATACCACAGATCGTAAAATAAACCATCATACCATTTTAAACCATGCACTGCAGAGAAAAGAGGTTAAAACACCCAATCAAACTTAGACCCACTAGCTTACGTCAGATTCAAGATTCCCATCAAGCATAGGCTCGCTTAGCAAGTAGCCTCCACTTGCCTTGGGAGAGTAAAACAATGAGCTCCACAAGCCCAACGAGCTGGATTGCCTAGCCATGTTACCAATAAGGGAGTATTGGTAAAACCTGAAGATAACTTTTGATGATGCTGCAAAATTGTAGTTTCTGGATGTAATAGGAGAATACTTAAAAAGCAACTTGTAGATTTTGAATGTAGTAGGAAAATGATAAACATTGTAATTTCTATTGGTATAATCGATTATGGTTAGGGTATAATCGATTATCAGATGCTTTTGAACTAAAATAATCGATTATCATGAAGCAATAATCGATTATCGCAAGTCACACTTGAATAATCGATTATCACTTCATATAATCGATTATCACTTTTTGAAATTTCTATAACGGACTTGAATAATCGATTATCACTTACAATAATCGATTATTCATGGCAGTTGGGAGCTGACCTTTGGCATTCAGTGTGCTTGGCTATATAATTGGTTTTTGAAATCTTCAGAAGTAACTTTTTGGTGAACTGAGAAAGCTTAGAACACTGTGTTGTCAGAGGAACGTTCTTGAGAGCTTTTGTTCATTTTGTTCCCTTGCCTGGTCTTGTGAAAGGAGAGGCTTACGTATCATGTGTCGATAGTCGAAGCGGACTCTCTTCAAGTTGGCAAGGTTCTCTACCTGGTCTTGTGAAAGGAGAAGCTTGCGAATCGTTGGTCNATTGCCGGAGCGGTTCTCTTCAAGTTGGTAGAGTGGTTCTTTTCATTCTAATTCTATTCATTTGATTGTAATCTATTAAACCATTTTTAGTGGACTGTTAATCACTATTTATAGTGATTAACGANTGGACGTAGATTCTGTTGAATCGAACCAGTATAAAAATACTCGTGTTAATTTTTCTTATCCCTACACTTATTTTACTTATCGCACATCAACTGTTTGGTTAATTTTCTGAAAGAAAATTACTTTGATAAAAAAGGGCAAAATTGTTTCAACTGTGACCTAATACGCATTACGCTCTCTGTGTTTTTAATCCGCTGCGCTAAACTCTTTGAAAATTACCCCCTCCGATACCAACAAGCCACTGAAACCCATTGCCATGACCCTCAAATACTCGCCCAGCGAGCTCCCTTGCTCGCCTAGCCACTCTACATAATTTTGCAATACCAAAATCTATAGAATTTGCACTACTCAACCCCTCATGACCTACCCTATATACTTTTATCAACTTCTACCACTTCTAGATGGGATTCTAAGCTACAATGGACCTAACCAAATGGATATGAACCAACTTAAACTAGTTTAAACTCATTTTACAACAAAATTCCAACTTAAATTAACCAAAACCCCACTTTAGAAACCATAATTCAACTTTTCAAGTTTTAGCTCATATTTAAGCAACTTAGGGGTCTGAACAAGTCCAAAATGACTCAACCACAAACCCCAAACTCTCCACTATGCCTTTGACCTACTATTTCTTAAATTCACTACTTTAAACCCCTAAGAATGCACTTAGAACCATTTCAAACATAACCAACTACGTATCATTCTATTCTAGATCACAAATCTACCAATTCACAACTCAAACAAGTCCCAACTAACCATACAACCAAACCTAAATATCATTTTTCCACTTAGACCAGCATTCCTAAAACTCACTTATTAAAACACCAATTTTAGACCAAAATTAACCTATAAACCATCTCAATACTTCCTTCTCAACATTTCATAAAAAAATTAACATCACCAACATTCAAAACCATAGAAATTCATATCCAAACTTAAGTCCAAACAGAATCACCAAAATCCATAAACAACCATCAAAACACATCTAATACTAAAAACCATCATTTCAGTTATAACAATCAACATATACATTAATTTCATATTCTATTAACTATCAGTTCATGCTTTATAAATTAAATTAGAAGAAACACTAGCTTCCCTTACCTTAAAGAGAACTACCACAGCTTTAGACAACTCACCAACCTTACTTTTAGCTTAAGGAATCCTAAAAACACCTACATAGCACAAAATTGTGATAAAAAAGAGTCCTTAGAATCTCTGCTCAACAAGGAACTAGAAAAGAGAAGTAGATAACACATGTGAGAAAGGATGCCCATGCATGACCTCAAACTAAAGAGCGAAAGAGAAAAATGAGTCAAAACTTATTCTAGAAGAAAATCTGATCGGATGAGAATGTAGATTACACTACTATGATCTCCTAAATATAGAAGTTAGAATTTGTAGACAAAAAAGAAAGAGAGCTCAGAGAAAGAATTCTAAAGATGGTGAGTGTTTTAGATAATGAAAAAGTTTAAGAAATTTTATTTATATGATTGAATTATTTTAAAATTAAATACTCGATTTCATTATTTTAAAACACCTATAAATTCTAATACTTTATTTTCTAAGTTCTTATTTATATATATATATATATATATATATATATATATATATATATATATATATATATATATATATTACAATTAGTATTTTTTATCATGAGATATTGATTTTATTTTATATCATAAATTGTGTTTATCATTCATAAAGTTTAATCAAGTTTATAGTTAAATATCATTATATATGATAGCATGTTTCCGTGTTTACATTATATTATTTTGTTGAATTTAAATTTAATTTTTGTTGTAATTTTTATAAGTTCGTATCTTAATGTGCATATTAATTTTAATATATATTTTCGGTACATATTGATAATATAATTTGGGTTTAAATCCTTTTTTGGTCTTTAAGTTAAGTTCTAATGTTCAGTTTAGTTCTCACTTTTAAAAATATCAACCTTTGGTCCCTATGATATGAAAAATGTATCATATCAGTCCTCATGACAACACTTAATGAATAATAAATCACAAGTTTTCATACCTAAGTATCTAATATTTTGTTATTTGTTAACGGAAGGTGTTATGAACAACAAATCACTTAATGAAAAACTTATGATTTGTTAACGAATAAGACTGATTTGATACATTTTTCATATCATAAGGACTAAAGATTGACATTTCTAAAAGTAGAGACTAAACTGAACATCAGAACTTAACTTAAAGACAAAAAAGGGTTTAAACCTATAATTTATTTATTTCAATATAGCTTTGTTTAAATCTAAGATATTGTTTAAAAGATTTAAATTAATAATTAGAGGGGGAAAAGGAGTATGAGAAAGAAAAAAAAAAAACTTGAAAATTATAAAAAAAATAACGAAGAAGTGAGATCAGATTTAAAAGAGTATGATATTTCCGAAAGAGTATAGTGAAAAGGATAATGTATACATAAAAAGATGAATTATAAATCTGAAATCCCAGTTTTTCTTAAATAACCTATATCCACGCATGATACTATTGCAATATCATCTAATGAAATGTAAATATATATACTCTAGAAAGTAACTAAAAGCAAACAATGTGGAATTAAAACCATTTGAAATACTTTTGAAGACTGGTATTTTAAATGACAATTTCTAACAGGGAAATGATTTGCACTTGCTCTAAACAGAAACTTGCAGGCTGCCTGCAGAAGCTGCATTATGGCCATGATGCACTGCATGTGAATGTAAATGTACAAGGTTCTCTGAAACACCAAAAGTGAAATTCATCCCATTATAAAGCACCAAAAATATTAAGGAAACTGATTCTACAATGAAGTTACTAACATTTGAATGAAAGGACTACAATTTATTAGTATGCAGAAACAATATAAATCAAGAAATTATTTCTCTTGCTGATATGTATACATGACAAAAACTCCAAAAGTGTAAAGGGGCAATGAATGAATCACCCATAACATACCACACTATGTTACACAAAAAATTACTAAGATACAACTTACACATTCATTCTAGTAGAGTAGAATGCAACAGATATAGTCACACCTAAATTTAGGCTCTAAAATTCTTTACCAACAAGCTCATTTGTAGGTTCCCATACCAACACCAGTCTCACCGCCACCATAAGGTTGGAATCTTTCCCTGGCACTTGAGTAGTTGACATAGTAGAATTCAGAAACAATGGCAGTGAAGAAAACAAAAGCAGCACCAGCAGCAAACACTCCCTTCCGAACTGTTTCGCAAGATAGCTCTTTGTTCGCAAAGATGTTATGCCTGTACTTGGTGTGGTAAGCATTTTCCACTGATCCAGCTAACAAGCAGATCTCAGCTATTATGAAAAACACCCTGAAGCAGACAGTTGCCAAACAAATGTAATCAGTTGAAGAGCTAAATACCAAAGTAGAAGGTAATATAAATTCAGTTTATATGGTGTATATCATCTATGGAAATTAAATGAAGTTAATCAAATTTGCAGGATATAAAAACGTCTTAGCACGGTACATTTTGTTATGATTTGATATCTATAATTCACCATTGTTAGTTCTTTGAGGAAAGATGATATACCAGCAGATTATGAAAAGGATAATTGCACAAGCCCTTGAGCCTCCTGGGCTTAGAGGCTTCCCACAACAGAAGCATCGGCTTGCCACCATTATCAGGACTTGACTAACCAAGAGGAACAAAAATGCTCCGACCCCATAGCCAGTAGCTATATCAGACTTATAGACACAGTAGTTATAGTTCACATCGTTGTCCTGCACAATCTTAGCCTGCCAATTAAAAAAAAGATAAATGTTTTGTTAAGTAGGAGATAAAAAGGTAAAAACTCAAAAGATTGCATCGTAAGCATAAAAACATCACTTATAAGTCATTAGGAGTGAAGTAGTCTAGTAGTAGTGAATGGTTCAGATAATGAACAAGAGATCATAGGTTCAAGCTTCAAATCCATAAATGTACCAAGGAGCAAACGATAACTTTATTTATTTCCGCATGAAGAATTATGACCATATATCTCCTCACCACTAAAGGGATTGCCATTACATTTTCACAATCAGTTGGTGAAAATTTTGAAAACTAAAAGAGTATTTGGTTTTGTTTAACTAAATATTCTTCGCTTGAACCACGAAATACACCAACCAGGGTTGAAAAAAGAAAACCCTTGAATGCTTAGTTCTGCGTTAGTGGAACACCTGTGTTAGCTAAGTAGTCATTAATTCATAACAGATCACATGAATATGCAACTAGATTTCAAAGCTATTGCAGAACATATGGCACCTTCAACGAAAAACAGATTCACAATTTTTCCTAGTGGAATTTCAATGACACAATTCCAACGAACTCTTTGCCTAAATATGATACATGTTAAGGTTATAAGAAAGAAAAAGGAGAGATCTGAGGCTTCACATCACAGAACATTTTCTCTTGCATACAAACAAGACAGTATAATGTACATACAGATCTGGATCTCTATTCACAAAAATAACCAGAGAAATCACAAAACCTATCACATACATGAAGAACTTCACCCAAGGGAGAGACAGTTCAAGATTTGGCATGTCATGGAATGCCAACAGCAAGAATTACAGACAGTTTTTTGCAAAATTTGTTCATATCACATTTACAACTATCTTAAAAGAAAGATCACACTTTTAACAGTAAACAGATCTGGGTAAGCCCAAATCAGAAAAGAAAAACTAGGAACTTAAAAATAGGAGTAAGCTTCTTTGAAGCCTTTATGCTAACATGTGATATACCCAATATCAAATTCCCAAACTTTAGTTCGCACAAAGAAATATACAAGATTCATGATTTGCCCACATTTTCTCGCTTCATACCCAATCAAGAAAGACAGAAAAACAACAATTATCTTTCAAGTTCATTATATTAAAAACCCACAAATAAAAAACATGTCTGAACACACGCCCATATTTTAACTTGGGATTTAGAGAAAACAAGAGTGAAATGAAATGTACAAACTCACTGTGCTTCTTCTCTGCTCAGCAGCCACGGCCAATCCAAAAGCAATCAAGTCAAAAACGAAGACGGTAATGAGTAAGAGTTTGGAAGCCATGGATGTGAGTAGAGAATTCTGCTGAAGAACAGAACAATGTTGAATTTGCTCTTTCTCTCTCTCTGTTGTGTTGTGTTCTATTGCCTCTTCACTGCTCTTGACAACTAACTATAAAGCAAGTTGGGATTCCTTGTAAGTGCAAATTACGCAGGAAAAATGACCAAAAAAATATTAAAAAGCCAAATACTTGAAAATTAAAAAATTAGTGTGAGAAATAATAAACTAGAAATAGAAAAGGACGGTGCATCAGTTATGAAAATAGGTATTTTAACTGCCAATACAAAGAGGACTTACCAAATTATATGATATTGCTTCAGAAAGATGACGAATCTTTTTTTTTTTTTCCTCTTGAGAAAATGGAATTTAATTTGGACAAAATAACCCATTAGTTAGTTGCTTATGTATACTTACAATCAGAATATAGCATATAATCAAATGTTATGATGTAAACTCTAAAAATAGAATACAATGCAACCATGGTAAAGTCTTTGCTTTATATTTCATTAGAAAAAAAATTCAAAAAAATATTTTTAATATAAAATTCTTATGAATGATGTTAATTTTTATTAGTATCAAAAATAATATTTAGTGAGCTCACAAAGTTTATCAATAAATAATAATTTTGTTTATAAAAGACAGAATGATTAACTATTTTTATTTTTTTACTAATTAATTATAATTTTTATCTTTTTTTTCTCTATCTTTGTCTTTAACTTCTTATCAATTTATTTTATTTTATGTTTTTTCTTGAACATTGTTTTAGTAATTTAATTATAAGAACCAAAAAATAGATTATTAGAGGTGGTAGGGGTATTAAATTAATGAGACTTAGTATTTTATTATAAAATAATTTTATAATATAAATAGAATTTTTTAAACTCGTCTCATTATCTAAAACACTGTTTATCTTTTTAAAACACTATTCACTTAACATCTCTATCATCTCTCTATGATTTCTTACTCCTAAGTCATCTATTTGACGATCAAGAGATGTCTAGGCGATCCTTGCGACAAGGAGTATCAATCTAATTGATCAATTTGGATTTAGAGCAAGTAAATTTTCATTCTTTTTCTTGGTATATTTCTTGATCCTTGATCATGCAAAGAAATTATGTTTGCATGTGTCAAGCAGTTTCCTTCTTCAATTCTTGGTTTAATTTAGGTTCTAAGGTTTGTTTCCAATCACCAATTGGTGATTTGTATGTGCTTTTAGAAGTTCCTTGTAGTGGAAGCAACGATCGAGAATTTCTAGAACGGTAGAAGTTTTCTAGAGGTAAGGGAAACTAGATTGTTCTTTATTTGATGTTTGTAGTGTAAGTTTAAAAATTATGTGAGTAGTAAACTGTTTGGTTGAAAGTTCTATTATGTGCTAGTTGTAACAAAATTAATTGAGTGTTCTTGAGTATGTGGTGATAAAATGTTGTGATGATGATTTGGATTGGAAGTGAATGTTGTGTTAAATTTTCTGTTTGGAATGTGTATTGTGAAGTTTAGAGAATAAAGAATTGAAAACTTAAGGTTGTTGGTGGTGTTTTGAAGAAAAAGATGAGGTTTTAGGTAGTGAAGTTATGAAAAAGGGAAGGAAAACTAGTATGTGGTAGTTGGGGTCTGTTACGGTATGTTTTATGATTTGTTTAAGCATTGAAATGGAAGAAATTAGAGGTAAGAATGTTTGGTAGTTGGTAAATATAGTCCAACTGTCTAAAACTGGTTTAAAAAGTTGAATTTAGGGTCCTGGGTCTAAATGGTCATTTTGGTTGGTGTTAATAGGTCTTTTGGGACTTGTTGGAGTTCCTAACTTATTTAAAAACTAGCTAAAACTAGAAGAATTAAATTTGGGTCTATAAAGTGACGTTTGGTGAGCAATCACTTTAAAATGAGTTTATGATGGTTTAGATATAATTGTTTAAGTCTATTTGAGTGTACAATACGATATAGGAGTATTAGAAGTTAGAAAAAATGTATCTAATAGGTCAAGGGTGATGCATGGTGCAAATTCTGCAGTTTTAGTGTTGTAGAACTATGCAGACTCGCTGAGCAAACTGGGTCGCTGAGCAAACTAGGCCTCTGAGCGAGGTTAGGGGGTCTGGACCACTGTCTCTGTGTTCGCACAGTGAGTTGGGTCGTTAGGCGAGAGGTTAAGGGGACCACTGTCTTTGTGTTCGCATAGTGAGCTAGGTCGTTAGGCGAGAGGTTAGGGAATCTGGACCACTGTCTTTGTATTCGCATAGCGAGTTGGGTCGTGGAGTGAGCATTCTTTGGTCGCTTAACGAGCTTGGTGGCTGAGCGACTAGTCTAGGATTGGTTTATATTTTATTTTTTTAGTATAATTCTCTGATAACCCTAGGTATGTTTGATTCTTTGAATGATTTAAAAGTTTCTCTGTTATTATATACCCTGTAATATTATTGGTTTATTGTAAGTTTCTATTTTATATTATAGTAATCAACTTATCTATCTTATTAAATATGTTATGACTATTATATAGTTAAATGTTATATTTTGGGATGTTACATATTATATGTGTATTGCTATCTTTATTTCAAGTGATGTTAATTGAAATTTGTTTTATATAATGTAAAAGGTTAAAAATCATTTTTTTTTGAAATTGATATATACCCTAAATTTAGTGAAAAATGTATTAATTGTAAAAAAATAATTTGATGAAAATATTGAGAATAAAATTGCAAAATATCTTCAAAAATCATTTAAAATTGATTATTTTCTATTGTGGATAAAATAATTATTGTATTTCAAGATAAATTTAAATAATTTAAAATATATGAAGATATTTTTTAATTTTTTATTTAATGATAAAAAAAATTAAAATCACTATATTGTATATTTTTGAAAAAAAATGTTTAAACTTTGAAAAACCTTTTAAACGTGATAATTTATTAAATTTTGATGGATTCAATTTATTTTCAGAATTAAATATCTTTAAAAAATTATAAAATATAAAAATAAAAAACCAGTTCAAATTCTTAGTTATATAAAAGAAATATATTCTTTCCACATATATATATATATATATATATATATATATATATATATATATAAAATATTTTTTCAAAAACTAAACATGATAAATATTAAAGAGATAACCTTATTATTTAATGAAAAGAAAATGTTAAATAAAATTAATTATGATATTTTTTAATAGATAATTTTTTCAAAGTTTGAAAAATAAATTTTAAATTGAATTATGTCAATTTTAAAATAAATTATTTTATTAATAAATAAAAATATTTTATTCTTAAATTTACATTAAGTCTTTCAAACCATTGAACTGCCGTATAAATAAAAGAATGAATCAATGGCTCTTTCTTATAATTTAATTGGAATGGATAAAAATATAACTTTTTATTAGTTCAATGTATAAAAAAAATCAGAATGATAGTATAAGAAAACTAAAAATTTTAAATACGAATTTAGGTATCATTCAAGTTTCTAAATTATAGTTTAATCACATTAACATAAGTTGGATTTGTCTAGCAGATTTAAAAATTAAAGAATATTACTACGATAATTTTTTAGTTCAAAATTTGATGATCCCATTCTAAGAAATATATATTTTTTCTAACTTAGAGTTTTTCTAAATAGAATAAATTTGCAAGATTTAATTCAATGTTCTTGTTATAATTGCTATTTTTTTTATAACGTAATAAATGTTAATTGAGATTATTAAAGTGTAATAAATAACGTGCGAATGTGGGTATTGACACCCTTTAATCAGAGGGTTGGTGGGGGTCGGTGAGAACCGACGGTGGTTGAAGAGTTGAAAAAGGGATAAAATGGTAATTTGGCAGACATGTAAGAGTGATGGAGTTGTTGTCGGTGAGGGCAAAATCGGAAGAAAATTACGTCACGGTGAAGGAAGAAATAAAACTAGAATCGTTTATCAGAATAGATAATTCTATTCCAAAAGACACACAAAAAGTTAATAAGCTTTTTCTTTTATAAGGAAAATAAAATCTCCAATTCCTTCAATGAGAAGAAGAATCAGAACACAGGTTGAATTTATTTAATAAAATAATTAAAAAAAAAACTCTAAATTATTATGGAATAAGAATATTATTGATTAAAAATATCAATAAGATAAAATCATACTCGACAAACTTTTTCAACAATTCAGTCATTATTTTTAATCAATAATTATTATTGCATTTTTTTTCCTCGAAGTACATTCTTCTTTGTTCGTACCGTAAGAGTGTCACTCACATTTAATTTCGACAATTTATTGACTAAAAATAGATTGATATAATTCATAATAATATATGATGAAATACAGAAAAAGTCTAGACATAATGTAAGTCTAGTCAAAGGTTTCTATGGAAGAGTTCCAATCTTATATTATAATCATGATTTGCTCATATTTAATTTTGTTAATTTAGAATTTTTATTAAGTCTCCAATCAAATTAAAACTACTTAGATCACATAATTGTGAATGATTAGCGCTGATTTACAGGATGAGATGTTTTTTATCTTCAGGGATGCAACGAAATTTAAAGGTAATTATTTTTATATAAACAACCATATTTCTTTTGATCTAACTATTTAAGATAATTTTAAATGTGTAATTAATTTTTTACATATATTAAAATTAATTTTAATTTTAAATTTTTAATAACCTGATTGGTATTTCTTTTAAATTTATAATAACTTAGGGTATAAAAGACATAATTGCAAAAATAATTAATATTATTTCACTTTATTGATTAGTAAATAAGAAACATTTTCTTAAATATTCAAATTCAAATTAAAATATAAATATAATCTATAAAAATTAATTTTTATTTTCTTTTCTCATAAAGATTTTTACAATTAAATATAACATTTATAATTATTATTTTATATTATTTTTATAATTAGGAGAATTTTGATAATTTTCAATTTCTACTAATTAAATTATTTTTTTTATTTGTCATATTGGTCAAATTCTACACTAATTTTAATAAATTTTACCTCCACATTCACTTTCATTCACTTCCAAATTTTCTCAAATAAATAACAAAAAATTTATCTTCAAATCCTTCCACTCACTCTTCCTCAAATCATCTCCATAAAATAAACACACTCTAAAAATATCAAACTATCAACTATACAGTAAATCCATCAAAATGACATTATAAAACTCATAATAAATATAGTACACAAAATATATATATATATATATATATATATATATATATATATATATATTAACAAATTATAATAATTCTCGTTCATTCAAAAATAATGTACAACGAAGGACGGATCTTAGAAGAAAGAGACTCTCATGGCCCCCACATTTTTTGGAATTTTTTAAATTACATGTGATATATTAAAAAAACTTTTTAACTTATATATAGTATATTGATAACGGATAGAGATTAAATTAAATATTTTTTATTTCTTTCATAAAGCACAATATTAAATGTTAATAAATAATAAAATACAAAATCAAATATAATATAGAATAAAAAAATTATTAAAATATTTATTCTTTTTATTCTCTTTTTTAAAAACTTAAAAATTAGAGTATTAGAGTTGATAAATGTATTAAAATAATGAAACCGAGTATTTTATTATAAAATAACCTTTTAATATAAATAAAATTTTTTAAACTCGACTCATTATTTTAAGAATACTTTATTTCTCTAAAACTTTTTCTCTTCATTCTCTTTTACTTTTCTCTAAAAGTTATTCATTTCAAGTCATCTATTTGACAATCAGAAAGTGTCTAGACGATCACGACGTAAAGGTCTACTTTTTCATCAAATAAGTTTGGTGTTTAAAGCAAGTAAGTTTTCATCCATTTTCTTAGTATTTTTCTATATTCTTGATCATGCAAAAGAAATTTGTTTACATGTGATGAGAGTTTCTTCTCCTTGATTCTTGGCTCAATTTAGATTCTAAGGTCTGTCTCCAATCGCCAATTGTTGATTTGTAGGTGTTTTTAGAATTTCCTTGTGGTGTAAGCATTTTGAGAGGTTGGGCTGTTGGTTTAGAATTAAGGGAAGCTATATTTTATTTAAATGATGATTTGCATGAGTATTAAATTATTTGCGTAAAATTTTTGTGATAGGTTAGTTGTAACCAAATTCTTTGAGTTATTTTATGTGTGTGATGATAAAATGATGTTGTGAATTGTATTGTATACTGACTTGAAGTGTAATTAAATGTTGATATGTTAAATTTGATGTTTGGAATGTGTTTATTGGAGTTAGAGATTAAGGAGTTGAAAGTGTAGAAGTTTGTAATGGTGTTTTGGAGAAAAAAATGATATATTAAATAGTGAAATGGTGAAAAAGAATTGGTGAAATTACTGGTTGCAATTGGGGTTGGTTATGAACTGTTTTGGGACATGTTCAACACTTTAAATGGTAGAGATTTGAGTTAGGAATGTTTGTTAGTGAATGTGTAGAGTTTAACTTGGTTTAGAACTCAATTTGAGGAAGTGAACTAGTGAAAACTTGAGTTAGAGGTTTTGTGCTCAAATGGTCAGTTTGGAGAGTCTTGGTAAGTCATTTGGGACTTGTTAGAGTCTCTAAGTTGCTTGAAATTGTGTCACAAATGGTAGAATTCAATTTGAGTCTCTAAGTTGAGTTTTTGTAAGTTTTTGGGTGAAATCTTATAGCCACTTGTTTAGAATGAGTTTAGAATGGTTTAGATAGACAGTGGTCCAGATCTTTCAACCACTCGTATAACGATCCAACTCACTAGGCGAATCCAGAAACAGTAGTCCAGACCCTAAGCCTCTCGCTGAGCGACTCCACTCACTCAATGAGTCTGCATAATTCTGCAACACGAAAATTGCAAAATTTTCATCCTAAACCACTCTAAATCAAATTGAAATATTTTTCTCAACTTGAAACATTCATAGATCCTTTTATACACTCAATTATACTCAACCATGTGGATCACTGTTTCTGGTTTTGCCTAACGAGTTGGGTCGTTGAGTGAGAGGCTTGGAGGTTTGGATCACTATCATTCTATTCGCATAACGAATTAGGTCGCTGAGTGAGAGATTGTGGTCTGGGATCGATTGTGGTCTGGGATCGCTGAGCGCCACCTTTAGGGGTGCTGAGCGCCATTCTTCGTGCAGTCTCGCCTGGTTGCCCAATCCAGGGTGCTGAGCGCCAGCCACACGCCGCGTAGCACGCCTGGGCGCCCCATCTAGGGAGTTGAGCATCAATGACGTTTGCTTATATGACACTTCTGATCTATTTAAAGGCTTTTACACAATAGTGTGGATATCTTTTGATAGTTGAAGCACCAAAACCCTATTTTTGACCTTTTGGAGGAAGATTGGGCATGCAAGAGCTTTCCTTTTCTCTTTCTAGGGTTTTCATCTCATTTACATTCTTCCATTGTAAGCCAAGGTTCTCCATCACAATGGAGAGCTAAATTCATTTATTGTTGGAGAAAGATGTAACCTATGAATTTTATGTATTTGAACATGCTTTGAATATTTTAAGCTTCTTTTCATTGAATGTTAGTGATTTTCTCCTGTTCTTAATGCTTTTTATGTTTTTGGCCAATCATAGCTTGATGATTGAATTTCTTTGTTATGGGGAAATAGCTTATGAACCATGATTTTGAGGAATTCACCTAAAGGAAATATTATCTAGGGATAGATATAGGCCCTTTGGTTTTCTTAAGCTTCTTTTCTTAATGCGGAATTGATTATTAGGGCTTCTGGAATTGATGTCTAATAATCAAGACTAGGCTTTTTACACTGAGGAATTGGGTTCTAAGTAATTTTGTGAGTGACATTAACATTCTAATGAAGAAGAGGAGTTCTAATATGCATGAAAGTGAAGTAGGTGAAATCTAACCCCAACAACATCATCATCTCATATTATAAATTTCATCCGTTCATTCTTGTTTTAGCATCAAAAGATCAATCTACATTCAAGTTATTATGTTTACTTTTATTGCAATTAAATTTCATTCAATGGAATCGTTCTTTAGTCTTAATTAGTTAAGATATTATATGATTGTTTAGTGTCACGAGTCTCTTGGGAAACGATACTTGGTCTTACTATTTTATATTACTTGATACGATTTAGTACACTTGCCGAGGTCTTAACAAATTTTTGGCGCCATTGTCAGGGACTCGTAGTAACACTATACTTTTGTGTGATTTTTAACCAGTTTAGACTTTATTCTTTATTTTTTTTCTGTTTTTAATTTTGTTTATTTTATTCCTTTGTGGGGATAATTTGGTGCTCTAGTGTTGTGTTTTTTTAGTGTATGCAAGGCACAATTCGTACTAGGAGCACAAGATCATATGAATCTTTCCTTATAGGTTTCGAAGTAGAGAAGACTACCTCAAGGAACAATAGTAGAAGAAGAAGGCAGAATAGGGCTTCCAAAGAACTTTTTCCCCCTCTTTATATTCTTGAAGAACCCTTCACTATAGTATCTGATCAGGAAACAAAAGACATGACTGACGATCAGAATGGTAGGGTGATGAGTCGATATTTTTTACCATTAACTTAGTTTTTCGCGTCGAATTATGTTGATGATTTGCGCTTAATTCTTAGTTATTGTGTCATTTTCACCATTTGGGCTTAATTAGACCAATAATTCATATTTTAATTAATTTGAATTATTTGAGCTTAATTATTCCTATTTCTATTTTCAGGGCAATTTTGGAATTATACTTTGGGACTTTTGGAAGGGCACCAAACAATTGAAGAATTTCCACAAGGCAAATTAGAATTAATCTAGCTTAGCTTAGTAATTTAGATTTTGTTAACTAAGTTTTGTAATATTTGGGCCAATTTTGTAAAGTAGACTAAAGCCCAATAGAAAAAATGACATGTCCCTAGGGTTTTGGGTGGACCCAACCCTAGTTTTTAGTGACACTTGGTCCTAGGTTTGTGGAGAGCCGTCACTTTGGTAGAGGTTTTCTTTTCAGATTTTGCTTTGGAACATTGCTTGCACACTGGTTACGTTATTTTTTTGGCTTGAATGAAAGGAAAAATTTGTTTTTAGTTTCTATTTTTGTGGAAAGGTAATTTTGGCATTTTTCTTGTTGGCTGGGAGAGCTCCTGGAACGTTTCCGAGAAGAGTTAGCTATGATAGCAATGGAGTGTGCACACGTGATTTAATTAAAATGGAGAGCTTCACGGTGATTGATGGCTTGTCCTTTGGAAAAAGGTCATTGATTTAAGAAGAGAAGTCAAGGTCTTGAATAGCATTTCTATCTTGTCATTAATGCAAGGGTGAAACTTGTTCCCGTGAATGAAGAGTTGGTTAGGTGGTAGAGGGGCTGCTGCCACGTCCAAACTTCCACGGTTTGAAGGGTGACTCAATCTTCTTTTCTTCTTGAAAGTGTGGGGTCTGGTGCCTTAATGCCCTTGAGCTTTGTGATTGGACTTTTATTTCCTATGGGAGAAAAGTGTTGCAGCTTACATTGGGTCTCGGCTTTAGATGCTGATACGGTGATTCCTTCTTTTTGAAAGAAGAGAATTAATTTNTTTGCTTTGACGAAAAAGTGAAACATGGTTACGGGTTGGTGATGATTAAAGGAGGGCTCCACTAGTTGAATGTGGGTTCACAGTAATGGCTGGAAGGAGTAGCTTTGCTTTTATTTTGAAAGGATAAGAAGTAGAATAGGTGGAAGTAGAAGCTGTCACATGGTGATGGGATGGGAAGGCACATTTTTAGTCTACTTTATTCCCTTCGGTGGGACCGAATTTTTGCCCAACTGCCCCAAGTGTTTCCGTGAGTTGAAGAGGAAATTAATTGCTTTAGAAAAAAATCCTTGTTGCATCTAGAAGTGATGGCTTGATTAGGTGATTTTGTCATGG
>NC_028356.1:20882294-20885217 GCF_000741045.1 Vigna radiata var. radiata
ATGACTATGCAAAACCTGCAGTTTCAGAAAGATAATATGCAATTTCAGCAGGAGACGAGAGCTTCTATACAAAGTCTTACTAACCAAATGGGTCAGATGGCTACTCAGATGAACCAGGCACAGTCTCAAAATTATGATAAACTACCCTCCCAAACTGTGCAGAATCCTAGGAACGTGAGTGCCATTACCCTCAGGTCAGGGAAGCAGACTGTTGTGCCTCCTGAGCCCGCTTCTACATCTACACCCGTGCCTGCCACTTGTCCTAGAGAGGACGACCATGACGGTCCACGCAGGGCATGTGAGGTGGGTGGATCTTCTTCTCCAGCCGGTGGTTCTTCTTCAGGTGGGCCTTCTCCCTCTTCCACCACCACCGCTGCCGCACCTTCTCCTTTGGTTGACCGACCTATCCCTCTTCCAATCTCTTCACGAGCACTTCCCAGCAAAAAGACTAAAGAGGTGGATAGGGAAATTCTGGAGACCTTCAGGAAAGTAGAGGTGAACATACCTCTACTTGATGCCATTAAACAGATTCGCAGATACGCCAAATTCTTGAAGGAGTTGTGCACTCACAAGAGGAAGATGAAGGGCGATGAGAGGATTAGCATGGGAAGGAATGTATCAGCTCTTATTGGTAAGTCGGTCCCGCACATTCCCGAAAAGTGCAACGACCCAGGTACGTTTTGCATTCCTTGTGTGATTGGGAGCAATAAATTTGAAAATGCTATGCTTGATTTGGGTGCATCTATAAATGTCATGCCATTGTCTATTTATAAATCTTTGTCTCTTGGTCCTTTGCAAACCACGAGTGTGGTCATTCAGTTGGTCAATAGGAGTGTTACCCACCCGACTGGTTATATAGAGGATGTCTTGGTTAGGGTAGGTGAATTGATATTTCCTGCTGATTTCTATGTTTTGGAGATGAAGGACGATTTCTCTCATGGATCCGCCCCCATTATCCTAGGCAGGCCATTTTTGAAAATTGGCCGTACCAAGATTTATGTGTATGCTGGGACATTGTCTATGGAATTTGCTGATATTGTTGTGCATTTTAATATCCTTGATGCCATGAAATTCCCAACTGAGGACCATTCTGTGTTGAGAATTGATACATTGGATGACATTGTTGATGAGTTTGTTGTTGATGATTTTCGTTCTATGCATGAGAAGAAACATTCTTTTCTATCTTCTGTATATTCATGCATAGTATATGAGTTAGAATCAGGACTTGAATATGATGTTGAATTGGATGTTGATTTGGATGAGAACTGTGATGTCCAGGGTATTGATGATATGTGTGTTTTTGATGATTTGGATAATATTGATGATGTTGTTGATANNCCTGTGATNGATATTGATCTGGATTGTGATGAGATGGGTTTTCTGCCTTTACCTGTTCATTCTTTAGAGTCAGAATGCATTAACCACGTTGCAGGAAGTACACTTGAATCTGACCTGCAGGAACCCACTCTTGAGCTCCCAGAGAACCTCAAGTACGTGTACTTGGAGGATGATGAGAGGAAACCGATGATCATTTCTACCTCCCTTGATTCTGTTCAAGAGGAGAGGTTGCTTGGAGTGTTTAGGGCGCATAAGAAAGCCATAGGTTGGAGTTTGGCGGACATCCCTGGTATTAGCCCATCCACATGCATGCATAGGATTCTGTTGGAGGATGGGGCAAAGCCAGTGAGACAGCCACAAAGAAGGCAAAACCCCGTGATCATGGACGTCATCAAGAAGGAGGTGACCAAGCTTTTGCAAGCTGGGATCATCTACCCTATTTCAGACAGTCAGTGGGTGAGCCCCATCCATGTTGTGCCCAAGAAGACTGGCCTCACGGTTGTGAAAAATGAGAGGGATGAGTTGATTCCCACAAGAGTGCAGAACAGCTGGAGAGTTTGCATTGACTATAGGAGGCTAAATCAAGCGACCAGGAAAGACCATTTCCCCCTGCCATTCATTGATCAGATGTAGGAGCGCCTGACAGGTAAATCTCATTATTGCTTTCTTGATGGTTTTTCTGGTTATTTCCAAATCAATATTGCTCCTGAGGAGCAAGAGAAAACCACATTCACCTGCCCCTTTGGCACTTTTGCCTATAGGAGGATGCCCTTTGGCCTATGCAACGCCCCTGGTACCTTTCAACGGTGCATGCTTAGCATTTTCAGCGACTTTCTTGAGAGTTGCATAGAGGTGTTTATGGATGACTTTACTGTTTATGGATCCTCTTTTGATGCATGTTTAGACAGTCTGGAAAAGGTTTTGAAAAGATGCATAGAAACAAACCTTGTTCTCAATTTTGAGAAATGTCACTTCATGGTTGAACAAGGTTTGGTTCTAGGGCATATCATTTCTGAAAAGGGACTTGAGGTAGACCCTGCTAAGATATTTGTGATTTCGTAGTTGCCTTACCCCTCTTGCGTGCGAGAGGTGCGATCTTTTCTTGGACATGCAAGTTTCTAAAGGCGCTTCATCAAAGATTTCAGCAAGAAGGCGCTTCCCTTGTCCAGACTGCTGCAGAAGGATATTGACTTTGCTTTTGAGGACAGATGCAAACAGGCGTTTGATTGCCTGAAGGAAGCTTTGACCACCACCCCGATCATTCAGGCACCGGATTGGACAGCCCCATTTGAGCTCATGTGTGATGCGTCTAACTATGCATTGGGGGCGGTCCTAACACAGAAGATTGACAAGCTGCCTAGAGTGATCTACTATGCTTCCCGCACTTTGGATGATGCCCAAGCTAACTACACCACGATTGAGAAAGAGTTGTTGGCAATTGTTTTTGCCCTTGATAAGTTTAGGTCGTATTTGCTTGGATCTCTTGTTATTGTGTATACTGACCATGCAGCTCTGAAGTTTCTGTTGAAAAAGGCTGAGTCAAAGCCTAGATTAATTAGGTGGATGCTACTACTCCAGGAGTTTG
>NC_028356.1:20886432-20888685 GCF_000741045.1 Vigna radiata var. radiata
TTTTGTTGTATAACTCTAGGCTCGGCCTCATGGGTGGTAAGTTGAGATCAAAGTGGACTGGACCTTTTGTTGTGACTAATGTTTATCCTTATGGTACAGTGGAGATCCAGGATCCATCTGCAACTACAAGCTTCAAGGTGAACGGGCATAGATTGAAGCCTTTCCTCAGCAATCCTTCTTTGTTGGATGCAGTGGTGGAGGAGACGTCTTTGGTCTACCCCACCTACCCTCCCAGCTGACTCAGGGAGTTTCTTTTCTCCTTCTCTCCTCACTTTTATTGCACTTTGTCTGTATCTGATGATTGTTCTGATTGTTGATCTGTTGATTGTGACACACTGAGGACATTGTGTCGTTTAAGTGTGGTCTATTAGGGGAGGTTGTTCTTTGTTTAAATTTCGTTTTCTAGTGAACTTTGTTGAGTCTTGTGTACAGTTTTGCATGTTGCTTGTGAATTCTGGACTGTGATTAGGTTGCTAGTTTCCCTTCACTGCATTGATACTCTCTTTTGTTGGACTCCTTGCTCTTTTGTGCTTGGGAGATAATCATGATGTTTGAGAGTTGGATTAACTGTGACCGATTACCTGCGTGAGATTTGAGCCATTTGATGATCTTTCTTGTGTGTGATATGTCTCTAGATTGCTTGCACATTTGCCTTGGCTTGACTCTGTTGTTAATTCTTGATTCATAAGCATGTTTGGAAGTGATAAAGACATTTTGTTGTTGAGCCTCTCTAGCCAGATGAGCCTACCCTGTGTTTGATCCTTTGATAGCCCCTTTGAGCCTATGTTTTCCCAATTTCTTTGTTTTGAAGCTTATACACTAGCCCTAAGTGAAAAACCATGTTTACCTGAACCTTAGGGAATTTTGGAGCTTTGGAATTGTTTTGGGAATAAGTGTGGTCTTCCGTGGGATTCAGATGAATTGGCTAGATGGTTCCTCGTTTTGCTTTTGTTTTATAAATATCATGTATCTTGTCTCTTAGAGTTGTGTTCTGAAAAGAGAGAAAAGAAAAGATACAAGATGGAAAAAAAAATACAGAAAAATGAGAAAAATTAAAAAAAATTGTTTTGTGAATAATGGAGTCAAGAAGAGGATTGAATTAAAGGTTTTGGGTGTGATTTGATTGTATTTTCACTTGTTCCCCATTGCTCCTCTGTTCCTTTTGGTTTGTAGCTTCTTATCTAGATGTATCCTCCCTTGTCCTTGGCCCATTACAACCATGAAAAGACCTTTTGATTTGAACATGCACGTGTGCTTGCGTGTTGATATTAAAGGCTTGCCAAGTTTATTTGTGTTTGCTTTCTTGAGTGCATCGAGTGACATTGGTTTACCTTAAACACTTGAGAGAAACACCGATTTTGTGCATCTGTGAGGCTCTGTTGCTTTTGATTCATCTCTTGAACTGATTGACTGTTTTCCATGTACTGAACTGTTTGGATGATCTGTGAGTATCTGCTTTCATTGACTCTATGTGGAACTCTGCCTATGCCATTCACTGTCCAAATTTTGTGAGAACTATGCAACTCTGTGTTTGTCCTTGTGAGTCGTTGTTGTCTGTCTGTTGAGTCCGTGTCACTTCCTGGTGTCCTCTGTACTGTTCCCTGTTTTGCGTCTTGATTTTGCCCACGAGTGCAAAAGACTAATTTGGTCTATTTTGATGAGTCGATATTTTATACCATTAACTTAGTTTTTCGTGTCGAATTGTGTTGATGATTTGCGCTTAATTCTTAGTTATTGTGGCATTTTCACCATTTGGGCTTAATTAGACCAATAATTCATATTTTAATTAATTTGAATTATTTGAGCTTAATTATTCCTATTTCTATTTTCAGGGAAATTTTGGAATTATACTTTGGGACTTTTGGAAGGGCACCAAACAATTGAAGAATTTCCACAAGGCAAATTAGAATTAATCTAGCTTAGCTTAGTAATTTAGATTTTGTTAACTAAGTTTTGTAATATTTGGGCCAATTTTGTAAAGTAGACTAAAGCCCAATAGAAAAAATGACATGTCCCTAGGGTTTTGGGTGGACCCAACCCTAGTTTTTAGTGACACTTGGTCCTAGGTTTGTGGAGAGCCGTCACTTTGGTAGAGGTTTTCTTTTCAGATTTTGCTTTGGAACATTGCTTGCACACTGGTTACGTTATTTTTTTGGCTTGAATGAAAGGAAAAATTTGTTTTTAGTTTCTATTTTTGTGGAAAGGTAATTTTGGCATTTTTCTTGTTGGCTGGGAGAGCTCCTGGAACGTTTC
>NC_028356.1:20889976-20893402 GCF_000741045.1 Vigna radiata var. radiata
GTGTAATTCTCATATGCAATACTTTCAACCCCCCCACTGTGTGTTTGACTTGATTCTGAATCGCAAAATTGGTCTTTGGGAGACGACCTAGGGGTCATTCCCTAGCTATACTGCACTTTAAAATGCACATCAAATTTCATTGGGCGGCGACACCCATCATAGGGGTATTGGTCCAGTGAGACGTACTTTGGATGATTATTTAATAGTCACTGACCCTCTCCATTTTAACAGTATTGCTAGGCCGAGGGTCAATGCTAATAGCATAGAGATGAAGCCTGCTCTCATTCACTTGGTGCAGAGCAATTAGTTCAATGCCTTAGCTCATGAGAATTCGTATGAACATCTAACCACTTTCATAGAGATTTGTAGTATAATGAAGATTCATGATGTACCAGATGAAGCTATCAGACTTAGTTTGTTTCCTTTCTCTTTGGTCAACAATGCTAAGATGTGGCTAAATTCATTCCCTGATAATAGTTTCACTGTGTAGGAAGATGTGGTGGCCAAGTTTTTGAACAAATACTTCCCTCAGTCCAAGTTAAATAAAGGGAAGCATGAAATCTCTTCTTTTCAACAAGGCATGGATTAAACTTTAGGTCAAGCATGAGATAGATTCAAAAGTTTACTACGAAAAACTCCTACTCATGGATTTGATGAACGTACAGTAATCATTCTTTTTATTGGAGGACTCAAATCTCAAACTAAATTGATGTTGGATGCCTTAGCTAGAGGTAACATCAAGTGGAAGACTCCAAATGAAGCTCATGAGTTGATAGAGAACCTGACTATTAATGATAATGAGACACAAAATGAAAGAGCTCAGTTTCAACAAAAAGGAGTTCTTCAACTGCAATCTCAAGATTCTCTATTAGCTCAAAAATAAGATAATGACTCATCAACGAAGAAACTCTCTCAATTACCTAAAGAGCTCCAAAGTGTCTCTCAAGCTCAACATCAAGGTTGTGAGCTATGTGGCGGAGATCATGTAAATGGTCAGTGTACCATGCAAGCAAATTCTCAAGAAGAAATGAATTATATGGGTAATCAGGGTCGCCAAGGTAACTACAACCAAGAGTGGAGACTTCACCCACGCATGAGTCAAGGGCAAGCTGGGCCAACAAATAGACCACAACAACAACAATATCAACCACATCCCTCCTTATCTGATAGGAGTGCAAAGTTAGAGGACACACTTCAACAGTTCATGCAAGTGTCCATCTCTAATCATAAAAGCATTGAAGAACCATTTGAAATTTAGAGATACAGGTAGAACTGTCAAAACAGGCAACCTGACCCGACTCGACCCGACCCACCACGAGTTGGCCACTTAGTGAGTCAACCCAACCCGGTTCATTTATTAGCAAGTCGAAAAAATTTGAACTCGACCCGACCCACCACAAGTTGGTAGGTTAAACGGGTTGGCTCATTGGTTCACTTAACTTTTTTTCAACCTCTTCTTCTGAGATTCTTATAATATGTTACTTTGATCAATCAAATTGAAACAATAATAATTGGACCAATTGATATAAAAGAAAATGAAACAAAAGAACTATATTGTTATATATTTTAAGCTATCAAGCATAACATTTTGCCAATTTAGTTTAATGAGACATACATAACCATTTGACCAAGAAATCGTTAACAAAAATATATAGCACAAGATAAAATTGTCATGCTTGTAGATAGGTCTAAAAACAAGATAAAAAATAAATGATATATTCATGAATTATCCAATCTATAATATTTTCATCTATTGAATTGGAGTCCTAAATGGATAATTAATTTAATTAATTTGATTTCACTAAAAAAAATAGGATTTGAATAATTAATTTAATTAATTTGATTTCAAGAAAAAAAATAGGTAGGTTGGTGAGCCAATCTGGCCCACCACGGGTTCAACCCGTGTGAGCCGAGTTCTTAGTGAGTCGGGTCAAAATTAGCTCGCATTAAAACTTTCGCATTTTTTTCCAACCCAACCCAACTCAAACCCGTGGTGTGCCGGGTTGACTCACGGGTTTCAACCCATTTTGACGGCACTAGATACAGGTTGGGCAATTACCGATCGGTTATCACGATTATGTCAAATGTTCAATAAATGTAACTCACCTACTTTCTTACCTTAGTTTTGTATTTATAGGTTTTTAAATGAAATTTTGGTTAAGATTGACCTAATTACGACCCAATATCTCATAAGCATACTTTATCAGATTACTTAGTCTTTAATATGTAGGAGACTGATCGATCATTGACGTGTTTAGTGACCAATCGGTCTTTGCTAGTGCAGAAGTTTTAAGCAGACTAACTAATCACTCATTTTAAGGAAAATGATATATGAACAACAACTTTTGACAACATTTTGGCACGGGACACGTGTCAAAATGTGAATGGTCCACGTGGAAAAAAAATTTAAAAATAAGAATGATGTGGAAATAGAATTGGAGAAAAGTTTGAAAATAGGGAAGTTCATTTTCACATTTCAGAATTTGAATCTGAGGCAAGATGAGAAAGAACCCAAGCTTAGAGAGAGAAAGTGAACCCTAGAGTCAGTCCCGCTCCCTCCCACCCAGCCAACCTGCCTCTTCCAACAAATGTGCCGATGCAAGCGTGGTCCGTCGGAGTTCCGCGTGACAAAGTGGTGTCCGTTCCGGTGCCCGGCGACGTTGGAAGCTTTGATTGGAACCGCCACCAACATTAAAGGTTGGTTTAGTTTGTTTAAATTTGTTAGGGCATTTGTGTTGTTGTGTTTTTTGGGCATTTTTCAAAGTATGGTTTAGTGTGGGTTGAAGTTGTGTAGAANATTTAGTGGTTGATGGCGTTTTTAGGTGGAAAGTATGAAGTTTTCTTCTAATTTTTTTGACCATTTACTGGTTTAGTTCTTTCGACACAATTATTATGCCATTTATATACAATTCCATGTCCAAGGAACCATTTTTTGTAAAACTCATGGTGCAGAAACTGCAGTGGTAGCAAAGGCAAAATAAGTGGGGACTTCATGCAAATGTTTTGCACAACCAGGTCAACTACGTTGCAGGTACAACANTTGCACACTCCAAGCCAACCAAACTTGTAAGTTTTTAATGTTTATTTCTGCAAATAAAAATTTTTATTGTTTCATTGATATGTTAAATAACATTATTTGTATGTTGGACTTTGTTTGATGTAGATATGATTGCGAAGTTATTGTTTTGAAATTTATGGAGTTGTGGGATGGTGTTGAGAAATACGAAGGCAACATAATGCCCACTTAAAGAACTGTAAGTTATACAAATTTTCATTATTGGGAGCTTTGATAGAAGATGTTGCATTTTATTGATATGTTGTGCATTTATCTCTTTGCAGGAGGAACTGCAACAGGTTAGGGAGAAGTGTGTCTGTGATTGGATCTTGGATGTGGACAATGTGTGGAGGGATGAAGTGTTGCAAGAT
>NC_028356.1:20894342-20929451 GCF_000741045.1 Vigna radiata var. radiata
AAAAAGTGATGAGAAAGAAATTAGGGACTCCAAAATGAGTTTCATGTACATAGTTGACCTTCCTGTGCAAAAAGTTCAACTGAAGTACCCACTTATTTTACCTTTGGTACCAGTTCTATTTCTGCACCATGACTCTTAGTAATTATGCTTCCTTTGCCACGGTTTTGTTCATAAATTGTATAAAAATTGGTTCCAGATTACTTATAATTGGAAAAAATGATGAGAAAGAAATTAGGCATTCCAAAATGAGTTTCATGTACATAGTTGACCTTCCTGTGCAAAAAGTTCAACCGAAGTACCCACTTATTTTGCCTTTGGTACCAGTTATGTTCCTACACTATGACTCTTAGTAATTCTGCTTCGTTGGTTTATTGAACGTCCTTGATTCTGAAAGAAAATATCACAAATATGGTCAGTTCAAAAGCACAAATTGCACAAAAAACCAGAATGTGCAAAATGTTCATAACTTGTTTAATTTCAAGTTACAGTTCAACCAATAAGTCAAAGAAGTTGGGACTTTCTCACTTTTTAAATGAAAGTGCAGGTTTTAAGTTCGCACGACGACACTCCGATAGCAATGGGTGGCTTGGTGGAGGGAAGACGAGACCGTCTAGGTTTTGCATACGAATGACGACACTCTGTCGACATTGGGTGGTTGGGTGGAGGGAAGACGACACCGTCTATGTTTTGTCTACGAACGCCGGCAATACGACAACACTTCGGTAGCAGTGGTGGTAGGATGGAGGGAAGACAAGTTTCTGGTTTTCACGCTCAAAGATTCTCTCTTAAATGTTCCTCAGATTACAAATCTGAAAATGAGAAAATGAAACCCAAATTTGAAACCTGCCCCAAATTCTCATTGCCACATCATTCTCATATTAATAATTCATTTTCCACGTGCACCACTCACATTTGAACACGTGTCCCGTGTCTAAATGTTGTCAAAATTTGTTGTTTACATATCATTTTCCTTTTAAAAAACAACTACCTTTTATTTTATTTTTTATTTTAAAAAACAACTACCTTTTAAAAAATATATAATAAAAGGTAATAACTTCTCATACACACGTGGCCCAATCAGAATAAGAAATAACTACCATTTATTTTTTTATTTTAAATTAAATTTTAAAATTATTAAAATACCCTTGAATTTAAAGTTGGTTTTATTTTTTAATAGAGACTTTTTTTATAACCTAAAACTTGGTACACTTTGCTAAAATGTACCAACTAAAAATATTTCAAGCAAACTCCATATATATATATATATATATATATTTTCTTTTTTTTTGGAGTGGTACATGTTTCTTTGGAAATGATCCAATTTTTTTTTTTTAAAAAAAAAATAATAGATTTAGAATAAATTGTGGATTATACACAATGGCGTTTTAAAAATACTCAATAAAAATTATATGGTTTAAAATACAACTTTATTTTTTTCCAAATATAAAAATTTTATTTTAAAACAAATATAATTTACTTATTTATCACTAAAATCATGATTTAAAACATGATTCTAATATTTTCTACACCACTTTTATATTTAAAAAAATAAAGTTGTTTTAAAAATATATTTTCATTAGAAATAAAATATGATAACTTTATAAAAAATATTTAATTTTTAATTGATTGCAGTTTTGTATTTTTTTTTCTCTCGAACATAATCGTGATGTGAGGATTCTTTGCCGAAGCATAATGCAGATGTCAGTGTAAATGACAAAACTACACCACAATCAGTACACAGCTAAGCACTGTTCGGTTTTCAGCTAACGTTTTCACGGTCTTGTCTTACACATCACCATCATATTTATTGCTGTTTATGTCGGTGCCTTGTTGCTACCATTAATTTTCTCCTTTTGGTTCTGTTATCCCTTTGCATCAATTGCATGCCACTGCTATTTCTCTTTCTCATCATTTCAGAACTATGCTACAACGATCTAACATTCATTAAGCCTCCAAAGGATCAAAATGAACTTGTGACACATAATTGCAATATGAAAATATTACAAAAACAATACACACCAAACATTATAACTTTCAAGATATGCAAATACAAGTAAACAAGAGGAGCCTTGTTATAGTGTTCCAAGTTCCAACATAGAAAATTTATTCACCTGTGAAATCCTTCCTTAGGAAACAACACCATATTCAGATAATTTACATCAAGCAACTCCCAGTTCCATGTTATTATCAGTGTGGCAAGCTGGTAACTATCTACAATCTTCCACATTTCATAGACGTGTTCAAAACAACAAATAATTCAATGTGCCAAACGCTTTCTGTTGAGCAAAAGAATGGACAAACTGAACTCTTCTTGAAATATTGAATAACCAAAAGCATGGAATAAAGAAGTGATAATCGTCTGAACATTTCAGAGAATTATCATGAACCAATTTGCACTCTACCAATGCACCAGGATGCTTCAGCTCTTTCTTCCAAAGAACAGAAGCTTACGGAATCCTTTGGCTGGTTTTGAAGAATCCTCATCAGTGTTCCATTTTTTTCTGGAGTGGACTGGTTCTGGCATCAGTTGGTTACTACTGGGTGGTGGAGGTGTAGAAATTTGTTTCTCGGTGATATTAGGCAAGGGAGCATTACTTTCATCTATTTCTTGATTAATCTTTGAGTTCACAGCAGAAACTGTAACGGGTTTGCTGGGTAATGCAGCTGCAGGATTTGTGATCGCATCAGTAATATGTTGAGGGTTGTTATCACTACGAAGTTGAGATAACTTGTTTGACACTTCTTCACCTCCTTGCAATGTCCGATCGTGATTTGGCAAAGCTGAGTTCACCTTAATCTGGCCAACATTTCCAGGCACATGATCTTTTTCTGAAATCAAATATGTTGTTTGTTTCTCTGATGATGTCTTGATTGGCTCTTCATTATCTTTCAAATCAAGATTGTTGTTGTTTGGTTCAACAGATTGTGCAGCACCAGAGTTCACTGGTAATTCAACTGAGACTTCCATTTCATTCTTAGCCTTGCCATTAGTGGAGGTCAGAACTTCCCCATTTGTTTTCTTAGTATCCTGTTTTTGACTTGAAGATTTGACTTCTTTTGAGCCCTGCTTCTTCTTTTCTGTGCTGGCAGTCTTCTGCTGCGGTACACCATTTGCCTTCAAGGGTGGTTTCTTGGTTGGTCCAGATTTTGCTTGACTTAGTGAAACCTTTGGCTGACTTACTCTAGCAGCTGCAAGGCGTTCAATGGTGGAATTCCTGAGGACTGGTTTGTTCAATTTCTTAGTCTCCTCATTGGATGGATGTATCTTAGGATTCCCTTTCTTTGCAGAAGTCAAGGAAGTCTTGGTTTCAGTTCCAGTCTTCTTAGAAGCACTTCTTTCAGTAATTCTTTTCTGCCTCTGAATCATCAGATCCTCCTTTCTCTTTCTATTTTCCTCCTCCTACAAATAAAAGAGGGCAATAGATGTGAGAAAATTAAAAATCAGTAAGAAAATGAGGCACTGCAACAACTTTTGATGATACTTCTATAGAAAATATTAATAGAAGTACCCATCTCATATATAGTTGGCGTACTCGGTGCAAAAGAAAGTGTAGTTTTCTGAGCAATGTAATCAAAGAATTGAACAAGAAATTTCTGATTTTGTGAAAATAAACAGGAAGCAGTTCCATTCAATGAAATTTCAAAACTATTGAAAACTCATTAAACGGTTGAAATTTGTACAAATAACTTGCAGTTTGATTTTTCAATGCATGGAACATACAGAAGTGGGGTCAAATTCCTCTAAAACAATGCAGACTCTACTCATCCTATATTAACATTAAACTGGAGTATCAAAATCTAGGTTTCATGTAGGGATAGGTAATGTTCATTATATAATTAATCTTGTACTCAATTTTTATTTCAAGACCCTCTAAATTTAGGAAGATTTTTTTAATCCATTTTGTAAATCAAACTAACAGTTGATAAAAATCAACACTTTAAACAGGATCTGCACAATTATCTTAAAGTTTTAAGTCCACTTAGTAAACTGCCTAGGCTAAGCAGACACCCTCTATGCCAACCATTCAAGGAAATTGGTAGAGACAAGACAGTTCATATATTTTACCTTCTCAGACTTGCTCTTCACAACTCTAGTTCTTGTTCCTGGGGATGATTTGCTTCTTGATGTGATATCAGATTTGCTTTTACCAAGAGATGCATTGATAGCCTTAGACTTTGCTTCTTTACTTGAAACTTTTCCATTTTTCACTCCAGGAGTTTTTGTATCAGTACCCTCATTATTAGATGGATGATTTTGATCTGTTTCAACTTCAGAAAGCTTTTTATTAGCTGCATTTGAAGCAATGCTATTCTCATAATCCATTTCCATGCTCCAGGGAGCCACACTTCGCTCTGCCACTGAATCACGATCAAGAACCATGAAGAGGTCTTCAGGCTCATGGGAATTTAAAGTTTCAGTCTTATTTTGTGAACCTTCTTGTGTGATGTTCATGAATTCAGTAGCCCCAACAATGTCTGAAACCAAACTCAGATCAGCTGCTGACTGAGAATTGAATTTATCTTCTGATGACCGAGCTTGAATCATAAAAGAATCATCAGTAATAATGTCTTTCTTGTTTTTCTCTAAGAGGAGTGAATCAGTAGTTGGTGATGTAGCAACGCCATTAAAAATGCTGAAATCTCGGTTCTGATTCTCGTTTCTTGGTTTATCAGACTTATTGATAATGAACCAATCCTCTTCTTTCTGGCATTTAGTGAGAGAAGATTCTGGGCCATTGCCAGACTGAGTGGACATGGAATAGCTACGCGATTCGTCATTTCTCCTAGAAAACAGCATCTCTGCATCTGTGCTATTATTTTTCTTCATCAATGAAAGTGCATCCTTTCCTTCCTTAAAGTTATCAACACGATTTTGACTGTAACCATTGAATTCCCTCTCTGTCACAACAAAGGAATCATTAGAAATCACTCGAGTAACGTCGGGTTTATGATTAAATTCATTTGACCTTTCATTCTCAAAATTCTGATTGACAGTATATTCCTCCTGAAACTTCATAGGTTGTTCTTCTGCATCAAGAGCTGAATCATCATCTCTTAGAAGAAGATTCTGGAAAGCGTCCCAGTTGTTGTTGCCCTTTATTACATTAGAATCAGTATCAGTTGAACCATTTAGCATGCCAGGATGTTTTGAACTATGGTGTTTCTTATGATGACGGGAGCTTGACTTTACAGCTTCCTCTACCTGCTGTTTCAGGGAATCTCCATTGATAAATTCCTCCTCATTGGACAAACTCCCCTCTGTGACACCACCCTTCTCACCATCTCCATTGGAGGTTATATAGTTTATATTGCGTATAACTACTTTCCTTGAGGACTTCTTTCCATGCTTCTTTTTGTGCTGATGTTCTTTTGAAGATTGCTTTTTACCTTGGCTTGAATCACTCTCATAACTGGAGTCAGAGGAAGCTGTTGAGCTTTCTTCTTCAGACTGCTCCAGTACTTGAGAATGCTTCTTCTTCTTCTTTTTCTTATATGGGGATTTATGGTAGTCCTTGTCTCGGTCATGAACAATATGAGAGTCTTCCACACTTGGAGGCCAATGCATATTACCTGGATAATATGAAGGAGGAACCTGCATACCAGGATAGAGGAACCCTTGGTATGGGGGCATTTGTTGAAATGGATGACCCTGAAAGTTGTGCATGTACTGATGTACATGGTTTGGCCAGGACATTGGTATTTGACCTCTTCCATCTGTTGATGGATTTTGACTCGATGTTGGCAAGCCATAATCTGCAATTTTTCATTATCAACAAATAACTAACTTATTTGGTAGAATTCGTTTCAGAACATTAGTTTCAGGTACATTTTGTGGAAACTCAAAGTAGATTTGCACCAGTCTAATCAAGAACTCAAGGGTGAGGCAATCACAATCCATCAACTAAAAGGAAATTACTGTACTAAACCTAAATTTTCTCAAAAAGAACTATACATCCTTTTAGTTTAAACAATGAAGAAAATAGACTAAAACTGGTGAGACTATCAGAATGACATATATTTTTATCAAAGATGACTATGGCTAAAGGCATATTTGTTTTCTGGAACTGTAGTACTCAGAAGAGGTAAAATTAACTGAACCAGTTAGCGGTATATGAGGATACCTTGGCCTTCGAAACTTGCATGACTTGGCGTTGACTCAGAAATTGGGGCATCAGTTATGCCATTTAATTTACTGCTTGTATCATCTTCACCAGCAAGTATGATCCCAGATGTCCTCAAGTATGGCAGTTCACGCTGAGCAGATGCCTGCATGGCAGCTATCTCATCTATCCACAGCTTGTCTTCATTCTTTTGTTTGCACAGCTCTAAGAAATTTATGCATGCTTCCCTAAATGCATCAAAATTATAATAAATAACAAAACATGGGAAGTTTCCAGGGACATAAAAAGAAAAGATCTTTGCAATAATGAAATACTGAATCTTCATTCCATAATCCCATACTAAGGAATCATATGAATAGATATACCAGATACTGTCTGTGCTGGTCATCTCAGAAGGAACACTGTAAATAATATCATACTGATAAAAGAGTAAAATGAAAAACAAGCAGTGAAGAGTTAATTAAGTGTAAAAGCACTATGCCCAAGCATAAATACAAGTACAAATGAACTTCTACTTAAGTGAGGTAAAGGTTTTATCTATCATTATTTTATTTTCTTTTCCATTCAAAGTAAGCTGTTTCAATTGATCAATATCATTTTGTACACTGAACAATTTGTGGTATGCTTGCTGACCTTAAACGTGAAGCTCCAAATGCATCAGCAAAACATATAAGATCATCCACAGATTCTGGGTAAAATCCTGCAACTAGAGCACGGGCATAGGCCATTGCTTGTTCTTTGCAAAGCATAGCTTTACGATTATCTAGAACACGTTGAAGGCGAATTCTGTTCATAGAAAATTGATGAAAAAAATGTTATAAGGAATTTTAGATACATCCTGAAGAACAAAAAGATGTCATACAAAACAACATAAAGAAAACACCAAAAATTCAATACCTGGAGTTTTCTTCATATCCATCTTCATTAGTTCCAGCTTGCTCATCTTTCAGCTAAACACACCAGATGACAAGAGTTTAAATAGTTTAACGAAACTGAAGAAAACATTAGCAAGAATCACATTTACATACCTTAGAGGAAGTTGTTGACTTTCTGACACGTCCATCTGCAGAATGTTTCTTGTTAACAACAGCTCAAAATATAAAGTTGGAGTAACAATTTTCTTTTCTTTTTCTAATTTACCTTCATTATTACACCAATAGAAACAGTACAAATTTCTAGTTAACCTTACCTGCTTTATACCTTTTCTCTTTCCCCAGTTCTTATTTAAAATAGTAGTGGAAGATAAACTAATAGAAAAGGAAGAAAGAGATGAACAACTGGTTATGGCTTCAGAAAAGTGGCTAATGATACTGCCTAGGGGTTCATGTGCTAGTCTTTCTTAGAGAAGATCGTACAAAAAATCAAAGTAATTTGGTACCCTTCCAATTAGATTAGCCAAAGATAAAGCTATACATCATAAAATGCAGTTTAGCATCTAATACTATTCGCAACTTTCAAAGAAGAAAAAAAGTAATGACCTTTGTAATTGAATAGTTGCATAATTAATGAAAGAAATAAGAATTTACCACAAGAAAGTTTAATTAAAAATGATGATAGGGGAAAATAATTGAGAAGGAGCTAGATGCTCTGCGATATTCAATTCCAATCAACACAGCAAGTGAATAACGGGAATAAGATATTCGATTCATACCTTCTGCTTCTGCGACCAAATTGCTCCTGTCACTTGACTGAATCGACCCTTCTTCAATCTGCACAATCTCCTTCTCTATTGTCACAAACCTCTCTAGAACTTCTGGAGTGCTTATAAATCTAACAAACCTATTGAAAATGAACCAAAACAGACAACCAACATCGGTCTTATAAAATCATTCCACGTGATTATAACCTACACACAAGTAATTAAAGGAGCCTAGACATTTTAATCCAATTTATATTGGTCTGATCTAAAATTCACAATTTTCTGCATTCAGAACATTCTAAACCAATTTATTAAACTCCCAAATGGTTGCAAACCAAAAGGAAGAGTAGAAGTGTAGAACCGAAGTAAGAGACTGAAGAACCTTTGGAGGGTGGCTTTGGTGAACCAGGGAGCATATCCACCAGGTGGACGCAGAGTGATGGAATAGCCACCTTTGGAAATCTGATCCTTGGCACTCTTCAGGTGAGAAAGAAAAGGTTCTAACAGCCCAGAAGCCAGTCTTTCAGTCACACCTCCACCAGCAACAACAAGGTCACACCTTCAACATACAAAACAAGAAATACGCAAAGTTAAAACTATTTGGTGCTACGATTTTTACGTGTTTGTGAACTGTGAATCATAGAACCTGGTTCTGGTTGGAGTGAGCTGAAAGAGGGCATGATCAAGACGAGTGCTTGGGTCCATAGCAGGAGCAAGAAGATCCAACTGAGAGAGAGGTTGAAAGTTGAAAGCTTTGGATCCTTAACCTTACGAAGTCCCTCCTCTCACATGGAATGCAGAAGAGGGAGGTGATAACAGGTTCATGGGGTGAGTGAGAAGAATGTGGGAATGGAAAAAGGGGGTTTTGTTGAGTTGGGAACGTGGGACCAACAGAACATGCTGATGCTATCGTGTAGACACTCACATACACACACTCGCACGTTGTTCTTTCAGAAGGAGAATTGTGTAGCGAGTGATTTAACTCTTGGAACTTGTAACGAGGATGATGAAAGATGAAAGCTGAAAGCAGATAGAGTAGAGGGTGGTTAAGAGGTCCATTTTCCTTTCTCTGTTAACGTTTCATTCAAGAGAGCAGAGAGAGAATTGTATGTGACCATGTCTTGTTTGGTTTAGATTGTTGTCGGTGTCATTCACAGGAGAAGAGTGAGTGAGTGAGCAGCAAAGAATAATTACAGTTGTTGTAATCACCTCACATCACATTTCATCATACTTGTCAATGCCAAGTGCCAACCACAAAAATAATAATACAAATAAATAAAAGTATCCTTTTGGCATCAACCTCGCATGAACCTCATCCGTCTACTTCACATTCTCATGCTCCCACCAAACAGTAATCATTCGTACAAAACTTTTCTTCACTTGGATTATCTTCACCAATCTATCAACTTATTTTTCTTATGCATAGTACAATGTAAATGTTAGCTTGGACAAATTAGTACAAAAAAAGGTAAAATTATCATTGTATATTTTAGTTTCTTCAGATAAACTATATATAATTCCATTTTCCTTGCATGTAGCCGTAATATAATGAAATTTTTTTACATAAGAGCTATATGATACTAAAAGAATAGTGTATATATATTTGGTTATGGAGTAATGAAATCCTGGCCTACAGAAACAGAGACATTAGTTAATACGTAGGAACTACACATTGAATAAACTGAATCATTAAAAATGAAGAAATGGAAAGTGATGATTGTTAATGTTGGGAGATGAAGAGTAGCTATCTGTGGTTTGCAACCATGATTGGAGTGAATAAATTGGAAGGAGCTAGCTGTCTATAATTGTATGTTTATGTGCAAACTAATGTACATCTCCAAAACAAAGGAAACCGACAAATAGGAGAAAGGTAACAACCAAAGCTCACCAATAACGATGACAAAACAAGTTATGGGAAAGAATGTTGTGTTCTTGATCTTCTAGAAAAGGACTTTCACATGAGGATAAATACTTGTCCTTTCTTATTTCTCATCAAAGTTAAACAATTGTCTGATTCCAAAAGAAAAAGGGATTTCTCTGTTTTATTTCTTTCATTTGATCCTATGTGTTTGCTTGATTAAGGAAGAGAAACACAAGAACTGAAAACATTTTCAGAATGGAAAGAATTATTATTATTATTATTTTAATTTTTAGCCAAACGAAAAACACATCAATCATTGTATGTGGGTTTTTTTTATCTTTGAAAGCAACAATAAAAGTCTAAGACTTAAATTTTGTGCAGACAATTTTAGGGAATGCATGAACAATTGAAATCTACCTATTTAGTAGTTAAGGACAATGACATTGGCACTCTTGGGGCTATCTTATGGTGGTTGGATCGGTTGATACAAGAAAAAAAGGGAAACAAATTTGCAATCATAGCTTTGCTAATAATCCATGACTTTTCAGCTTAATGTTGGTTAATGAGTAGCTTTCCAACACTCAAAACCAAATGCTTATCTGATTGCTTCACCATGTGCCAACAGTAAGTAGGCCATAATTATTGTTATTTGATTGATACTATTATATTATTTTTGGATTTTCCCTTGATTTGATATTTGTACTAGCTCTATCTTATCTTGAAAAAATAAAAAACACTGTTACAGTCTCTAACTTTCATGTATTTTAATGTAGGAGGATGAAAGGTTCTATATAATCATTAGTTAATAGTCTTTCAAAATGACAAAATTTATAAGGGAATAGATCATAATACAGTAAAGTTCTCACTTTCTTTATTCTTTACTCTGTCAACAATTTATATGCGACTTTTCAGTCATAGTATTAACCTCATGTGGCTTTTGTATATCTTAATTTAGTTTTAATTATATAATTGTAATAAAAATTTAAATTTTATCTTTCTCTAATGTTATCCATTTATCTATTTAAAATATATTAAAGCAAAAAAGTTTTTAGCATTAGAAAAATTTGACAATTTCTTCTTAATTAATACCATATTCACATAATTTTGAGTACTTTCTAAATACTAATAAGCAAGCAATTACAATATTTAATAGTATCCATATCTTTCAGTGTTTTTATTTAAATTTGATATACATAATATTTTTATCCTTGTAAATGTTATGATAAAATACAAAATATTAACATGTTGTAAAAGTACTAATTGTATGGACATTTGCTATCAAAATTCAACTTATTAATTATTGATCAGGCAATATTATAAAAAGTCAAAGAATTATTGACAACTTCAATTTTTCATTGTTAACAGTAAAAAATGTTTTCTCACAGTAAGATAAATTTATTCTAAAAAAGAAGCAAAAGATTTTAGGATTTTTAAACATTCTAAAATGTCTTTTATGTTTTATACTTATTTGAAAAATAATGAAGAGCTCTGTTAGTTCAATCTCTCTTGTTTACAGATGAAACTTAGTGAATAAGTAAGGTCTTATTTACTTGAATGGATTTGAGAGTGAGTAATTGAGTGGATTTAAGAGGATTTGAAAATAATTTTTTTCGTTGTTTATTTGAGTGAATTTAGAGGTAATCGAGAGTAAATTTGGAAGTAAATTTTTTAATCCGTCACATAAATTAAATCCTACATCAATTCTTAAAAACTTTAGTTTCAAATCCAGTTTCGTTTACCTCCAAATTCACTCAAATAAACAATAACAAAAGTTATCTTCAAATCTTTTCAAATCCATTCAATTATTCTCTCTCGAATCCACTCAAGTGAATAATGCTTAAATGTTTGCTGTGACCATTGCAGCAGTTGGGAGGCCTTATTTGAAACCAGGTTTGTTTCCTTCTAATTAAATCAAAAGCAACCATTTAAGGTAAGTGTAGAAAATCACCTGCATATGGGGCCAATGCTTTTTAAATTCTGAACTCAACTTGTTCACTTAATAGTTGGTTAGATCCACCAAAGCAATTTATAAACAACACAAAATCAACATGCTAATTATGCCCTTTTTGTTTGCACACATATTTTGTCTAAAAATAACTGACAAACAGTGAAAATAAAAACAGCTTGGTCTGATAAGTCTTCCAAACAATGATTCACCACATCTTATTTAGCTTTGTACACTGTGACATGGTGTCCATGATGACACAGAGCACAGGTCTGGCTCCATCTCAGCTATTTTTTATCTGTTTTCCATTGCCACATGACACAAAGTTTTAACCAACACCACAACACAAGCAATCTGCCCAAACACTCATCACACCTGCTACTGTGTCCCCATATATTCTCTGCAATATACTCATATATTCTTCCTATCCCATACTCAAATGTCAATCACTATATATCTGAAATATTATCTATTTTAGATAATAAATTCCATCATAATTTTATTTTTAAAAAATATATCGGTGAATGTAAGAAAGAAAAATATTTAAGCTTTCTTAATCTTCAATTTCTACGTGATATGGAATTATTGGACATTTGTAGTTTTGAGTGTATATATGTAGCAGATATATATTTATGGAACGTTTCTCAGTACTATATATATGACAGTGTAGGACCCTGAAATGAATGGATGTGTAGGTAGTCGTAGGAATAAGATGGGGGCATGTGTGACTTCAGCAGTAAGTCATATTCTACCCTTTTAATTATTAAACTTGAGAGGGAAAAGTAACATCAAATGTTTTATCAAAGTTAATAATTCTTCTTTTACATGATTGTCTATGCCATCGACCTGTATGTAGATGGGAGAGGAAAGAAAGAATGTGAAAGGAAAAGAAAGAAGTTGTATTATTTAGATGGAAGGATATAGATTTAATTGATGCAATAAAATAAATATAACTTTATATTAATATATTTGAAAATAATGTAATGAAAAAATATTTTTGAAAATGTAAGTTAAGATTAAAATAAATTTTGAATTAAAGAAAAATATTATGGATAAATAAAGGAATATATTTAAAATTTGGTGTATTTGAATTAATTAGTGAATATGGGGAAGTGGAGAAGAAGGAATCTATAATGGAAAATGAGATTATTGGAAAGAAAGTAAAAAATAAAAAAGTGGAGAAACAATTAATAAAAGTTTCTGGACGATTGAATTGATATAGTAAATTAAAAAATTATAAAATAGTATGTTTAATAAATCGGCCAAATTACTTTTTGTTGTTATAAATTAATTTTAATTGAATGATAATTTTTTGCCTAACTCTCGTAACCTAAATGGCATAGACTGAATCGACCAATTTTATAAAATAATAATTATATTTAAGTTAATAAAAATAATGTTATTTTTCAAAAACATGAATGTATTATAATTTATATTTTTTATATAAAAAAAATTCATGACTTAAATTTATAAAATGTATGGTTAATTTTTTATTTTTTATTTTTTAAAATGATTCCATTGACCCTTTTTTGAAGTTTAATTAGATTAAGCCAAAAAGTTGTAGCTTGTTTAGAAAAATAATCAAGTTAAGTTGGTACAATTTTTTTTTTTTTTTAATGACTCATTAGGTCGAGTCAGGGTGGTTTGAGATTGCCCATTTGATAACTTTAGTTGGGGACATTTGACCAAGTTGGCAACACTCAATCCCAAAATATTTTGAAACTCCTAACGAGTCTTTATTTATTTTTTGTATTTTTCAAAGTTAATAGCATTTTCTTTTGGGTCTAATTCAGTTTAAGTTTTCATTTTAGTGTAATTTTTCTAATTTTTACAAATGTTTGGTAATAGAGTAGTTTTAGCTATAATTTTAGTTTAATTTTGATTTTGGTTAATTTCTAGTTGTGTAAATAGTAGAATTTAGATTTGTTTCCTATTTTTAGAATGGACATGAGTTGTACTTTAGTTTAGTTTCTATTTTAGTCACTTTGATTAGACTAATTCAATTTTTAATGAGCAATCGAACCTTGTAATTGATGTTTCTGGGTGTTGTTGTCATGTGATATAATAACTTGAGAGTCCAACTTGGATAATTTTGTAGTGTTATGAATTTGTATCAATGAAGAAGAAAGCTGATTTGAGAAGCCTTGAACGTGATTTGCCATGCATGTGACTTGCAGTTGCACTTAAACATGACTTATATGGAAGCTTGCATGGGAAGCTGAAACTTGCTATCACACTAGAATTGACTGCACTTGAAGATGCAATCTACTATAATTCCACTAGAGAGATTGGAGAAGACAATGTGACCTACACTCGCCTGTTGGATGAAATTGAGCTGACTTAGATTACCTGCTACCTAGAGAAGCTGGGAACGCTGCTGCAAAGGCTGGAATAAATTGCACATGAAACTCACTTGTAAATGGTGGATACCACCACTTATATACTTTTAAATTAATTTTATCTTTAGTCAATCACTAGTGCAGAAAGGGCTTTAGATGTTTGTTATTTTTGGCTTTTAACGTCTTTTTCACAACCGACATCATTACGGGTGACATTAGTGGACGTCGAATTTCCATATAACAGACGTTTATACAGATGTCAGTTAGTGTCATGTCCGACATCAATAAAAGTCGGTTAAGGCCTACTCCGACGTGTAAGAGCACCATATAGACGTTGGTTTGGGAGCCAACCGACGTCTAAGAGCACTATAAAGACTTCGAACATGTCACTAACCGACGTCTAAGGTCACTATAGACGTCGGTCTATGCATTAACCGACGTCTAATATAGTCGTTGTGTTTTAGTGCAGTTTTGTTCCTGTCTTTGGATAGCCTAGTAGCACACTCTATCTTTGCTAGTTTCCACCAAAAATAGCTTGCGTCTTTTGAATTTTTCATGACATTTCAACCACAAGAGGGAAAAATTACGGTGAAACGATAACTAGGCAACGACCCAGGGTCATTTTTGGGTCGAAATGCCATAAGAAATCCAAAAGACGCCGCTTTTTCTGGGAGGCAGCTAGCAAAGGTAGAATGTGGTACTACGTTACCCCAAGAGAGGAACAAAACTGCACTAAAACACAACACAAGCAAAATAAATTTTAATCAGTTGAAGCAGAAGATAATCGATGAAAGATTAATATAATCGGACTCAACAAAGTTTAAACGGTTTAAATAAAAAAAGACACACTTGGAATGCAATGCCGCAAGAGAGAAAAAGGAGAGGAGGAAGACGATGATGTTTGTGAAACTGCGAGTCTGCGATTTATTTAATATGAATTGAGGCATCGGTTGTTGCAGAAACCGACGTCTATAGTCAGCTAGACGTCGGTTAGCTCACTAATATGACGTCCAAGATAACTTTTAATCTGCCTTTTGCATGCACCTTAGACATCGGACACACGGGGCGCCGACGTCTACGGCACCGATTGAAATGACGTTTCAATTCCTGTCAGGGAAGTTGACGACGGTTGTCCTGGGGTGCCGACGTCTATAACATTTTAGACGTCGGTGCCGATTGCACTGGACGTCGAAGTACCTGCGAGTTTGGTGAATAACATTAATAACAACCACATAGACGTCTGATAAGTGTGAAAAATAATTATTTTTACACTTATAAATGATCTTAATCTTGTAATTATTTATGTTATTACTCAGTGAAATGTTGTAATAGGAAGTAGATTATTACGTAAATTATTGTTCAAGAAAAGATGTATAAATTGGAATCTGTCAGCCAGTTCTCGCAAAGCGCAAGAAAAAATTCACAAAGCCAGAAAAAGAAATTCGCACAACGCACCAAGGCCTGTGCGCTGAGCGAATCATGAAAATTAAAAGAGGGCAGCATTTTGAAAATTCGCATAGTGTACCAGATACTGTGCGTTTAGCGAATTACAACAGTTGAGTGCATGAATTAAAATTAATTCGCACAGCGCACACCAACCTTCGCGCTGAGCGAATTAATTAAATTAACTGACTCTTAAAAGACGTGACAGACAGGAAAAAACCATCTTCTAACATACAAAAAAATAGAGAACTACTATAGAGAAGAACATGAGACCATCAGGAGACCTCTTTGAAGACATCAAGACTGCACATTATGCAAGGAATTGCTGAAATGAGTACGTTTATGATGTCTAGGATAGGCTAAATTTATGTTTGTTGGAATTAATTGTAATGACTGACAATTGATGTAAGTTTTCCTGTTCAATATAAGTTTTGTTCATATGTTTTTCTTGTTTTACTTGTCATTATACGGAAGTATGATATATTTAATATATTCAAATTGTACTGGGAAGTAAATTTGAGTATGAGTGTAAGAAAAGCAATCAGAGGGAACGATGCTAGGAATAGTTTCAACTCTTTTGGTCATTGGTAAACATCAGATCTTAATGCAAAGTTTATGTTTAATTACTTAAGGAATTAATAATTGAGAAAAATTCTTTAGAACTTGTTTTAAGGGATTAAACCAAGATACTATGATGTTAATGTTTGAACGCAAATTATATTGTTCAGATAAGTTACTGTAATGGTAGTCATGAAGTCAATTCCAACGAAGCTTTTTTCCAACTTTAATTTCAAATTTTAATATTCTGTTAATTTCTTACTTTTAGTTTACTGAATCAAATTGTAATTTGTTGTTAAATTGATTTTGATAAATAATTTTAATTGAGCAACTTAACTCAAATTCACTTGGGAGAACGATACTGGACTTTACCACTGTATTACTTGTAATGATTTGGTATACTTGCCAAAAAGTTATCAAGTTTTTGGCACTGTTGTCGGGGAATTTGATTGTTTTGTTATTTCAATTCATTGTTTATCAATTTCAATTCTGTTCCATTATCTGTAAATCCATTGTTTTAGTTTTTGTATATCTGTATATATTGTGTTTGTTCCTGTATTATTTCTTTGGGCTAATCTTTAAAGATTTTTGTTCTGCATGAGACGCAGAACAAAATCTGAGAATTTATTATTTGATTCTGAGATTGAGAGGACTGCCCGTAGAAATAATAGTAGGCGTAGAAGAGAAAACCGGAAAAAAGAAGCTAGAGAAGCTAGCTTATCTACTACTTCCAACACTTTTTCTTCATCTGATCAACAGGATAAAAGAATGGAGGAAATCGTGATGATGAACAACAGAGAGCTAGGCATACGTTGGAGGATTATGCTTCAGTTTCTGTACCTTCACCCTTCAACAGTATAGCCCGACCTGTGGTGATTACGGCTAATATGGAAATGAAGCCAGCATTAATTGACCTCGTTCAAAGTAATCAATTTTCAGGATTGTCACACGAAAATGCCTACGATCATCTAACTACTTTTAATGAAATTTGTAATACTATGAAAATGTTGAATGTGTCAGATGAGGCAATCAGACTTAGTCTCTTTCCTTTCTCTCTAGCTGGAAATGCCAAGAAATGGTTAAATTCTTTTCTTGAGGGAAGTCTGATTGGTTGGGATGACGCAGTGGCAAAGCTTTTACACAAATATTTCCCTCAATCAAAGATAAATAAAGGCAAGCAAGAGATATCCTCTTTCCAATAGGAGCCTGAAGAGACTTTGAGCTAGACGTGGGATAGGTTTAAGGGGTTGCTTAGAAAGACTCCCATTCATGGGTTTGACGTTCCCACTCAATTAAACCTGTTCTTAGGAGGTTTAAAATCTAACACAAAGTTAATGCTAGATGCCTCAACAGGAGGGAACATTAGGTGGAAGACACCTGATGAAGCCCATGAGATTATTGAAAATATGGCATCCAGTGACAACGACGTTCAGAGTGAGAGAGGGCAAAACAGAAAGAGGGGAATGTTTGAGTTGCAATCCCAAGATGCCTTGTTAGCCCAAAACAAAATAATGACTCATCAGCTAGAGTCTCTGATGAAAAAGATATCACAACTACAACTCCAAAATGTATCACAGGCACAACATCAAACTGTGCAAGGTTGTGAACTGTGTGGTGGAGAGCACCAAAATGGACAATGTGCTATTCTAACCAATGCAAAGGAAGAGGTAAATTATATGGGAAATCAAGGTCGTCAAGGAAATTGCAGAAATTATAGTTAAGGATGAAGACCTCAACCTAGCATGGGTCAGGCTAGTTCTAGTAGACCACCACCTCCATAGTTTCAACAACCCACTCTTTCTGATAGGACATCAAAACTGGAAGAAACTCTTCAACAATTCATGCAGATGTCCTTATCAAATCAAAAGAGCACATATGCTTCTATAAGGAATTTAGAAGTTCAAATGGGTCAATTGGCCAAGAAATTAGAAGAAAAGCTTGTGAACACATTTGGAGTTAAAACTGAAACCAAATCCAAAAGAGCATTGCAAAGCTATAACTACAAGGAGTGGTAAAGTGTTAGAAAGTGTAGTTGTGAGGAAGGAGGATGAAAAAGAAAAATTAAGTGAAGAGTAGGAAGAGAAAGAAGAGAAAGTTGAGGAAGAAGAAGATAAAAAAAAGGAAGTGGAAGAGAGCAAAAAAGGAAAACAGATTGTAAATCCTTTACCGTATCCTAAGACATAATCTAGAAAGGAAAAGGAAAGTCAATTTTCTAGATTCATGGCTCTCTTCAAAAAGCTGGAAATCACAATTCCCTTTTCTGAAGCACTTCAACAGATGCCCTCAAATGCTAGATTCATGAAAGATCTGTTGACCAAAAAGAGAAAGTATATTGAGGAAGAAACAATTGAGGTGCAAGGGAATTGTAGTGTCATCATCCAAAAACTTCAACCACCTAAATTCAAAGACCCTGGAAGTTTTACTATTCCATGTACAATTGGAAAGCTCCCCACTGGAAAAGCGTTGATAGACTTAGGTGCAAGCATCAATTTAATGCCTTTGTCTATGATAAAGAAGATAGGGGACATGGAAGTAAAACCAACAAGGATGACACTTCAACTAACAGACAGGTCTGTAAAGTACCCATATGGAGTTATTGAAGATGTTTTGGTGAAAGTTGACAAATTCACTTTTCCAGTGGATTTTGTTATTCTTGACATGGAGGAGGATATTGAAGTCCCCCTCATATTGGGTAGACCATTTATGAAAACTGCTAGGGTGATAATTGATATAGATGACGATCATCTTAAGGTGAGGTTGCATGATGAGACAATAACTTTCAATGTTGTGGAAGCAATGCAACATCCCAGGGATATAGGAAATTGTTTTAGAGTGGAAGTTTTGGATGATGTGGTTGAGAAGGTGAAGAACCATATGTATGTGAAATCCCCTTTAAAGCGTGTTTTGGTAGATGCATGTGAAGAGCTCATTGTTGATGAAGAATATGAAGTGGAGGATTTCACAACATTTGGAAAAATTGAAAGAAGAGGAATCCACTGATGTTAAAGTGGAAAAACTGGAAAAGAATGACTTGGATGATCAGGAAAAGATGGAATTGAAAATACTTCCTGATCATCTTAAGTATGTGTTTTCAGAGGAAAATTCCAAGAGGCCAGTGATCATAAGCAATTCTTTGTCAAATAGTGAAGAAGAAAAATTGGTTGAGATTTTAAAAGAGAATAAGAAGGCAATAGGTTAGCATATGTCTAATCTGAAAGGTATAAGTCCAACCTACTGCATGCATAAGATTATGATGGAACAGGACTATAAACCCATAGCACAACCACAAAGGAGATTGAATTCTACGTTGAAAGAGGTGGTGAGAAAGGAAGTTTTTAAATTGCTTGAAGCATGAATGATATATCCTATCTTAGACAGTGCTTGGGTAAGTCCTGTGCATGTTGTTCCAAAGAAAGGGGGTATGACTGTTCTTCAAAATGAAAAAAATGAATTAATTCCTATAAGAACAGTCACAGGGTGGAGAATGTGTATAGATTACAAAAAATTAAATCAAGCCACCACGAAAGACCATTTTCCTCTCCCTTTTATGCACCAAATGTTGGAAAGGCTAGTAGGACAAGCCTACTATTGTTTCCTGGATGGTTATTCCGGGTACAATCAAATAGTAGTGAATCCTGAGGATCAAGAAAAGACTGCTTTCACTTGTCCCTTTGGTGTGTTTGCATACCGAAGGATGCCTTTTGGTCTTTGTAATGCTCCTGCCACATTCCAACGTTGCATGCTAGCCATTTTTGTTGATTTGGTAGAAAATTGCATAGAAGTGTTCATGGACGATTTCTCAGTCTTTGGAAAATCATATGATTTATGCTTACAGAACCTGGATGTAGTCTTGAAGAGATGCATTGCCACGAACCTTGTGTTGAATTTGGAAAAATGTCATTTCATGGTTCGTGAGGGAATTGTCTTAGGACATAAGATCTCATCCAGGGGAATAGGTGTAGATTAAGCAAAGGTTGATGTTATTGAGAAGCTACCACCTCCGACGAATGTCAAAGGTGTAAGAAGCTTTCTTGGACATGTTGGATTCTACAGGAGATTTATAAAAGATTTTTCCAAGATTGCTAAACCCCTTTGCAATTTGCTTGTTAAAGACACTCCATTTGAGTTTGATGAGGAGTGGCTTAAAGCTTTTGAAGTCTTAAAAGAGAAGCTTATTTCAGCCCCTGTCGTAGTTGCACCAAACTGGACTCAAGATTTTGAGTTAATGTGCGATGCAAGTGATTATGCTATTGGGGTTGTGTTGGGACATAGACGTGGCAAAATTTTTCACATTATTCATTATGCCAGTAAAGTTCTGAATGGTGGACAATTGAATTATGACACATGAAAAAGAATTTTTGGCAATTGTGTATGCTCTTGAAAAGTTTAGACTGTATCACTATATTACTCGTAACGATTTGGTATACTTGCCAAAAAGTTATCAACGTCGGTCCTCCAGAAAACCGACGTCTATATTGTAGAATTTGACTGTCTTTCCGCCTTCCTGACAGGCCCATTGACGTCAAGTTAAGGGAGAAGAGACGTCTATAACATTATAGATGTTGGTGTTTTATTAAGTGACGTGTAAGCGCCCGGGAATCGGGTGAAGAACATTAATTACAGCTAGGTAGACGTCTGCCCCCCTCAAAACCGACGTCAATGAGACAAAAAAGACTGTCTTCTTGCCTACCTTAGGGCCTGACGTCTACTATATCATAGACGTCGGTTGCCCTAGAAACCGACGTTTTGTTTATCAACTTATTTACGGTAATGCCACCATTCATTAATATACGTCGAGCTACCCTTTAACCGACGTCTTATGGGTGACGTTAAACAACGTTTTTGCATTAGTAGATGTGAGACTTTAAACATTGTTAAGTTAGTAAATACAAAGTGAAGTAAGTATCTATACATTAAGAATTTCATAAATGAGCCTTAGCAAGTAGGACTTGAATTTCCAATTTCTAGTTTAAAACAAATAATTTTTTTTAAGTAGTTACAATTATTATTTTTATTATTACGAAAATTATACATAATTAATTCATGTAAGAAAAATATTTTCCATTGACCGAACCAGTTAAGTTGATAAACAAAGCGACTCATGTTAAGTGTAACAACCATTTGCGAGAATATATTCGCTTTATCGAAGAATAAAAAGTAGAAAGAAAGAAAACTGAATTGAAATAGTACATGAATTCCCTCGAGTTAAAATTATTGACTTTATTAAAAACATGCTACAATAAATAATGAATGAATCAACAACACGACCTAATCGATTCCAAATTGCAAGTACGTAAAGTCCACCTATCACTCATAGTAAATTACAAATGCAATCGCATGATGTCCAAACCAAACTTACTAACAATAGTCACAAACAAATAACTTCACTTACACACAATTAAGTTCATAAAGGATATTTATTTTAGTAAAAAATTAAGTATATTGAAGAAGGATGATAGAATTGTCTCAACTTTCATATAAAAAAATAAATAAACAAACAAAATAAATAAAAAAAGTTTATAATTTAAAACTTTTACTGCTAAAAAATTTATAATTTTATAAACTAATTTTAGATACTAATTTTTTTTGATAGTTAAAATCTTAAAAGTCAATTTAAACTCTAATTCACAAATTAATTATAAAATTTTATTTATACTATAGACTAGTTAAGATATAAATAGTTTTTACTTTGTAAATTAATATTTAAATTAGTCTTAATTATTTTTGTTTCTAAAATTAGTTATTTTTTAATGATTTTCTTACCGTGAGATACATGTCGAGACAAATTCATAATTTGCCACACCCAATAAGAGAGATATTTCTACCAAAGAACAGATAATTTTTACAAATTTTATTAGAAAATATTTTTATATTATATTAAAGTAAATTTTAAATTTAATTTAATGTTACAAAAGTTAGTTTGTAAAATAAGTACTAAATCCACCACTTGTATACAATAATTTAATTTCATATCTTTAATCAATATAAAATCGCTAATGTAGAAAAAAATAATAAAAAATGTAAAGCTAAAACTTGTATTTAACAGAAAGTAACAATTGAACGACAGCAAAAAAGAACTTTATTGAACAACAACGAAAAGAAAGTATAGCACGAAGAAAGAAAGTGTTATACAAAAAGCCAGACTACGCTGTTTGTTTACATGAATAAACAAACGTTTGCTGAAAAATGTTCTCTGTTAATTTATTTTATTTATTAATGACTCTTAAATCAAATTAAATTCTAAAAGAAATTAAGATTTCTTTTTCTAGAATTTGAGTTTGTAGTAGGAAAATCATATTCCAGTAAAGAGAATCAATAAGTAATTAACAAAACTAATAAATACTTAATACAATAACACATAACAAACTAAATAAAAAGCACTTTTCTGGTCATGAACTTTAACATCCATGTTTCACAAGTTCTTTTTGAATGTGCACTTTCATGCCATTTTAAATTGACCATGGTCTTTCTCCCAAAATTTATTATATAGTGCCATAATTCCCTTTAAATTTTGTACGATGCAACATGAATTGGTAAACTAACTTTAATTTAGACAATTCAAATAGTTATCAGTTATATTATTTTACCATCACAACTTCGCCAATATTAGTTATAGAAATTAAAATGCACCTTAATTTCTCTACTGTCACAATTAATGATGCTGGTATGACAAATGACTGCCGGCAAATATACTTTGTCAATTTCAGATAGATTGAGCAGAAAAAAACTTATATTAGTTATATCTTTTTTTAAACATAATCTTAGACTAGAATTTGCTTTAAGTTAGTAAGTAATTGAGATTGATTGTGCTAGGAAACAAAGGAAGTGAGAAGGAAAAAAACTATAATTAACATGAAGTCTAACAAGCTTCGGAAGTCTAATTAACGTAATTAAGCAGAAACGGAACAAAGCTAATTAATGAACTACCTTTTTAAATTAACTAAGTCAAGTTTTCCGAAGGAATATTCACAGTATCCAAGTAGAAGATGCTGCTCTGAAATGCTGGTATATGTGTGACTATAATTAACATGAATTTGCCTACCAAAAACTAAACTTACGGAATACACAAAAAAAATAATACAAACTTTCCGAAATTATTCTGGTTAATTCAAACAGTATTGGTTTGTTTTTGATGTAGAATTTTTTAATGAATCTATAGTTGTGATGAGTCATGGCTTGAAAATTTCTATTCAAAGAGTCAAAGGAAGAAGCACCCTGGAGTTTGCTTCATCAATTATTCCATGTGAGAGTCCGAGCCATCGAAACAAATATATGATTGACTAATCAAGTTGTAGTGTTCACAGATGCACAAGTTGGTCAAAATCAAGAAAGCAAATAAATTGAAAATAAAAAATTCCTGGCGCAGCCAAGACGAAATTACATTGAACTTTTGCAGAAAAGTAGTGGACAATGCACACAGTGGTTTACATCCTTTTTTCACTTGTTTCATCAATATTCCAACCCATAATACGGAGAAAGGGCTGTTCTGTCGTTCAAAACCTTAATTCGTGTCTCATGATAACTTTCAATGTTCACATGTGAGTGAGCCACAAACAATAAGACCATAACGTGTTTGAAGGGGTATACTCCTCTCAGTATAGAACCTAGAGGAGGGAGTCCAATTTACTGCTCCACCCATCTGTCAAAATCTAAGAAAACTTTACTTTTGACCACATTTTACATACAAAATCTTAACATGTTGACAGGGTTGTTACATAAAATTAAAGTAATATGGATACAAAGATAAAACAGTTTCGTATGGTATACATTATTTTTTCCATCATGAAATAGTTGTTCTGTTCTTCGGTAAAAAAGTTATTTACCTTTTCATCCTATACGATAAAAACTCGTGTGACAAAATGGTAAGAAGATGAAATGTCGCCAAAGGTCAAGGTAAAACTAGAATGAAAAATGCCTCCTACCCACGCAAAGAACGTTAAACGAAAGACCAAAGTCGATGAAAGAGAAATGAATATTATTAAAAAATTCGCTACAGACCCTTATAAAAGGGAGCCCCCGTCAATTCATTAGATACCAATATCATTATCATCATAAAAGCACACAAAAGAAACAAAAACAGCAACAACAGCTGAATCATCGAGCTACTCGAACAAACAGCTAGCACCATTATATTTCTCAAGCATGCAACGTCACGTGGCAATGAGCTTGCGCAGGGTTCTGAGTCAGCCAAAGCGAGCACAAGAAATGGTGAGGCGGGTGGTGGAGCCGTGTGACGTGTTCCTGAACCACCGGAGCATGGACACCAAGAAGACGGTGGCAACGTTGATGTATGACCATTTGAAGAGGCACGGTTTCAACCCTTTCTTGGATAACAAGTCCATGAAACCCGGGGACAAACTGTTTGATAAAATCAACAGGGCTGTTATGGAGTGCCAGATCGGAGTGGCGCTTCTGTCTCCACGCTACACCGAATCTTACTTTTGCCTCCATGAGCTCGCGCTTCTTCTCGGGTGCAACAAGAAGGTTATTCCCATCTTCTGCGACGTTAAGCCTTCGCAGTTGCGCCTTGTCAACAACCCTAAGTGGTCGCAAGACGAACTTCGCCGCTTCAGGTGGGCTCTTGAAGAGGTTAAGTACACCGTGGGACTCACGTTCAACTCCTCTAAAGGGTAAGTTCTTTTCCAAACCCTACATAAGACAAAAATAATTAAGGTTTATCTATTCATAAGTAACAATATAAAATCTCTTTAAGTGAGTCATCTATTTGTCTTTGCACCATTGCTTTCTACAAGGGTAATGGAATGAGTGTGATGCATTTATATATATTAAGGGCATGCTAAATTTCTGGATTTTGATGCATTTTGAAAGGTTGTATTTGTCTGATTCTAAGTTCTTAAGTAAGTTGGCTAATTAAGTTGTTTGTGGTGCAGGAACTTGTCAGAGATTGTGAATAGTGCTTCTGACATCATCATTGGTAGCATGATAGAGATGAAGGATGAAGAGCGTGGGCAGCGTAAAAACTTGGCAATTCCTCTTTAGAACTGAAGATTTCAAAATGTTGAACTCTTCTAACCATGCACTGCTCATCTGGAATTAATCCTTACTTGTAAGGATAATACGTTTTATATCCTTCTATTGCTACCTAATAATTCATTGTTTCTTCATTGATTTAATTCTTATTTCAATAAGGCAATAAGAAATAACACCAAATTCTTTTATTTTCTATCATGTATTTATATAACCAAAAGCAATGTAAAGTGCTTCAGTTTCTGCAATTGTTGCAATAAAAGTACTTCTATTCTTTCTTCTTCTTTTTTTTTTTTTTTTTTTTTTTATCATCTCAGGTTAATCTAATTGCCCTTGTCTCCGTCACATTAAATCAATAATAAATAAGTCAAAATTAACTGAGATTTATTTATGTTTAAAACTAATATTTAAAAAATATATATTTTGTTATTTAAAGTCGGAAACTGCAACAGGTAAGTGTTACCCAAAGTAGTATTTCGGGGTTGGCTTAATGGAACCAACGGATAGCTTTACTCCTAACAGATGTTTTAAACATAATGCAGAGAATATATATTTATCCCATAAAAAATTAATTTTAAATTTATGATATATATAACTTATGATACAATGCACAACAAATTTAAATAATATAATATCCCCAAAAAAAATACAACAATACAACTATATGTATGATAATATGTTTATATGTGTTGAACATGTGAAAAAACTATATATTTGATATATTTGAGATTAATTTTTTTGTGTTAAATATATAAATAGGGTTTTCTATTTATAATAGAAGAAATAAGGGATAAATTCAAAATACAAATAAGAAATAATAATAAACTTACTAAAAGACAAAAGATAAATATAAAAGAAAGATAATATATCTAACACTTCCCCTCGAGGTGGTGCATACAAATCGTATGTATCAAGTTTGTTACAAATATAATCAATTCCCGGTCCCGTAAAGACTTAGTGAAAATATCTGCTAATTGATCACTTGAATTGACGAATTCAATCTTGATATCTCCAGATACAATCTTCTCTCGAATCAAATGACAATCAATTTCAATGTGTTTGGTCCTCTCATGAAAGAGAGAATTAGAACTAATATCAAGAGTAGCCTGATTTTCACATATAAGCATCATTTGCGTGACATCTCCAAATTGTAACTCTCTAAGCAATTGCTTAAGCCAAACAAGTTCACAAGTGGATGAAGCCATAACTCTATATTCTGCTTCTACACTAGATCTTGCCACAACACTATATGTTTCTTGCTTTTCCAAGAGACCAAGTTACTACCAGTGGAGACACAATATCCGGATGTAGATCTTCTATCAAAAGGAGATCCTGCCCAATCAGCATCAGAATAACAAACCACTTTTGTATGGTTACTAGAACCATATAACAACCATTTTCCATGAGATCCTTTAATGTACTTTAATATACGAATAACTACATTACAATGATCTTCACAGGGGGAATTAAGGAATTGGCTTGCCACACTAACTGTAAAGGAAATATCAGGACGAGTAACTGTAAGATAATTCAATTTTTCAACTAGTCTTCTATATTTCTCGGGATCTGACATAGGCTCCCCCTATTTTGATAGAAGTTTAGTATTGGGATCCATGGGTGTGTCCAAAGGTTTTTGTTGGAAATAGGATGACTTAGTTTTTACACCAAGAGGGGGGAGGGGTGAATTGGTGAGGTTTAAAAATCAGAGTCTTTTTAAAATCTTTTTCGCATAGTATAAAGCTTTACAAAGTTTCTTGAATCGCAGGGAATAAGAAGTTTAAGTGCAGCGGAAATATAAAGTTGACTGTGTAAATCGTAAAGTCGACTTAAAGTAAATAGTGTAGGGAAAAAGAAAGCAAACACAAAGTTTTTATACTGGTTCGACCTCAATGCCTACATCCAGTGTCCTTCCTCAACCAGGAAGCTAATGCACTATATTAGTCAAGGTTTTTACAACGAGATTTCTATAGAGACCTCCACGTCAAAAGTATAGACAACCTCTCTAACCCTCTAACTAAAAGTATAGGCAACAACACAAATATCTATAGCAAGATATCCCCTCTTCTTCAATCTACAACACACTTTGGACAATCCTCAAAGTGTCCAGAACTCCACGAGTTCTCCTCCTGTAATCCCAGCAGGACAACAACAATCTTCTAAAGATTGATAGAAGTCTTGATCAATATGATGAACACCAGTAGTGTAGAATTTGATCAAACAGTAAGTGCAAATCACTTCCTCCTTAAGAAATTCTTCAAAGAAAGATCTCCTCTGTCTTCTTGATGAGTTCTTGGAGCCTTTTACACAGAGATCACAATATGAAATATCAAATGAAAATGTTAGAATTGTCAAAGTCTCTATGATCAACAAAATCGCGTTTATTTATAGTTTTCTATAAATCAGACGCTCTTGTAGTCGACTTTGCCACTAATGTAGTCTACAGTCATCAGACAATTATAACAGTTAAAAAAATTAGCAGCAGTCATAACAACCAAATTGATTACACATTTAATTCAGTTGACTTGCATTTAATGCTTTAGCATAGAATTGAAATATAGTCGTTACAACACAAAAACATTAACAGAATTTCAAAACAAATAACTAACTAAGTCGAATTCGCTACGTGTGCAGTCGACTTAGACACTTCAAATCAATTTTGAAAAACTTTTCAATGCAAAATTACTCACAACACTGTTTTTGAAAATCTGTGGAAAGTCACGAATTTTAATTGACTTACTTCATAATGAAGTTGACTTAAAACTTGCAGTTTTGCCACACAATATAAGTTCAACAAAGTGCATGTGGTTTTCTTTTCTTAAACATATGCAAAGCAATCGCAACTGATGTATCAAGTATAAAATCAGTGAATATGCATACATATATGCTAATCAACACAAACATGTTCTTTGAGATACACAATAAAGAATTGAATATGTAACACATAACGATACAAGTGTTATTTATAATGTGTTGTCATCATCAAAAACCAAAACACTGTGAGATTAAGGTTTAGCTAAACCAGTGCTTCCCTTATCAACAATCTCAACAGTTTTGAATTCATTAACCCAGCTTCCTCCAAAATGTCTAGTGCATATTTCCTTTGAGATATAAGGATACCATCGTTGAATTGTGTCACGTCAATACCCAAGAAATATCTAAGTTTGCCAAGATCTTTGGTCTGAAATTGGTTACAAAGATGTTGTTTCATCTAAGAGATGCCATGACTATCACTGCCTGTAAGAACAATGTTATCAACGTATACTACCAAGTAGATAGATCCAACACTTGAGTGACAGTAAAGACTGAATGATCTACCTCACACCGAGTCATACCAAATTGTTAAACAACATTACTAAATTTTCCAAACCAGGCCCTAAGAGATTGTTTTAGGCCATATAAGGATTTGTGAAGACGACATACCAACCTTAACAAAGAACCTTATGCTCTAGATACCATGTTGAATATAGTGAAAAACTATATTTGGGATTAATCTCCCTTATGTTAAATACACACATAGGATTCTCTATTTATAATAGAAAAAATATGGGCTAAGCCCAAAATACAAATAAGAAATAATAACAAACTAACTAAAAGATAAAAGATAAAGATAAAGAATAAATATAAAATAAAGTAATATATATAATAATATGATTCAAAACAATTTTTCATATTGAAGTCTTTTAGAAGATTCATTAGACATTTCTCACTAGAGACTAACATCACACCCTCGTCAATTTACAATATCAACATGCTTTGCTGCATCTGCTTTATAACAACCTAATACAAAAATATCATTGCATTTCTCTTCACCCAATGTCTTATGTTGTGTTTAGAAAAGTTAATTCATAAGGGTAATTTATTTATTTGAAGAATTTAAAATTCTTTACATTAAAATGATTTCTTTATATAAAGTAATAAGAAAGAAATTGAAATTTAAGAAATTTTGGAAGGTATTTCGAATGAATAAAATAGAATAATTTCAAATACACTAAAAAATATAAGAAATGTTAAATTCCACTCTTTTCACTCCTTTCATTATACATTTACGAAGATCGGGTTGAGTCAGCTCAACCTGAAGGCTCAGTCAAGTCTACTTGGATTGAAGGTCGGGTTGAAGAACAACTAGGGTCATCCTAAACTGAATGTCTTGTCAGGTTGGCTTAGGTCATAGGTCTTGTTAGGTCGGTTAGACTATAGGTCAATACAAGTTGTAACGCCCCGACAACTTACAGGGACTGTTGACTGCTCCCACACATCACCACGAGACTTTCCAGTGTGCTTTGTCCTCACTCGCACACTTTTCGGGAAAACTTCCCAGAAGGTCACCCATCCCAGAATTTCTCCATGCTAAGCACACTTAACCATGGAGTTCTTATGGGTTAGGCTACCGAAAAGTAAATGCATTTTGGTGATATGAGTAGCCAAATCAATTCCTTTAAGCTATCCTTCAACCGCATAGTCCCATACCTATACAGTCTCTAGATCCCTCTCATTCTGGTGTATGTTCGATTCATCCATGTACCCCTTCCACTGGAAGCCTGCCAGGAGCCGCTCCTTGTCCGTGCCCCCTGCACCATGCCCCTTGCACCGGCGATCACTCCCCGCCCTCGTCAATGCCCGGGTGTCACACAAGTCACTTTGGGAAGGTCGTGCGGATTCAACCTAGATTGAAGGTTGAACGATTTTGGCCTAGGGCAAAGGTTGAGCAGATTTAACCTAGGTTGAAGTTCGGGAAGATTTCACTCGAGTTGAAAGTCGGTAGGAGTCGACTAGGGTCAAAAATTGATCTGAGTCGACCGAGTCAACCCATGTCAAAGTTAAGGATGAGTCAACCCAGACTTAAAGTTAAAACCAATCGACAAATGTTGAAGTTCAAGCAGAGTCAACTTAGATTGAAAGTTGAAACCATCGACCGTAACTGAAGGTCAAGACGAGTTAGCTTGAGTCAAAGATCGAGTTGAGATAACAAAGTTTACTTGTGATGAAAAGTTAAGACGATTCACACTAGGTCGAAGGTCAAGCTATAACTAAACTTGAACTCAAGCATAGAATTGACACTAGTGCAAAAGCGCTGATTAACGTCGGTTATTTTGGGCTTTTAACGTCTACAAAACAACCTACGTCAATTCCGGTGACGTCAATGAGACGTCGGACATGAATATAACTGACATCTAGGACTAACTGGACGTCGGGAGTAGGACTAACTGGACGTCGGGCGTAGGACTAACTGGACGTCTAAAGTCATTATATAGACGTCAGTCTGAGCAATAACCGACGTCTAAAAGGTACTATAGACGTTGGTCTATACATTAACCGACGTCTAATCCAGTGGTTGTGTTTTAGTGTAGTTTTGTTCCCGTCTTTGGATAGCCTAGTAGCACAATCTCCTTTTGCTAGGTTCCCCCCAAAAAAAGCTTGCGTCTTTTGAATTTCTTATGGATCTTTTCAACCCAAAACCGAGCCTGGGTTATTGCTTAGTTCCATTTTCATCCGCAAGAGGAAAAAATCACGGTGAAACGATAACTAGGCAACGACCCAGGGTCATTTTTGGGTTGAAATGATCAAAAGAAATTCACAAGACGCCACTTTTTCTAGGAGGCAGCTAGCAAATGGAGAATGTGTTACTACCTTACCCCAAGAAAGGAACAAAACTGCACTAAAACACAACACAAAGAAAGCAAATTTTAATCGGTTGAACTAGAAGATAATCGATGAAAGACTAAACAAAGTTTAAACGGTAAGCATAAAAAAAAAACCACGCACCTAGGATGCCGCAAGAGAGAAAAAGGAGAGGAGGAAGACAATAAAGATATCAGAAACAACAATGGAATGCCGCAAGCGAGAAAACGAAGAGGTGCCACAAGAGAAAAAGGAGAAGAGGAAGACGATATCAGAAACTGAATGCCGCGAAGAGTTTGCGGTTTATTTAAAATGAAATTGGGCGTCGGTTGCTCCAGAAATCGACATTTGTAGTCACCTAGACGTCGGTTATCTCAATAATATGACGTCTAAGTTAACATTTAAATTGACTTTTTGAATACCCATTAGACGTCGGTTTCGAGAGGAGCCGACGTCTAGGAAGCTGAATCGATTGATGTTTGATTTCTTGTCAGGGATGTTCACGACAGTTGTGATGGGGCCCTGACGTCTATAATAATGTAGACGTCGGTGCCCCTCTAGCCCACGTCTAGGGCCCTCGAGTTTGGTGAACATAATTAATTACAGGCACATAGACGTCGCTTCCCCTCAACACCAACGTCTAAATTGAAGAATTTTTTATCTTCCCGCCTTCCAGACAGGCCTTAGACATCGCCCTTTGACTACGTGACGTCTAATCGCCTGGGAATTAGGTGAAGAGCATTAATTGCAGCCAGTAGACGTCAGTCTTGTTAACACCGACGTCATTATACTGTCTTATCACCTACCTTAGGCCATTAGACGTCGGTTTGCGGCAGTGGGGACGTCTACAATATCATAGACGTTGCCTTACCTTAAATTCGACGTCTAGTTTACCAAGCTATTTACGATAATGCCACCATCCACTCATATACGTCGGGTTACCAGCAAACCGACGTCTACTGGGTGACATTAAACAGCGTTTTTGCACTAGTGTTAGTTATAAAAAAATTAAAATAAAATTTTGCCTTAAAATAGAAATTAAATTTGTTAAAAAATTAAAATACAAAATATTTTAATTAGTTCAATCAAATAAATTATTTAAATTATAAAAAATACAATTATAAGTAATTTAAATGCTATATGTTTTAATTTTTTTTTAAATTGTTAAAATCTCTTGTTGAAACACAAAATTAATTTATATCTTTTAAATCATTCATGTATCTAAAATATATTTTTTCTTAATAAATTTCGTACTTAATACTTCGCAATACCTCATAGGTATCCCTTATCACATATCCATAAAAAGACCATAATACTATATTATGTATCAACATGAATATATAATCATATTAGACCATAATATTATACAAATATCCACATATAACATACGATAGTATGTATATCATAAATCACATATACGACAAGTCTCTCATCATCGTCATCCTCTTCACATACGCATGAAACAAAATCAAATTAAATAGATGTTATAATTAACTCACATTAAAGGTAAAGTACCTACTACCAAATCTGTTCTTATATGCCTTTAAAAACTTAACTTCACCATTGAAATTCCCACAGCGTTAACTACCCATTGTCAACATTTTCCTTTAATCTTAATCATAATCCAAAGCAATAAAGATCTAAATATTTACTTTTATTAAGACCTATCTTAATTTTCCAATTGTTACTTCATCAAATATGTAATCTGATAAGAAAACATAACTTCATCAATCAATATCATACAATACATTAAAAAATATCATGATGGAAAATATTTCAATTAAATAATTAAAATAAAAATATATGATCCAATATGTTGGTTATTCTAAAAAACATATTTTTGTTACTTTTTTTTTTTTAATTCGAAGTAATCAAAACGTTTTTTGATCGATCATTCAATTTTAGCATTCAAAGAAATTTTAAACGGTATATATATTATTGTTAACTGAAATAATCCTCTATATTTTTATTCATTTTGATTATTATTAAATAAGAAAAATAACAAAAAATGATTTTTAAGAAGATAAACGTATTTGTGGTTAATTTTTTCATTAAATATTAAAAGAATTATACTGTAAAGTGATTATATTAATTGCTTTTAAAAACATTTTGTGGTGGACACGTTCAACATTGATCCTTTACTCAATAACATTTCTTCTCTGAATTTGACCTTTTTGGTCTTACCAACATTTCGTATTCATCAATATCAAATTGTTTCTCTTTTTCAGAACACGGATTTTGCACTTTCTGGTATGTATTTTTCTTTCTCCGACAAGGGTCCCAAACTGCACTTTTGACATTATAAAATAACTAACTAATAAATTAAGTTTTACTTCTACCACTAAAACATTATTTTAACGGTAAAACTATAGCAACCAAATAAAGTTCGTATCCAAAAAATACGTCATAGAGTTCTTTTAAGATTTATTCACTTGAGAGTATTTGGAGGAAATGATTTCGGGAGAGTGATTGAATGAATTTGAAAATATTTGAGAATAAATTTTTTGTTATTTGTTTGAGTAGATTTGGTAATAATTGAGAGTGGATTTGGAAGTAAAGTTTGTGAGAATCAGTGTAGGATTTGATTGATGTGATAGATAAAAAAATTTATTTAATTGGTAAAAATTAAACACTATCAAAATACCCCTAATTATTAAAGTAATATATTAATATTATATTTAATTATAAAAATATTTATAAAAATTAAAAAATTAACGTTAATATTATTATCATTATTTATTTATTATTATTATTATTATTACTAATATTCATGCTAAGAATCCATTTTAATCATTATATTAAGGGTAAAATTGAAATTGTAAACAATCCCTTGCAAATCTGCGCTAAGAATGGAAGATTGAAATTTTTCTTCATCCCGTAAATCCACTCTTTTCATCACCCGTAAATCAATAAAAACGAACACAAAATTCATTGGAAATCGATCATTGCAAATCATCAGCAACAGTAAATCACTTAAAGTGAACACAACATTAAGTTTTATTCAATAATTCATTATTCATCATTATTACATAATGCATGCCAATGTTTTTGTATAAGTGTCATAACAATATATTAAATAATAATAATAATAAATAAATAAATATAGTTACAGTTATATTTAAAAAAAAAAATTGGGAAAAAAACAAGAAATGGTGACATGGTAACTTTAGATCGATCTTGAGATATCATATCATTTTATTATATTTGAGGATTCTACATTATTTACAGTTTCTAGCGTGAGTAATTGCATAAATTCGGATATTAAGTCTAGTGTTGTTATTGATTGTGTCTGTGAATGATGTTTGACACATTTATGTATTGCTTATCTTGGTTGGTTAAGGTTAAGATAAAAATTATTTAGGTATGTTAATATTAGCATTAGTTTACCCTTTTTTGGTTGTAGTTTTTTGCATTTTTTTTTTTGCAATGATTGCTATTAGGATGTGAGCATAAGATGTTATAGGTTCTGGTAGTAGTAGAAGTGATTGAGATGTGGAGTTTTTATGTGTTTCTAGTTTTTGGGTTGAATGTATGTTACTGGAAAACGACAAGTGTACCGCTCATACATAGCAAGTAATAAATATTGTTCTCTTCACATGGACTTGTGTAGCGTATGAGAACTCTCACAATTCACAACTCAGTTAAACAACAAAGTTCACAAAAGCATAAAAAAAAGAAACTTTTTCACAATTCAAAACTCAGTTAAACAACAAAGTTCACAAAAACACAAAAAAAAAGAAACTTTTTTTTTTATTTTTATTAAGCAATTGGTGTGCAACAAAAATTTAACATAGAGTATTTACAATTTCAATACTAGACTTCATTCACTTCATTCTCACGCAGTCACAAAAATCTCAATTCCATATTCAAGTCTGTAGAAAAGATACAATCGGTATCTTGGATAGAGTCGCGCAGCGGAAATAAAAAAACTAGAGTATAGCGAAAAGCGTGTTGCGGTCACAAACCAAGTTACAGTGGTCCTTTTTAGAAATTGATTTTCTTAGTGAACTTTTATCGAACAGTTGGAGTGCTAAAAGTTTAAAGAGTGTATAGAAGAGAAAAATCACACAAGTATTTTTATACTGGTTCAATTCAACAGAATCTACGTCCAGTCGTTAATCACTACAAAGAGTGATTAACAGTTCCACTAAAAATAGTTTTACAGATTACAAGATAATGAATTGAGTAAGGGATAGAAAACACCTTCCTTCGACAAACGAACCGGAAGAGTGCAGTGAGTAACTTCCTTCGACAAACGAACTGGAAGTGCTTCCTTCGACACACGAACCGGAAGCAAACACTTTGCCAACTCGAAGAGAACCGCTCTGACTTTCGACACACGAAACACGAGCTTCTCCTATTCACGAGACTAGGCAGAGCACCTTGCCAACTCGAAGAGAACCGCTCCGACTATCGACACACGAAACAAGAGCTTCTCCTATTCACGAGACCAGGCAAGGGAACAGAACTAGCTTTTGAGAACTTCCTTAGACAAACTGTATTCTTCAAAAGACCTAAGTTCACAACGTTACTTTCTGAAGTTCTCAAAGCACCTATTTATAAGCCCAGGGTCAGAATCTGAAAGGTCATCTCCC
>NC_028356.1:20929566-20933158 GCF_000741045.1 Vigna radiata var. radiata
ACAAGTGATAATCAATTATTGCTTGTCCATAATCGATTATTGCAGTAGAAAATATAATGTTTACAATTTATTTAAGACTTTCCTACTACATTAATTTCTACAAATTGCTTTTAAATAATTCTAAAGTTCTCTTCAAATAAAATTTCTTGCAGCATCATCAAAACAATTTTCTTCAAGATTTACCAATACTCCTTATTGGTAACAAAGTTAAAATTAACTCACCAATATACTCAAATCCAATCCCTAGTAACTTTGAGCCTATAATAACTCATCAAGTTCCAATTCCTTGAATTCTCAACAAGTAAAATTATGCCTTAAGTTCAAGAGTCTTAAGATTACCAATGAATCATGTTCTATCCCTAGATACAAGCTCCATTAGATATTCAAAAGACGTTTTTAGACACCTCAAAAACCAACAATCAAGCCATGGGTGTGCTAAAGACAAAACCGGCTATGTGCCCAAAAGCTCTCATGTTTTAAAGTTTAATCAAATGACATTAAAATGGGATAATAATAATAATAAGAAAATAACTTAGGGTGAAAACACAAGACTTAAAGCCTGAATCCCAAACATACACAACTTATAACCAAAATCCCCAAACATAGAAAAACTTAAGAAAACACTAAGGTCTTAGGAAATAGAAAAACATCTAGGTTAAAACACCCAGATGCATTGCTAAATGTTGTTGTGCCTAAAGCATCTAAGAGAGATTAAGCTAAATGCTTAATGCTCATAATACATGGAATAGGTATTAAGCTTCTCTCGAAAACAAAATAGGTCAAGGCAATGTCTCTGACAAAACATATTAAAAGACATAACTATTAAAATTTGAAAAAAGTTTAAGCAAGTTAAACGCTATCTATCTAAAAATAGACAAAAACTAAAGAAGTGTTTACACGACTAAACGATGTCAAAAGCTTAACAAGTACCTCATCTTATGATGAAGTATATATCTATGCTTGGTATCCTTAGAGAAAAGAACTTAAATGTAAAATGCTACCTAATAATAGAAAATCTGAAAGCACTTTGTTGTTATGAGCAAGTATTGGATGACATTTAATGCTCAGCGTTCAAAAAGAACAAAAGTGATAAGAAAAGATGTATCTATTACATGAACAATTTACTCTAATCTTTTAGATAAGTTATTCTACATGAATCCGCAGTGCTACATATCAAATATAAACAAGTGGACGTTAGAGACAAAGGAGATACTCACAAAATTTTTTTCGCTTAAAGAAAAGTCTAAAAAGATCGTACAACCTACTTCAAGCAAAGGACTGAAAAAAATGTATGCTCTAACAAGTTGACTTACCCAACGGCTACTGTGCAAAGAAGAAAGAGAAAACACGAGTATCAAGACTACAAGCTCAATTTAACAAACAAATATCCATGAAGCCTAGAAATAGAAGATCTCTCAAGAAGAAAATCAAGAGGATAACTTAAGAGGACAAGAAAATAAAAAATACAATGATATATTAATCCTTAAAAGAAAAAGAGAAAGAGCTCATGAAAAAGAATACACCTAAGGTGAAGAAAAGAGAAGACAAGAGAAAAAGAGAAAGAGATACTCTCACGCTTCATTGTCATATTGTTTACTGATAATCCTCTAAATTTACCTATTTTTCTGTGTTTATAAAGTAATTTTAGTTTCTTTTAGTTTCTAATTTTCTAGAATTAGGCTAGTTTAGCATTTTGTCTTTAATTTTAGAGTTTTGTTAAAATAGTGTTAATTTTCTCTTTTTAGTTAAATAAAATAGGTTTTTAAATAATTAGGTATTTTCTATTTTAGAAAGATATTTAGAAAATTTAAATAAAATTTTATTTCTTTTAGGCTTTACTTTTTTTTTTTCTTTTTCCAGTTTATTTTTCTAATTGTTATGTTGATGTTTGTAGGAATTAATGGGTTGGTGCTAAAAGGAATTGAAATTCATCGTTTGGACTGAAATAAAGCATTGGGTCGAGTGTCAAGAGCTGCAATTAAAAAGCTGAAGTTGTTTTGCTGAAACTGGGTCAAGCCATGAATGGGCCAACACCGTTGAAAGGCATGAGCTGAAGCCCTCTTAGTAATTAAATGAAACGCATCGTTTCATGCTCCTGGCCAAGGCTGAAGGGGGGTCTCTATACTTCGTGCTTCATTCATGCAAGAGAAGTAAAAATCAAATTGAGATTTTCTCCCCCAATTCTCTCAAACCAGAGCGTAGGGTTTGTGGTCCAGCGGAGAGGAGAAGTGTTGCAGCAATTAAAGGACGCGAGCTCCAAGGCCCAAAGAGGTGTCACAACCCAAGCTGATCAGAAGCAAATCAGAAGCAAGGCAGTGCAGAGCTGGAATCGGTTGAAGAGCAAAGCGGGTCGCTATAAGAATTAGTTGGAGGACACTCAAGAAGCTTGCAGAGTTTGTTTTCAGTTTTCCCCCTTTTCCCATTTTCTTTTCTTTTTCATTCTTTGAACTTTTCCTATAAAAGGGAGGTCTTGTAATACAGAATGTGCGAGTGGTGGGTTACAAACATCATTCTTAGGTTTAGACGTGCACTAGGTGACAGACAATGTACCTAGGTTTCGATTTCTCATGCTTTAGTTTAGATTTTACAACTTTAGTAGAATATAAACTTTGATTCTTGCATTGGGGTTCTTGGATCATTTCCATTGGATGACAGGCATTGGGATTTCTAAGGACTCTAGTATATTATAATTTTCATTTCAGCTTTCAATACAAATTTTATCTTTCAAGTTGTTTCAATTTACATTCTTGATTGTCTTTATTTTCTTTTCTGCCATTTAAACTTTTCAGCACCTTCACTTTGTTAATTCTTGTTTGATTCCATTGCCAATTTACATTTCCTGAATTTAGTTTGGTTTTTCGTTTACAGTGCTTGCATCCCTGATGTTCCTAGTTTTCATTTTTTCTTTTATGTTCATTTTATATTCTGAAATTAATAATTTTTCATTAGCTATGTTTTTTTTACCTTGTTGGTCGTTGTAGTATAGGTTAGTCTAGTTTTAATTTTGGGTCAGTTGTCTTAGGTAACTTTGCTCTATTTTCTGATTATTTCCAATGTAGGTTCTTAGGTTTTGATTTCATATTTTTGTTTTTAGTTTGTATATGTTACTCCCTTCACCATTTATTATAGCTATTTCAATTACTCGTTCTGCATTTCATTTTTACATGTTGCTCTCCATTGATAAGAGTATTATTTTTCAGTTCCATTAGATGCATTAGTATATCATTTTAGGTTAGGATTCATGCATTATTTTTCTTTCTTTGCGTTTAAAAATCCATGCACCATTCATTATATTTCTTCCTTATCATCTATATTTTCTATATAGTTTCTGTTTTCATCACATTCTTACATTCATTAATTAGATTTAGTAGGTACATGCATTATTAGTAAGTTAGTCTTATACTAGATTTCACTTTACATTTTATTTTCCCCACCTAGTTTTAGTTTTGATAGAAGACGCCTTGAGGAGAACGCCGGATTGGAGCTGTGCGAACCCGATTCGACCTCCTCGAAGCTTCTCCGGCAAAGAAATACGCAACGGAATGTATATGAGACTCGAAGAACTCTAAAAACCCTAGGATGACCTATGGAA
>NC_028356.1:20933863-20938491 GCF_000741045.1 Vigna radiata var. radiata
GTGATTACAAGATGTGTTAGCATGCCTATATATAGGACTAAATGTACCACATGCCTAACACATTGTACACATCTCTAATACAAATAAAAGAAATACTAAACTAAAGAAATTGGGCTTGGGCGCCGCGTATCATCCCCTCCCTCTTGGAAAGGATTTGTCCTCAAATCTGATGGTTCGCCTGAGGACTTATTGTTGTAATCTCCATGAAAGTTCCTCCTGGACCAAATATTAATCTGCAATAAGCATCAAACATATCTCTAATTAGTTTTATTTGACCCAATAAGATGTATAAAAAAATATGTTTAGAAGAAGGTTTCCTAACTTTGAAATTTTCAAGTTTATGACTAAAAAGAAACCTTACTCCATTTGAAAATATATTTTTGTCTTGAATTAGTGATAACTTGGAAGACACCACTAACTCAAGTCTTTGATTGCCATGTGTTAAAGATTGCAACTTTTGAAAAGGTTTAATGGCAAATTCTTGGAAAGAAAAGGTAGAATTAAAGCATTCAATAACAATTGGAAAGTGAAAAGATAGAAAACCTCCCCTTAAAAATTTGTGTTCTATTGTGAGAATAGGGGATATTGCCAGTTCTTCCTTCTTTTCTTCCATGTCTTTCTTTTCAAGTTCTTCCTTCTCTTCCTCTTCCTTCCTTTCTTTTTCTCTTATTTTCTCTTCTTCTCTTCTCTCTTGTACTCTTCTTTCTCTTTCTTCCTCTTCTTTTTTCTCTCTTTCTTCTTCTTCTCTTCTCACTAGTTCTCTTCTTAATCTTTCTTCCTCTTCTTTTCTCTCTTTCTCTCTCTTTCTCTTTCTTCTTCTCGTTTTTTCTCTTTTTTTCTCTCTTGTCTCTCTATTCTTTCTTGTAATTGCCTATGTTCTCTCTCAAATCTCCTTTTACTTCCCTCATTCAAGAACTTCATGAGTTTTTCTCTAAACTCTGTTTCCCTACGATTGAATCCACTTAAATTTTGAATGAATGATTTGCCTTCTCTAATAAACTCTCTCATATGTTCTAAGTTACTTTGAATATTTGGAGGCACAAACTCTCTTCTCATGCACGATCTCAATTCATACCAATTTTCAATGGTGGATTTTCTACCTAGATGAACCCAATATTGCCTTTCATCCCACCACTCTAGTGCATGCTTTTCTAATCTAGAGAGATATAAACTAAGAACACAAGATTCACACTCTCTAGAAAGAACAATTGTACTATAAGACTCAAGTTCACTTTGCCTAATAAGGACAGGATGCATTTGATTAATTTCTTTTTCCCAAACTAGATATGTTAAGACATTTGTATCTTTACCAAAGAAGGGAATTTTTCTAGCTTTAGTACACAAATCATCCTTAATGTATGAACTAGACATCCTAGATGAATAACAAGACATTTTTGTTTAAAATCAAAGTGCAAGACTCAAAAGAAACAAACAATGAAAACGGACTCTAAGACCCCTAATACGTTCGGACTCTAATGTGACAAAGGTCACACCTACACGTGAAAATCAAACACATGCAAAGACAATCAAATTCTACTCCTATGTCTAGCTATGCTAAAATTAAAGCAATTAAAGTTGCCAAGATTTGGAAAGAGCACCAAGGACTCTTCCAAATACTTGGACTTTATAAAAGGTCATTTACAAACCAAACCTAAAGCTACCAGTGGGCTAAACACAGGCCCATCAGATTACACACAAAAATAAGAACAAATTCAAAACCAAATTAAAACAAACAATTACAAAAGAAAATGAATTTCTAGGCTACGGTGCTACTGCTGCGAGAGGCCCCTGCTGCTACGGTCTCGGCCTGGTCCACTTCTACAGAATTAATGTGCCCAGTTCTTGTCCAATGCTTCAAGAATCTCGTGCTCAATCTTGCAGCTTCAATTTGTTGTTGTTGAATATCCTGCAATCACACATGCACACAATTGTTGTGAGAATTCACTTAATTAAAACAAATGGCAGACAAAGATATAGGGTAATAGACTTCCCTTTCTCGGTCTTGTGCCTTGATGCAGCTAAAAGAATTGGTTCTGCTCTCTATGTATGGTCTCAAACTAAATTTCAACAAGTCAATCTGCACTTAAAGTGACAACAACAACCAACTACCGCAAAGGAAAATGGAAATCATGCCAGATTTATGGTGCAGATTAAACTACCAAACCAGTCAGTTTTTCAATTCAGAAATGATTCTTAAATCATGAAATCAGTTTTGATCCAAACAGCAGATACTTAATTATTTCATGCACAGCTAACACAACTAACTAGGTGGCATGCAATGGTATTCAATCAATCAATTTGACAAAACTGAAATTTGCTTAACAACCAGCTTAAACTAATTATCCCAACAATTCATCTCTACACACAAATCACACCTAAGCCAGCAGCACATACACAAGGAACACGTACATTTAATCAGATGCAAATGAATGTGATTCAGGGTTGAAACCAAATTAATGCCATATAATGCAGAACAGATTCAATTCAGAATTCAAGTTGGCTAATCCTAGTCTGCAACAAATATCATACCAGATTCCACACTTCAAATATTGCTAAGCAAAGACAATCCATAACTGCAATAGTTCAGACAAAATAACAGCAATTTAAGATGAAATACTCCCTTTAGTTCAACACTTCACAACAGATATGTTGCTGCTACTGTTTGCACCAGCTATACTCTGCAGAAACTGAATCCCAATCAAAGCAACTCTGTAGAGATCAACCAAAAAGAAGGTTGCACAGCTCTAGATAGTTAGCACAGTTCAATTTCACAACTTATTTCAACACTTTAAACAAGAAGACACTCTCAACAAGAAATTTGGCGCTTAGGTGCAGCCACACAAAGCTCACTAACTCAAAACTATTTCTGAAAGTTTCTCTTTAAAAACACGAAATACACAAATGAAGGTTTGGAAGGGGAATTCTCCCTTGTCAGTACAAGGCTAGATAGTCTTTTAGACCACCACCACCTAAGATGCTACCAAACACACAACCTTTCTCAAATTCCAGAAATCAAAAGTGAAACAGCTTCTCACGTAAGAAATGGATAGGCTAAGCAATGGCAAAATTCACAGTAATGGACATACACGTAAAACAGAACAGGACAGCCACTAAAGCAAAGGAATTGACATCACAACAGATCAGACTAGCTCAAGACAGACTCTAGATCAGATTATTAAAGCAATTAAAAGCTTCAATTTAAGAAACAGCAAATCAGAGTTCACACAGATTGAAACAAAACCGAGACAGCAATCAAGACAAGCAAGAAAAAGCAACTTAGCAAGGCTAGCACACAAATTGATCCTACCAATAGCTCTAGAGCAGATTAAGAAAGCAAGAAAAAGAAAATGCAGCAAAGAATTGCAGAACTGGTTGTTGAAAACATGTTTCAGATGCAAAATTGATCTTGTCCAATAGCTATTTTGTTAATTCAAGGCCAGTTTACACCAATTCATAGGCTTTTACTCAAACTTCACGTGTTCAGTTCCTCATTTTTCTTTTCATAATTTGCCTCTTTTGACTGATTAACTCAACTCCTATGCCTTTATTTCGTTTTGGACCAAAACAGTGATTAACAAGCATTGAAACAACTTAGTTCTGCAGTTTAGAAAGTGTAAAAAAAAATGGTTTGCAATGACTCAAGGATTGGATGCACAGAATTCCACCAATGATCTATTACTGAAATGTACAAAAACAACGCAAATGACTCAATCAAGTAAATGCAGTTCGGCCTACTGCTTTGCAAGTAATTTCTGCTGTGACTTTTGCACTAACAACCAAGCTAATGCTGAGCATATCACGACTTTTCTGGTTGGCACTTTGTTACCAGTCATCTCAGCATTCCAACTCAATTTAAAAAAAATTGCAGAATAGTTTCAAAGTGCAGATTCAATAGCTTATTCAAACCAGAAGTTCACAACAGAAACTTCAAAACAAATCTGCTGCTCATTTCATGCATCCGAGCTCTCAGTATTGAAGGTCATAGCTCATACAGGATGCACACTGAACATACAAGCAGATCATTACATAAACCAGATCAAATCAGAGGCACACTTTGGATTTTCTGACAAAATAAGCAATGAACAAAACTTGACAAAACAGGATCAGATTAAAAAAATAAAAGGACTCAATCAAACACAATTTTGGACCGATTAAAATGAAGAAAAGACTCAATGCTCAACAGGCACAGATCAAGCAACCTTATAAGAATTTGGAAACCTAAACAGATATGACGATACTCAAAACAACAACACACGAAACTCAAATAGAGAAAACACATAACTAAACCAGATCAAGACATAAAAGGAAAAATTATGAACAACGCGGAAGCAAATGAAGAGAAATAGCACAATATACTTAATATACTCAGAATCAAATGAAACAAATACAAAACCGAATAAAGAAAACATGAAACAGAATCAAAGAACAGAGACAGAGATACTTAGCTATTGACGCGTGCTCGAACCGAGCTCTGAATACCACATGATAGAAGACGCCTTGAGGAGAACGCCGGATTGGAGCTGTGCGAACCCAATTCGACCTCCTCGAAGCTTCTCCGGCAAAGAAATACGCAACGGAATGTATATGAGACTCGAAGAACTCTAAAAACCCTAGGATGACCTATGGAA
>NC_028356.1:20939201-20958959 GCF_000741045.1 Vigna radiata var. radiata
GTGATTACAAGATGTGTTAGCATGCCTATATATAGGACTAAATGTACCACATGCCTAACACATTGTACACATCTCTAATACAAATAAAAGAAATATTAAACTAAAGAAATTGGGCTTGGGCCCCGCGTATCAAGTTTTAGTTAATAAATAAATAGGCTTAATTCTACAATTTCTAAACTTAATAAGTACCAAGTCCTTGGATTAGACCCTAGGTTACCCCTATACTACATTAGTGGGGAATTTAGGTTTTGTTGAGATTTTAGGCGACAAAAATCTGTTCAACACATACTATTGTAAGAGAGAAGGAAGAAACACTTGTGAGTGTTTAGATTGCTTTGTATTTTAATCAAATCCTCTTAGTGAGAGGTACAATTTGAACTACTTTTAAGCAATCGTTGATTGCAATTTTGAAGAGAATTAAAATACTTACAATCAAACTCTGTTTGAGTTGAGGAATCTTGGCAAGGTTCCTGAGTACCAGAAGTGGTTTGAATACTCAAAGGAAATCTTGGATAAGGTTGCTGAGTACTAAGAATGATGTGAATACTCAAAGGAAATATCGGCTAAGGTTGTTGGGTACCAAGATTGGTGTTAATACTCAAAGGAAATCTTAGCAGAGTTACTAAGTACTAAGAGTGGTGCTAAAACTCAAAGGAAATCTCGCGGGATTTCTGAGTACCATGAGTGGTGCTAATACTCATTTCTAATCGTGTGAAGATTATAGTTGAACTCTATGCGGAGGAGACTAGACGTAGCTCATTTGGAGTGAACTAGTATAAATTCTCTCGTGCAATTATCTCTTCTCTTACCTAAATGACCCTCTTGTGAAAACTTGCAGTCGCACTTTATTTATAAACATAAGAATCTTCTAAGCTAAATGATCTTTTACACAAAGGAAGTCCTTAACAAACCACTACAGTATTTACATTCTGAATAACACGTTAAAAGCTATTATTATACAAATCTATTAAGTTGAGTTTCCAATCATTTAAAGGAAAATTTCAAGAGCTCGATAACATGCTATATCGGAAGGGTTGTGATAAGTTTTCCATTAACATTATTCAACCCCCCTCCCCCCTTCTAGTGTTTTTCAGGTACTTCAATTGGTATCGAGTTAACCTCACGATGTTAGCTCTTAACAGGTAGTGCCGTCAAAATGGGTTGAAACCCGCGAGTCAACCCGACTCACCACGGGTTTGAGCCGGGTTGGGTTGGAAAAAAATGCGAAAACTTTGATGCGAGCCAATTTTGTCCGGCTCACTAAGAACCTGACTTACACGGGTTGAACTCGTGGTGGGTCGGGTTGGCTCACTAACCCACATAATTTTTTAATTAAATTAATTATTCAAATCCTATTTTTTTATTGAAATCAAATTAATTAAATTAATTATTCAAAATGCACATCCTTCATAATCAGAATCTTTGTCTTCTCACTGAAAATTTCACAATCAAAGATTAGTTGTATTTTAAGAAGTTAATTTTGATTTACTCTTAATGTTCGAGATATGATGGAAATACATATAATATTTTTACAATAACAAGAAAAAAAATCATATAAATCATTGTATATATACAATATTTTTACAATATTTAAACATATACGATATTTTTATAATATTTAAACATCCTATATATACAATATTTTTACATATTTAAACATATAAAATATTTTTACAATACTTTTAATAATTAATAACACGGAAAAATATATACAATATTTTTACAATCATTTAACCACTTCATCAAACATTTTTCATTGTTTAATATACACAATCATAGTAATATAAAATCATATAAAATATCCTATATATAAAACATCCTTTAAATAACTAAGATTTTTCAGTTTTCTTATATTAATTATTTCAAAATAAACACATGTTACTTATGATAACTAAGATTCTTTAATTTTTTTTATATTAATAAATACAAAATAAACACATGCTACTTAATAATTTAGATTCTTCAGTTTTTTTTAGTTTCTTTTATATCAATTGGTCTAATTATTATTGTTTTAATTTGATTGATCAAAGTAACATGTTATAAGAATCTCAGAAGAAGAGGGTGAAAAGAAGTTAAGTGAGCCAATGAGTCAACCCATTTAACCCATCAGCCCGTGGTGAGTCGGGTCGGGTTTGAATTTTTTCGGCTCGCTAATAAATGAGCCGGGTTGGGTTAACTCACTAAGTGGTCAACCTGTGGTGGGTCGGGTCGGGCCGGGTTACCCGTTTTGACAGCTCTATTAGCAGGACTCGAGGAAATGATCCCGAGGAGAATGGAAAATGAAGAACATGTCGTCAACCGTTCTCCCCTCTTCAACAACGAGAAGTTCGACTAATGAAAGCAAAGAATGATCGCATTCTTTAAATCATGTCATATTGACATGTAGGAAATTGTGGAGAACGACAATTCTTGTATATGAAGACGGAGAACAATTCTCAAAAAGAAAATGGACTGACGAGGAAAAGCAACGCTACCTGTTAAACTCCAAAGCTCGCAACTCTTTAATGTGCACTCTCTCTGAAGAAGAATACAGGAAGGTTCACGTTTACCAAGTAGCTAAAGAAATGTGGGACACCTTGGTCATCATGCGTGAAGGATCAAGTGAAGTCAAAAGGAATAAGTTGAGCTTGTTGATAAGACAGTATGAACTATTTTGCATGTTTGAAAATGAAAACATTCAGAGCATGTTTAGTAGATTCCAAAGATCCTCATTGAGCTGAAATCCTTAAGAAAGTCACATGACAACTTCGATCATATTGACAAAATCTTGAGAAGTCTTCTCAAGCAATAGAGACCAGAGTTCACAGCTCTACGTACATCAAGTAATCTAGACGAAATGAGTTTAGAAGAGCTGGTAGGGATACTAAAGGTTCAGAGCTCGAGCTTATTCAAGATGACTCTATCAAGAAGTAGAAAAGCATTGCGCTCAAAGTTGTCAAGAAGGCACCTACCAAAGCTCTTAGAACAAATGAATCCTCTAAGGAGTCAAATGACAAACGTGACTCCATGGACAAGAGCGACGAAGAAGAGCTTTCATTCATCACTAAAAAGCTTCAAACATTATGAAGGAAAAAAAAGGGTACAATGTTCAAAGTCAAGCGCCTTAGATCTGGTTCCAAGAACAATACAAGAGACAGACGACCAGAAGATACAACTGTCTGTTTCTAGTACAACAAATATGGAAATTTCATATCAGAATGTCCCAAGCTTGAAAAGGTGAAGAAAAAGTCAATCGGGCCCATATACGAGAAGAAAAAAATGCTGATGAGCATTTGGGAAGACCTAAACACATCTGACGAGGATGCAGATGCTAAAGTATGCTTGGTAGCATGAAATGATAAGAGTGCATCGGATGACTCTAACGATGAGGTAAAATTTTCATATCTACACTCAATAAGAAATGCATATTATGATCTGATATCATATTCATCTAAATTGTCCTGTACATATAAAAATTTGCGTGATCAACATATGGAACTCCTAACATAGAAAAATAACCTAAAAGATAACGTAGATGCATATAGGGTGATGAGTGCATATTTATGTCCACATTTATGTTTTAAAATTCAAACTTTTGATGGAATATCTGTGCTTAAATGGTTGATTTGAAGAGGATTTGTGATTATTGGATTTAGCGTGTTTGGAAATAAAAGGGGCTTAAAAAGTGATTTTAATTGCATAAATTATTCTTGGATGTTCTAATATTTATTTGTGCAGTTGAAATTAGAGTTTTATTGGTCCAAATTACAATTTAAGGCCCAAAATCAGATTTTATTTGGAAAATAATGTACATATAGGCCAAACAGGCAACCTTTACCCTTGCACCTCCTAAAATCCCTACATACACCCCTATTTCTGAAACAGGCCAACAACCAAGCCCAAACACTAAGCCTTTTTTTCTCCTGTAACCCCTAATTTCCTATACACACCCTTCCTACCCCTCCTAAATCAGATTCCACCAGATTCTGCCACGTGTCCAAATCCTTCACACACAGATCTGACCATTGAGAGGCTACCACATCACCATTCTTGACACATCATCTTCCATCCATTGAAACCCTAATTCCCAATCCAAAAACCCTAGCCGTCGTTACCTCCTCCTTCGCGCCACCACGCCACCACAAAGTCGCCTTCGCAAGGAACCCTAGGGCGCTGTCACCACCATCTCGCGCCTTCATCTTCTCCATCAAAGGTCAAGGCGTCGCCGCACTGCCACAGGAACGCCAGTTGCTCACAGAACCACCACGAGCTCGACCACCACAGCGTCTCAATCAGCCACCATTCACAACCATCGCACCAACCATGCACTCTCACCACCTTCCTCGCGCAAGCAAGTCGCGACTCCTCCTTCATCTCTCCACACGCAGAAATCGCCAACTTCCACGGCCGTCATCTTCTCCTACACTCCTCAAAGCCTCCATGAAGATGCTGGCAACAACTTGGACCTGCAACCAGATGCCATGGAACCCAAATCCCGCAGTTCCGTCATCAATCTCGCAGCACCTCCATGGCCGGAAGTTGGGCACCTTTCAAAATCACAACAACGCCTTTGTCTCCTCCACCATCGCGCAGCCATCATCATCACCTCAGCAGGCCGCCGCCAACCTCGTCGTCGCACCATCTAAACCTGCATCAAAACTAGACCTGCAAGCAAACCAGAGCCAAATTCAAGCACAATCCTAAATCGCACACTGTTAAGCCCCTGACAAGTGTACCAGATCGTTATCAAGTAATATATAAACGGTAAATCCGAGTATCGTTTTCCCAAAGGTCTCTTAGCCCTTATCTTTCATGTAAAGTGATCTTATAAGACTTGAAAAGAAATAATCTTGTAGTGTGAATGCAAACCGAAAATAAACATGCAAATGCAAGTGAATCAATTAGCAAAGAGAAGATATGAATGAATGGAGTTGTTGGGGTTTACAATTTCATCTTATCCGTCCTCTTATATCTACTTTTCTTATTTAATTCGCTTTATTATCTAATTGTCATGCAAACTTTCTGATCTACTCTAAACCTAATTCCTTGGCGAAAAGAGCCTACTATTAATTACTAGTTTACTATCTCTAGTCTCCCTGAGTAATTAATAATGCATTAAAGTACAAAAGCAAAATACAATTGATCGTTCTACCCCTATCTCTAGGCAGTATTGCTTAATCAAGGAATCTCCTATCAGTTCATGACTTCCCCGTACGTTCTCGTATCGGCAAAGGCAAATATCTTCTTACCGCATGAGTTAAACCATAGAAGCATTAAGCATAGATAAGAAACCCAACAATTGATAATATAAGCATATGAATAAAATAAGAATTTTAATATAAGAGAGTTTCAAAAGATTACATTGTTCACCAACAACAAAAGGTTTAGTTCACCATAGATATGGTGAAACTAGATGAACTTAAATGAAAGAATGGAAGAGTAAACCCTAGATTTGATAGATTGAAGATTAAGCATCCAAGAAACCGCCTCTAAGGAGTGTAGAACAACTATGGACGTCTCTTCTTGCTAAAAGATTACTCTGAGGGTCGCACTGGGCTATTTATAATGCATAAAGTAATAGAATTTCATCCCAAGCCCATCATTTAAGCGCTCAGCGCTCAATTTGGCCGCTCAACGGTTTGCCTTATAATTGCAGACCGCTCAGCGCTCATTTCACCGCTCAGCGGTGGGCGGCACTAACGTGGGACGCTCACCGGTGTTTCCCAGGCAAAAAACAATGAAAACTGGTCCCGAAACTGGCGCTCAACGCCCATTTTGAACGCTCAGCGCTGGTGTTTCTGCACTCTGGTCAACTTTACAGCATTTGGGTCAACTAGTTGACTTTTCTGGTTGACTGGTTGACTTTTTTGGTTGACTGATTGCCTTTTCTACGTTCTGGTTGACTTTTTTGCATTGCAACCATTTGATACTTCAACCTTTCTTTCAATTCTTTTCCAAAAACCTACAAAATCAACGGAAGCTAAGCAGAAAACCAAGAAAACCAACTTTGACTCTCTTGTTCTTTAACTTAAGAAAAATGCATGATTTCAAATTAATTCTAAGTCATAAAGGGTGTGATTTAATATCAAAATTAAGTGTGAAAATAACGGTTTTTCAACCGTTATCACACACCAAGTTCGAAACGCCTCTCCCATTCTCGCGGCGCAGGCAAAGGCAGAATGAAGCCTTCAAAATCCCTATTCCCCTAATTTGCTGCAGCCCTAATTTTGGTGGGGAAGGGGGAAGACACGTGGCATGCTCTCATTTGCCACCTCCATATGAGTTAAAGCTGGTCAAACAGTCAAAGTCTGGTCAACTAAGGGGCCTTTGTGCAATTTTGGAGAATTTTGAAGGGGCTAAAGCACAGATAAAAGAAATTTCAGGGCTTATGTCTGATTTTGAAAAGTCAGAAAAGCTAAAAGATAAAATTCAGTTGTTGAATTAATTTACTTTAGGAATATCAACAGAAAATATCTTCCAAATAATGTTATAATTATCTAAATCTTTTAGTTATTTGGAAGATATAAGATAAAAGATTTTGTCAACTGAATATTCAGAGTCCAAGCCCAATCAAGCCTTATATAAAGAGACCCAGGAGACTTCATTCATTCACACACCATTCCTCTCTCTTATTTCATCATGTATTCAACTCTATTCATGGAGGGCTAAGCATTTAGGGCTATTCTGCTGTAATTTCATTATGGATTCTGAGGTTAAGTGAATTAATGCAATTGTTTATTTTGATTATTGATTTAAGTTGTTCTCTCTCTATGTCTTTCATCTCTCTATCATATTAAAAGCAAAGATTTTTGCATTATNATGTGTTNGAATCTACATGCATATTAATTATATGAGTTTTAGGGTTTCTAGGTTTAATTGAGAATTTACTTTGATTGAATTTAGGAACTTTCATATAATTAAATGGTTTTTATTATCAATTGAGAGTGTACTTTGGTTGGTAGTAATAATTTCAACTATAATCAATTGAGAATTAATAACGGTCTAAAAACCGTTATTCTCATACTTAAATTTGATATCAAAACACACCCTTTATGGCTTAGAATGAGCTTAAAATCAAGTAAAACACTTAGTTGAGTCATGAGAGAGTCAAAAGTTGGTTTTAGAGATATTATGCTTGTTTTTACATTGTTTTGCAGGGTTTTAAGGTGAATTGAAGATGGAAGTGAAGTAAGGTGGACTTAGACCCGTGAAAGAGGAAGAAAAAGGATGAAAAGCAGGGTCAAGTGAACCGCTGAGCGTCAGAATGGATCGCTGAGTGTCCAGAGCGATCAAGGGCAAACCGCTCAGCGGTAAAACTGACCGCTGAGCGGTCCAACGGCTAAAGGGTAAACCGCTGAGCGGTTTAGTTAGGCGCCTGGGCGGTTGTCTGTTTTTATTAGCTTTGATTCTGTAATCTTTCTATTATCTTTTTGGCTTATATATAACCCCAGTGCGAATCAAAACTCAATCTTTTGGCAGAGAGAAATGTAACGTCCCGGCAACTTACAGGGATTGCTGACTGCCCCCACACATCAACATGAGGCTTTCCAGTGTGCTTTGTCCTCACTCACACACTTTCTGAGAAAACTTCCCGGAAGGTCACCCATCCCAGTACTACTCTCGGCCAAGCACGCTTAACTGCGGAGTTCTGATGGGATCTGGTGCATTAGTGCTAGTATGATCACACCGGATCCCATCAGAACTCTACAGTTAAGCGTGCTTGGGCGAGAGTAGTACTGGGATGGGTGACCTTCCGGGAAGTTTTCTCGGAAAGTGTGTGAGTGAGGACAAAGCACACTGGAAAGCCTCGTGTTGATGTGTGGGGGCAGTCAGCAATCCCTGTAAGTTGCCAGGACGTTACAGATGGTATCAGAGCCTAGCCTCTCCAGTACGGTGTGGTTCGAGGACGAACCAGACGGAAGTTGGTGGGCATGTGACACCCGGGCACTGACGAAGGCGGGGAGTGATCGCTGGTGCAAGAGGCATGGTGCAGGGGGCACGGACAAGGAGCGGCTCCTGACAGGCTTCTAGTGGAAGGGATACATGGACGAATCGAACATACACCGGAATGAGAGGGATCTAGAGACTGTATAGGTATGGGACTATACAGTTGAAGGATAGCTTAAATGAATTGATTTGGCTACTCATATCAACAAATGCATTTACTTTTCAGTAGCCCAACTCATAAGAACTCCATGGTTAAGCGTGCTTAGCCTAGAGTAATTATGTGATGGGTGACCTTCCGGGAAGTTTTCTCGGAAAGTGTGTGAGTGAGGACAAAGCACACTGGAAAGCCTCGTGTTGATGTGTGGGGGCAGTCAGCAGTCCCTGTAAGTTGCCGGGGTGTTACAAATGGTATCAGAGCCTAGCCTCTCCCAGTACGGTGTGGTTCGAGGACGAACCAGACGGAAGCTGGTGGGCATGTGACACACGGACACCCGGGCACTAACGAGGGCGGGGAGTGATCGCCGGTGCAAGAGGCATGGTGCAGGGGGCACAAACAAGGAGCGACTTACAAGAAACGTCCAAAGCTATTCCACACACCTTGGAGGAGGTTCCTTGATTCACTGCATTTGCATGTTTACTTTTGTTTTTGCATTCAAAACCCAAAATTAATTTCTTCTCAAGTCTTAAGCGATTGGTTTACATGAAAAGTAAGGCCTAAGAGTCCTTTGGGAAACGATACTTGGTCCTACTGATGAGTCGATATTTTATTGACTATATTTAGTTTATTGCACTTAAATAAATCAGGGAATTGTGTTTAATTGTCCGTTATTTCCCCTTTTTCCTAATTCTGCTTAATTTGGTCGGAAATTCTTATTTCGCTAATTTGAATTTTCTGAGGTGATTAATTGCATTTTTGGTTGCAGGGAAATTTTGGGAAACATCATTTGGAGCATTAGGATGGTGGCGTGCACATTAAAGACTCTTCATTTAGTCATTCCAATTTTAATTAAATTGTAACTTAGTTGATTAGAAACTTTAATTAAGCCTTTGCACAATGGGCCATTGTTGGCAAAAATATGAGGGCCCAAAATTGTAGGACACATGGCCTAGGGTTTTTCTTATGGGTGGACCCCACCCCATTTTTTTTAGGGCACGTGGCCTTGGTTTAAAGAACCAACTGTCACACTCTATGAGGGTTGCTGGAACGTTTTGTGTAACAGGGCAACCGTCACTTTTCTTTTTAAAAAATACTTGGCCTGGAAAGTTTGATTTTTGGGAAAATGGGTATCATGATCTTAGGAGATTTTGGATGAATGAGAAAGAAGTAAAGCACGTTTTTTTTTCCTTCCAATTTTCTGCAGCCGCTGATTTCATATTGCAAGGCATGGATTCGTTTTATTTTTTTAAAAAAAAAAGAGAATGTTGATTTCATTTTGTTTGGAGCAATACATTTCTATTTTTGCATGAAGCTCACGGTCAGCCTGCTACCTTTCAGCACAATTAAATTGCTTTGTAGAAAGGAGGAAACAGTGGTTTATCTTTGGAGGTGCAGCGGATGCAATTAGTTTATTTTCCAGGAATTTCATTTGGAGCATTTTAAATTTCCCTTTCTTTTGGAGGATGCGGTGATATTCTTTGCTTGAAGGAGAGCTACAGGCTGCCACTTACACTTCATTATTTCTCTTTTGCTATTGTAATTTTATTTCTTAATGCTGCTGAATGCTTATACGTTGTTTTTGCTTGGGTAGAATGAAATAGCATACTTTTGCTGAGCTTTCTTTGGAACGTTATTTTTATTCGAATGAGAAATGAAGATGGTGATTGAAACGTTGACTCACGATTTTTTTTTTCAGGGGATGAACGATGGTTTGAGGGAATGAAAGAAACACATCTTGTTTTCATTTTCATTTGGTGCTAGTTTGAGATTTTTGGATGCACGGTGGTATTTTGGGTTGGAACGTTCTTTTTGAGTTTCTTTTTATTGAATGAAAAAGGTGTATTTGCTTTGGAATGAAGAAAACCATGCGCTGACTCACTTTGCTGGAATGAAAAGCACGTGAATGGGAAGGGCTTGTCATTTGTTTTCATTGGGATTAACATATTTTCATTTTCACTTTGTAAAATTTGACATGCTGGAAGATAGAAGTAGCTAGTTGAATTTGTTGGTGATGCAGCACATTACCTTGGAGGTTGCTCATCATTTTGTTGTTTTATCAAAGTGCTTTCTTGGGGAATGGAGCCCAACTTCTATCTTTGTTGATGATGGGAGGAAAGAAGTTTATTAAATTGTTTCTTTTGCTTGAAGCAATGAAAGCTGCACGTGTTGATAGATGTAGCTGGAAGAGAAGTCACGGCCAAGAGGTCAAATTTTTAGGCCAATTGCAATTTAATTTGTTTAGTAGGAGCATGTGCCATGTGGCTTGGTAGAAGAGAAATAATGTTGGTTTATTTCTTTGTTTTAAATTAGTCTACATAGTAGGTTTAGCTGTTTTTGATTTCTTTAATTTAGTGTTGCATTTAAATAATTTTAATTGTGCTAGATATTTGTTTGTTACAGTGTTGGGTTTAATATTTTCTTTTACTTTAATGTTTTCTAGTTTGTTTAGTTGTGTTAATTTAATTGAGATGTTAGCTTAGGTTAGTCGAGTTGGTCATTAGCGATATTATAATGTTTTAATGAGATTTCTGGACTGTATTTGTAATTGCCACTCTGACTTGGTTAATATCAAATATGTATTTACACTTGCAATTGGGTATACACTTAGTTGCCCAGTTGGTGTTGAGTCTTCTCTTAGTTGATGAAACTACACGGTGTAAATTAGATTTGATGTTAACATTGCGTTCACTTAGTCCGCTTTTATCAAAACATAATTAGTCTGCACTTAGTTGATTAATTGTGTTGGATTAGAGGTTTGAGTCGGCTTAATTTTGTTGATCTGTGATAGGAAGCATTGTAATTAAGTTCATGACCAACCATCTCTAGTCTGTCTTTGAAACCGTTTGCGTCAGTGTTTTGATTTTATTCATCTACATTCACAAAACTTTTCACAAACCCCCCACTTCGTGTCTAACCTAATTCTGAATCGCAAAATTGGTCCTTGAGAGACGACCTAGGAGTCACTTCCTAGTCTATACTGCATTCTTTTATGCACATTAAATTTTGCATGGGCTGCGACACCCATCACCTACCCATTTTATATTACTTGATAATGATCTAGTACACTTGCCAGGGACTTAACAAGAATTTACTTTGATTGATTAGCCTTTAATTTGGTTAAGAGATTTAAGAATAGACATGATTAAACACAATATAATTCAATTGAGAATGCACTTTGGTTGAATTTATTGTGAATAATCTAGGAATGTCTTGCATTTGATTAAGAATGTACTTTAATTATTTTGAAACTTAAACAATAATCAATTGAACAATGATCTTTGAAAAGCCAATGATGAATCTATTTTGTAAAAGTAGTGAAATTAGCCTGTTTCTTCATAATTGTTTTTAAGTTTCTTCTTTGTTCTACAACATTCTNTAAACATTCTCACTTTTATTCATAAGCATTGCATAACATTCATAAGAGTAAGATATTCGAAAGCAATTCCGTGTTCGTTGGGAGACGACTCAGGGTTACTTTAGCCCTATTTATTTTCTTGAATACTACTTGGCAATACTGAAGTTGCCTTGAAAAATAGTATTAATTTGATAGCTCCAACGACAGCTTATCATAGGGATAATGTTAAGACACTTCAACAAAAGGTTAGTAATCTTAAGTTAGAGTTTAGTGTCACAAAACATAAAAAAAGAAGAATCTAGGTTGCAAAGTAGGAAAGATGTAGATAATACAACAGTAGCCAAAGATGTTAAAATCATATAATCCCTTAGACATGAAAATGGTACCCTCACAAAAATTCTCGGTAGAACACTTGAGGGAAATGATAGGTTAGATCATCTGTTAAGAGAAAGTAGGCACCCATCTAACAAACAAGGTCTAGGTTACATAAAACCCAATACAAAACATGTATATAAAACTAACCATAGTAGTTTCAAGGTCATGTAATGATGCATCGACTTATGAAAAGAAGGAAATGAATGTATCTAACAAGTCAAGACCCAACTGGTTATGGGTAACTAAGAGTCAAATAATTCCTTTTGCAGATATGTTTTATGATAAAAAAGAAAGTCCTGTCATGGTATCTGGACAATGGTTGCTCATGTCACATGACAATAGAAAAGTTTATGTTCCTAAACCTAAGGAACAAGAAAGGAGGTTTGTTCACATTTGGAGGAAAACAAAAAGGAAAAATGATAGCAATTTAAAATATAGGTACAAACCTTTCCCTTCCATTGATAATGTTATGTTAGTAGATGGCCATAATCATAATTTGCTTAGCATAAGTCAATTGTGTAATAGCAGATATAATGTTGTTTTTGAAAAAGACCAATATAGAGTATTAGATAGTAATAACTCTTTAGTATTTACGCTTGGTATCCTTAGAGAAAAGAACTTAATTGTAAAACCAAAAAGAACTTTATTGTTCTAAGCAAGCATTAAATGACATTAAATGCTCAACATTCAAAAACAACAGAAGTGATAAGAAAAGACATATATGTTGCATGCACAATTTACTCTAATCTTACAGATAAGTTATTCTACACGCATCCATAATGCTACAGATCAAATATAAAAAAGTAGACGTTAGAGACAAAGGAGATATTCACATAATGTTCCTCACTTGAAGCAAAGTCTAAAAAGATCGTACAACCTACTTTAAGCAAAGGATTGAAAAAACATGTATGCTCTAACAAGTTGACTCACCCAACAACTGTTGTGCAAAGAAGAAAGAGAAAGCACGAGTATCAAGGCTACAAGCTTAGTTTGAGTTGATGAATATTGGTAAGGTTTCTAAGTACTAAGAGTGGTTCAAATACTCAAAGCAAATCTCGGCTAAGGTTAATGAGTACTAGAAGTGGTGCGAATACTCAAAGGAAATCTCGGCTAAGGTTTCTGAGTACTAGGAGTGGTGTTAATACTCAAAGGATATCTCGAAGGGCTTGTTGAGCGTCAAGAGTGGTGTTAATACTCAAAGAAAATCTCAGTGGGGTTGTTGAGTACCAGGAGTGGTGCTAATACTCATTTCTAATCGTGTGAAGATTATAGTGGGACCCTCTACGGAGGAGATTGCACGTAGCTCAGTTAGAGCGAACCAGTATAAAACCCCTTGTGCAATTATCTCTTTTCTTACCAAAAGGATCCTTTTGTGAAAAATTGTAGTTGCGCTTTATTTCTAAGCATAAGAATCTTCCAAGTTAAACGATCTTTTTCACAAAGGAAGTTCTTAACAAATTGCTACAGTATTTACATTCTGAATAGAACGTTAAAAGTTGTTATTACACAAATCTATTAAGTCGAGCTTCTAATCATTTAAAGGAAAACTTCAAGAGATTGATAACATGTTATATCAGAAGGGTTAACACTATTCAAACCCCCCTTCTAGTGTGCTTCACGTATTTCAGGATGATCAAGCCACAACAAGCATTAAACATAGAAATCAAATTCTAACATTGAAATGGAAAAGCATATGTATTAACATAAAAATAATACACAAAACTCAATTTATTACATCCAATCTCAATAAATAGGGTTGGCTCTCTATGATGGAGAACCTAAGATTTATGAATTTTGAGAGTTTATCAATCAAAACGATTATAATAGAATACCCTTGTGTTGTAGGTAAGGTAGCAATAAAATCCTTGCAAATATTTTCCTGTATTTTTGATGGAACAGGCAGAGGTTGAAGCAATCCAGCAAGTAACGTATTTTTAGTTTTAGCTTGTTAGCAGATTTGGAAATTCAGCACATATTCTTTGATTTGTTTGTGCATGTTGGGCCAATAAAATTTAGAGCAGATCCTTTTCGCTATTTTAGCAATCCTTGAGTGTCCTCCCACCAAGGTGTCATGGTATTATTTGAGAATTAGATTAATCAAGCCGCTATCTTAGGGAACTACCAACTTGTTCCTTCATAATAATAACCCATTTGTGCAACTATAATTGTTATGTGATTAAGTCGTAATAGTAACAAGAATTGCAGCCACTACATTCAATCCACTAGCTTGACCCTTGATAAGGAGCATGAACATTTGGGAAAGGGTTCTCATGAGAGAGGGAATAGAAAACTATGAAAGAGAGAAATTACCAAATTTCCCCCCCTAGACAAAGTCCCATAACAGAGTATTATGTTCCTTCTATTCTTCCTTTCCTTAGCTCCATGACTTTAGGAATGTTTGCCACATTTCCCTTCCTTGTAACTAACCTTGACTTATCTCATTGTGCACTATATCTTCCATGTGAGCATCCCATTCAACATTTGCATTAGTAGTCACTTCAATATTGTTTTTCTTCCTTACACCTGCACCAACGGTGGTAGAGAAAGTTGTTGTGTGAAGGTGAAGGATGATGCTAAGTGATAAAGGTTAAGTAACGTCGAGGAAAGGAAGCTTGATTCGAGGGAGCTTTAGTGTCAAAGTAAAGAGAGCATCTTCTCGATTAGAACACATTTTCGGATTAAAAAAATCATAGAAAACAAAGTTTTGGATTAACAAAATGTATTTTTTCAAATATATTTTAGATGGTAGAATTTGAGATGTATTTATGGATTTGAAAGTATCTTCTAAAATTTATTATCTAAAATATAAAATATTATACATTTTGAAATTATTATTAAATTTAAAATTATATTTTAAATTATATAATTCGAAATTTATTTTTTTAGAATATATTAAAGAATGCATGTAGGAACGATACAAATATCTATACCCGCAGGTATTTGCGATAAAATCTATGGTAAATAATTGATATATGTGAGTATATATTATCTGTGGGTAGTAGGTTTTAATACCTGTATATGAATAGGTTGGGTGCGAGTATCATATTACCGTAGGTATTCATTACCTCACAAAAAAATTAAAATTATATTTTACATTTTTTTGTAATTTTATTTTTTAATATAACAATATATATATTTTTTTAAATATTTGCAAGTATCTACATATATCTGATATTTTTAAAATACTAACAGATAATTTTTAAATAAGTACTCAGTAAGTAATAGGTGAATTTTTGTTGTAGCAAGTCGTACAGGGAGTATGCACTATTCTTGTCCAATCCAACTCGTTGTTATTATTAAATGGACATTATGTAATATACATTTTGGAATATATATATATATATATATATATATATATATATATATATATATATTAAAAAATATTTATAAATGTAGTAATACATTATGAATTGTACATTCCAAAATTTAAAAGATATTATTTTAGAAAGAAAAAAACTTTTCAAATGTATAATTTATTAGAAAAAGAAAAGTGAGAAAAAATGTTATGAGAATGCAAAGGAAAATAAAGTTATGGAGGTGTAGAAGGAAAGTGCCTATAACTAAAGAAGTAAAGTTGATTGGGCCCTTTTTCTTTTTAAGTGAAATAGGGTCTGGGTTACACTTGAATCTTCTTCATGCAAAATTTTTTAATAGTACATGGTTGTTATTGGTTTAGATATAGGTGAAAATGTGACTTATTCCACCAAAATTTTCAGCTGCGTGATTCTGACAATAGGACAAATATCCACCCTCTCAGTTGAAGACTGGTAGTTGAATAGGCATAGAAGAAAGCAACAGTGTCCTAAAATCACAAGGTACATCTCATGATCACTGATTTCTAAGAAGCCAAGCAAAATCAACAAAAGCCACAGTATCAAAGCATCAAGGAAGTATGTGCTTAGTGACAGAGATTGTGATGGTGGTGATAGGTTTGTGGGGAGTGTTTCTGAGGCCAATCATGTTCCAATATGCTGCAGAGATGGGAATACTCATTGGATGTGCCATCTACAGAGTACAAAGTTTTCTCTAACTTTCTTCCATCATCCTACTTCTTACCATTCTCCTTCTCCTGGGAACAAGACTGCAAAATCCCCTTTTATCTATGTATTCATTAGCCTTGCCCATTCTTGTTGCCCTATGTAATTTCTTTCTTCAAAATTCCTTTTCATGATCATACTTTTGCATTTAAAGTTCACTCAATTCAAAGTTTCAATATTTATTTGCTAGTTCTATCCTGAATCTGTAAAACTTGAAAACCTACTTCAATTCTAACCTGAACAGCATATGCAGCAATCTGTTTGACAATTTGTCATAGAGAGAACTAATTTGACAATTTCCATGCTTTTTAGTGAGTAAAAATATAACTAATCTAAATCCATTCGTAATAGGTAATGGATTTATTGAGTTTATTCAACTTATTTTAAAATGATAAAATAAATTGTTTGTTGGTTAGGGAGAAACCATGATAGAAAAATAGGGAGATAAATGTAAAAAAATAAAATTAGCAAACTGTAGTTTCTCTTCTCAAGCATATATAGTTCCTATTCAAGTTCAATACCACTCAAACTGAAAACATGTTGGTGTATTCCTGAAGTTCACGAAAGAAATATAGAGTTAAATATCTTTGCTTCTAAAAATAATAAATTGTATATTATAAAAAGTTAAATAAAAAAACACACTATGTATCTCATTAAAATTAAAACTTATGCATAATTCATCAATTTTACATGTTACTACAACCTTTATAATGGTGTTCTTTACTTTTATTTTTATTTTTTTGCAAAATCATACAAATGGTGTTATAAAATTCTACTGAATTAAAATAATTTATCTTACTGAATTGTTTTTAGCAAATAGTTCTCAATAATATTTGAAGAAAATTTGTTTTTTTTTTTATTTCAAAGTTTAAACAATGATGAGTCATTTAATTTTAAGACCAAAATAACACCATATATTATAAACTATAATATCAGAACAAATTTAATGTTATAAAAACAGAGTTTACAAATGTATTGCAAAACATAAATGTTGTAATTAGTATGTTGTAAGGCTTGTTTTTCTTTACGGAATGCTAAGAGTCGCCAGCTTTGACCATTTTCCTCCTCCACAAGTTGGATATCTTTCCTCTCTCTTGGCATCGTTAGAATCATCATTTTGTTTAACTTCATTTGATTTTTTTTTTATATATTTAATGATTCATCGTTGGATTGGAAAGTATAAAGATGAAAGAAATTAAAATTAAGTGGACTTTTTTTTCTTTTCAGTGTCAGTGTCAGTAAAAACTTGTAAATATCTTAGGTTTATAGTATCTTATAATGTTTTGGATAAGGTGTTGAGGTCCCTTTCTCAAAGTATTTCAAGTTGTCTTGAAAGTCGGATGAGTTTCTTAATGGTTATTTGTTATCCAAGTTGTGTTGTTCGTTCTCTCTTCTCTTTATCCAAGCCGTGTGGAAGAGAACTTGTTAAGGACACTTCGACGCTCAAGTCAGTGACTTTGCGTAATAATATTGTAATAAAGATTAGTAATTAGAGATAATTACCTGACCTCCCTTTTAAACATATATTTATAAATACTATATTGATCTTACCATTAGGTCTGACCTATTTATTACGAATAAATGACATTATTTATATTGATTATCAATCAATGACTATTATTTTCATTAATTGTCCATTAATAGTTGTTATTGTTCAGATTAATTTCCAGACCAGTCGATCATTTTCTCACTGGATGGTCATGCACCCATATCTTGCTGACTGGTTGGTCCTACAGTACACAAGCCCCCCAAATCCAAGCAAACACTTTATTAGAAGAGGTGTGTAGGGATTATTGTGAGATTGAGAGATTCGGGTGCTTTAATTCTTCATTCCTCTATGCACCAAGTGGCGGATGCTAGGAGTTCATTTAGAATGTTCCCTAGGTCGAAGAGACTCGGGTGCGAGTTCACGAAGAACATTTGATAACGGTAATTTTTACTATTAACTGAGGTGCATTTTTATACCCACTCAACTCTCTTTGAGCTTGAAGCTTACTTAATCCTCTTTTTCTCTAAATTTTGTGAATAAGTTTGGTCTAGGTTACACTTAATGGTTTTCATCACTAATTCTCTCATTTTGTAGGCAAATTGTGTGCATTGGAAGAGCATTAAAACTATTAAGGAGTTGGAACCTAGCAAAAGCATCAAACAAGAAGGCTCATGAAGGCAAGCTTCTCGCTTGGGCGCCCCCTCCAAGGGCGTCGAGCGCCACAGCCTTGCAGTTTTGCCTGGGCGCCCCCTCCAAGGGCGCTAAGCGCCATTTTCTGCGCAAATTCGCCTAAACGTCCCATACAGGGCGTTGAGCGCCATTCAGTTTTGCTAAGCTCGCGCCGAGCGCCCTCCTGTCTAGTTTCTGAATGCGACACTTATTGATGTGGCTTCCTAGACCTTTCTAATGCTACCATGCAACGAAGGTACTAACTTCTTGGTGGCTGAAGCACGAAAATATAATTTTTGGACCTCTTAGAGCAAGTTTGGGTAGTGGGAGATCTCCATTCCTCTTCCTTGGGTCTTCATCTCCTCCATTTTCTTCCATTGTAAGCTCAAGCTCTCATTGTCATGGATAGCTAACTTCAGAGAATGATGTAACTATGAAACTCTTAGGTAAATGCACTTGTTTTTAATGAGTATAAGCTTATTTCATTGATTGTTAATGTTTATTTCTTTCTCTTAAAGCTTGTTATGATTTGATCAACCATACAATGACTCTTTGGTTTGCTTAATGTTGGAAAATATTGGGTGAACCTTGAACTAGACTAAACACCTAAAGGAAATTGTATCTAGGAATATAGAACTTGGACCTTTAGTTGTCATAAATCTCATTTCTTAAAGCGGATGAACTTGTTAGGTTTTCCAAGGGATTATAGTTTAATGAATAAGTCTAGGTCCTCTCTTCCAAGGGAATGGGTTTGAGTAACTTAGTAGGATGACATGAGCAATTTAATGAAGAAGAAGTGATGTGCATTTGCATGAGAGTGTAGTAGGTAAAATCAAACCCGAACATTTCTATTAAGACTTCGGAAAGTGTATCGAATTGTATCAAGTAATATAAAATGGTAAGACCAAGTATCATTTTCCCAAGAGACTCACGACACTAAACAGTTGTGCTTTTGCTTAACCAATTAAGACTATAAGAACAATATTTTGAGGTTTTTGAATGCAAAGTGCGGAAAAATAAACATGAATGCAATTTGATCAATTGAGGCTAAACACTAGAATAAATGGATGAAGTTGATAATATGGGGTGAATATGTTATTAGGGTTTAGATTTCACCTAATCACTGTCATGCATAAACGAATTCTTCTTCTTCATTAATGTTAATTTCACTTTCTAATTTACCTTAAACCCGACGTGTAGGTGAAGAAAGTCTACTCTTAATTACAAGTTCATAATGTCTTGTATCCCCAACAATTAATTATGCATTAGATTTGCACAGAAGCTTAAAGGCAATAGGTCCTCATATCCCTATGTCTAGGTAGAGTTGTCAAAATTGGTTATAACCCACAGGCCAACCTGGCCCGTCACGGGTTTGACCCGTGTTGGGTTTGAAAAAATTGTCTTTTTTTATGCGGGTCAGATTTAAACCTGGCTCATTTAAACCCGGCTCACGCAGATTGAACCCATGGTGGGCCAGGTTGGCCCACCAACCCACCTACTGATGAAGGTTGAAAAACAACTATTTTCATATGTTAATTTAGACCAAATTACACCCTTTACTACTCGGAATGAGCTTAGAACCAAGCAAAACTCAATAAATGAGTCTATAGAGAGTCAAAAGCTGTTTTTAGCGATATTATGCTTGTTTTGCATTGTTTTGTAGCTATTTTGAGAAAGTGAAGAATGAAGTTAAAGATACAGGTCGTAGACTCAAGAAAAGAGCAGAAAAATGAAGATTTGAAGAGTCGAC
>NC_028356.1:20959639-20965355 GCF_000741045.1 Vigna radiata var. radiata
GACGATTAATTGTTTTTAACTTCTGCTTTTTAAGGTTGTATTAATTGCTAGGGGAGGCTAGGGATAGCAAGCTAGTAATTAGTATTAGGCTCTTTTAGCCGAGGGATCGGGTTAAGGGTAGGCTAAGAAAGTTGCATGACAATTAATTAATCAAACTAATATTCAAGAGGAGTAGATAAGAGAGGACGGATTAGATGAAATTGTAAACCCCCAACAACTCCATTCATCCATTGTTTTCTTTTGTCAATTGAATCAATCTCTTTTGCATGTTAATATTTTTTATTCTCAAATCAAATTAATTATTTTTATTCTCAAGTCTTATTATTTTAATTCACGTGAATGAGAAGGCCTTTCGAGTCTCTTAGGAAGAACGATATTGGGTTTTACCAATTATATTACTTGAACGATTTGGTACGTTTGTCAATCCGACAACAAGTTTTTGGCGCCGTTGTCGGGGACTCGAGGTTTATTTTTCAAGTAGTGTGGATTAATTGAGTTTGACTTGATTTTATGTTTATCTTTATAATTGTTCTAATAAATTTTTTCTAGGGTTTTGTGCCTAATTTCTGCAGAATGCAGTTTGGACAAGAATTTGATTCCGTAGGCACTCGATTCTACCAAAATAGTTTCGATCACTGGTGGGAAACTCATTCAAACTTAGATCATAGCCAATTTGGGCAACATTCCTCTAGGCCAAAAGAAACCTTGGGGGAAGCTAAACAACTTTACAGCAGGAATTATTCTCAGTGCGAAAAGAAACGTTGGGCGAAGCCAGAGAACGTTTATTGTAGGAACAACACTCTCATGCGTTGAAGTCTCTGGGTATTATTAGGGCTAATACTGAAGTTAACCCTAAGGAAGAATGTCAAGCTACTATCTTTGAGGATGACAAGGTTATTGATGAAAAGAAGATAGAGGATGAGATAACAAAGGTATTGAAATCTCTGGGCATTATTAGGGATAACACTGAAGTTAACCCTAAAGAAGAATGTCAAGCCACTATCTTTAAAAATGAGAAGGGTATCGAGGAGGAAAAGATAGAAGAAGAAGAGCCGGAGATATATGAGGAGAAAATTAAGGAAGAAAAGAAAGAGGAAATAAAAACAGAAAAAGTTGTTGCTACAGAAAAGATAGAGGAGATTGAAACAGAAAAGTTGAATGAGAGTAAGAAGGATGATGAGAAAGGAAACACAGTGGTTGAAAGAAAAGAAAAAAAGAAAAAAAATGTGAAAATAAAGAAAGAAAAGAAAAAGAAAAAGAGAAGGTTAAGGAAGGAGAAAATTAAGAAAAAAAGGAAGAGAGGAAAGAAAAAAGGGTCATGTGAAAAACCCCTTCCTCATAAAAAGAAAAATCATAGGAAGGAAAATAGGTTCAAGTACTTCAAGGAGATCTTTGAGAAATTAAAGATCAAGGTTCCTATGATTGATGTGTGGAAACATGTGCTTGGTTCGATCAACTTTTTAAAGAGATTTAGCATAAAGAAGAAGAAGAAGAAAATACCAAGCAAGAATAAATTGAACACCTATTGAGGGGTGTTTATGGGGACTATCCCAAGTGTTGTACAACAATTTGAATTTCTGTGTTTGTTAGTTGTCTTTCAAATTCTGTCTATTACATTTTTTGTGTGCTTATGCATTTGAGTGAGGAAAATCTTGAGATTGAAAAATTTAGGGCAAAGATCAGGAGTCACCAAGAGAAATCACAAAGAGACAAGCAAGAAAAGTGTGGGCAAAATTCCACTCACCGCCGGGCGGTACCACTTTGCCGCCGGGCGGTGGCGGTGGAAAATAAAACCCGAGCTTTTAAAAGCTGGGTGTTTCCAAGCTTTCTTCACTTTGCCTTGCTCCTTTGAGTTTCGCCTGGCGGTCTCCTTGCAATTTTGCTCGAGATTTGCACTTTCAAGAGGGTTTTTAAGATATTTCTATACACTTCCTCACCACCCACTCACCAAAAGTTTAGTTCTTGCTCATATTTGGGGTTTTTCTTTGTGGGAGTTTGCACTTAGAGTTCTCCTTCATCAATTTAAGGATTTGTTGCAAGCATTTACATCTCCACTCAAGTAAGTTGTGTAATTTCATTTGTTAGTTCCTAATTTTGAAATTTTTGATGAACATGCTTAGGAATTTGGTAACTTAGGGTTTTGAGATTCTTTGCATGGATTGTTAAATTAGGAGCTGTTCTGGACCGATTTAGTTGTTTGAAATTGGTTTGCATGGTAGGAATTAGCACTTGAGTGGAGATTAGGGTTGATTTGGTGAAAAGTTTTGAAAAACCCTTCGCACCGCCGGGCGGTGGCCTCTGCCGCCGGGCGGTATTCAAACTTATGCATACTGCTGGGCGGTAAGCCTCTGTACCGCCGGGCGGTCTGCTATGTTTTGTTGAATGTTTTGCATCGTGAAAGGGGGAACATGTGCACCCCAGTTGTAAATTTTGTTGGGTTTAAAAATGTTTATTGATGCATTAACTTCTAACAATGGATTTCTGTGGTTTTTGGCAAATTGTATTTGTTGCAGAAATGACATCAGCATCATGTAGGGGAAGAAATACTGGGGGTAAAAGGAAGATGCCGGAAAGCTCGAGAGGATTTGACTCTCAGATATTCCTCTCCAAACAACATGAGGAGCATTATGCAACTGTGCAAGAAAGGAGGTTGCTGATGGAGAGGAAGGCTTCCTTCATTCCTGATTTGGCTCCTGAATTTGGAGAGGAGATTTTGAGGAGAGATTAGGAGAAATTGACAACTTACCTTGCGCCTGCCAGTGTTGAGTTGGTGAAAGAATTATACACCAACGCTGTGCCCGGAGGAAGAGCGGCTGTTGGCAGATATAGGAGCTTTGTGAGGGGGCAGATTATTAACTATGACCCCGACACTATTAACAGCTTTTTGGGCACAAAATGGCCAGGGGAGCAGTGGCAGTATGCAGCAGCTGCGGGTCTGTTTGGTGACATTGCTGATATTGAGAGGGTTGTGTGCCTTCCTGGTAGGCACTTTCAGACTAACGTTAGCGGTGCACCGGTGAACATTAGGAGGTTGGATATGATACCTTTGGCCCGATACTGGATGGCATTCACACATGCCAATAGCCAACCTTGCTCCCACATCTCAGATATCACGATGCACAGGGTTCGTCTCATCTTTTGCTTGATGAGACAAATGGAGGTAAATGTCGGGCAAATCATTGCCGACAAGATTAGAAGCTGTGCTATGACCGTTAGTAGCAGGATGCCATTGGGGCACCCATCTTTGATCACTTTTCTGTGCCAGCAAGCTGGGGTGAACATTGGAGTTCCCCCATATGAGAGACTTAGGAATGCCATTGATGCAGCTTATTTCCACCAGTTTTGTGCTGAGGCAGGAGCAGCAGACGCAGCAGGGGCAGCACCTAGGAGGCGTCGTAGGAGAGCTGCAACTCAGCAGGAGCAGGTACCTGATGAGGTACCAGTCCAGCACGCGGAGCCCTTCCAGATGAGGGACATGTACATGTCCATGATGGAAGCCAGGATGGAAGCCCTTCACAAAGGGCAGGTTGCGACTGCTGAGATGATTATTGGGCTTTATGATCAACCACCAGTGCACAGGTGGACTATGGATGAGTTTCATACAACTGTGGCATGGCCTGAGCAGCAGGCGCAGAGTAGTGGATTTGGTTTTGGTGCAGTTGGAGCCCAGAACACTGAGGAAGAGAACTTTGAGGATGTGGATGATGAGAGTCAGGAGGACTCTGATGACAGCATGGGCTGATGGTAGACATCTATTGAGGGATGTCCATAGACAGGACTTAGTTTTTCTTTCTTTTACTTTTATTTTTATTTCTTTTTAAATTCTTAGAATAGGTTGAATTTTAATTTTAGCGTGTACTCTTAGCTTGCATACTTTTTCTGAAAATGTTTGACTAACTGATGTGCATGATGGAGCTATTTGATGATTATTTGATGTGGATGATAATTGAGTTGTGTTGTGTGTTAATATCCAGGAAATAGATGTGTGATGAATTATGATTGTGGTTATGATGCTAAGCAGGGTGTATGAATGAACCTTGTGTGAGAAAGCATGTGTGTGAGGTATTGAGCTCCAGAGTTTTTATTGTTGTATGCATTGTTCACAGGAAAACATGAATGATATTGCCTTAATCTTGATGATTGATTGAATTGCATGTGAATGTCATATGATCAAGGCCATTTTTGAAAACCCTTCTCTAGCTAAATTTTCACCCAAAGTGCTTGAAATATTATACCCTTTTTGAACCTTAACCTTAAACAGTATGTGAACCCTTGTTTTGAAATTTTTTACCTTGAGTTGGGATGAGCTTAAATGTATACGATGAAAAGGTTCAAGTTTGGGGTTGTATGGGGGAAAATTGAAAAAGCAAGTGAAAAACATTGAGCTCGAATATTGTGAAAAGAAAAGATTCATGAGAAAAAGAAAAGAAAAGAAGAAAAGCATGAAGATGAGCTCAATGAAAAAGAAAAGAAAAGGGAAGAAGTGGGAAATAAGAGACATTGGTGAGAGAGTTGTGCTTAAATGTTGAATATTGTGATAGCTCTCTTGACTCAAGGATTTTGCATTGTAGAAAAACCAATTCTTCTTGTTAACCCAACCTCATTACAAGCCTTAAGAAGTCCTTTTGATGACATTTGCATGTAAATATGCTGATTGTTTGAGATGAATGGCAATTTTGTTTCATATGACTTGTGAACAATAGAGAGTTGGAGTGTCACCTTAAACACTTGAGTGATTGAGTGAAACACTTGCTTGGTATGAACTGTTAATTTTCACGAGTGCATTTTTGTTTAGTAGATTGGTCATTCATAATGTATAACATTTGTTGTGCAATCTCTGGAATTGAAAGCATGCATCTTATTTTGGATTTCACTGAGGATATTGAATTGAGTAGTTTCGTCATGTACTTTGGGATTGTTGAACCATTCGATGGAAGAGGATAAAGCCAAGTTTTGTTTGTGTGTTGTTTTGCTTGAGGACAAGCAAAATTCTAAGTTTGGGGTCTTGATGAAGGTTGAAAAACAGTTATTTTCATATATTAATTTAGACCAAATTACACCCTTTACTACTTGGAATGAGCTTAGAATCAAGCAAAACTCAATAAATGAGTCTGTAGAGAGTCAAAAGTTGTTTTTAGCGATATTATGCTTGTTTTGCATTGTTTTGTAGCTATTTTGAGAAAGTAAAGAATGGAGTGAAAGATACAGGTCGTAGACTCAAGAAAAAAGCAGAAAAATGAAGATTTGAATAGTCGACGCACCGCCCGGCGACAACTAAAACCGCCGGGCGGCCCAGAGCGAGGAGTAGACACTGGCGTTGGCGCTGGGCGATTTTTACGGAAACCGCCGGGCGGCACACTTGAACCGTCGAGCGGTGGTCCACTGGGCTTGGGCCTATTTTCTGTTGCGCTCCACACCTATAAATACCCCTATTGCGAGTTCAGAGTCATTCTTTTGATAGGCGAGAATGGCCAGACCTAATTTTGCTCTCTTGAGAGAATCTCTTGGATGCTTAGGCTCCTTTTCATCTTTTCTAGGGTTTGCATTTCCATTCTTCTTCCATTTTTCATCTAGTTTCACCATGTCTATGGTGAACTAAACCCTATTGTTGTTGGGGGAAACAATGTAATCTTTTGATACATTCTTTTATTGAAACTCTTGATTATTTATATGGTTCCCATATGTTTTGATTGTTAATTGTTGGGTTCTCATCTGT
>NC_028356.1:20965490-20970570 GCF_000741045.1 Vigna radiata var. radiata
CTGTATTAATTGCTAGGGGAGGCTAGGGATAGCAAGCCAGTAATTAGTATTAGGCTCTTTTCGCCGAGGGATCGGGTTAATGGTAGGCTAAGAAAGTTGCATGACAATTAATTAATCAAACTAATATTCAAGAGGAGTAGATAAGAGAGGGCGGATTAGATGAAATTGTAAACCCCCAACAACTCCATTATCCATTGTTTTCTTTTTTCAATTGAATCAATCTCTTTTGCATGTTAATATTTTTTGTTCTCAAATCAAATTAATTATTTTTATTCTCAAGTCTTATTATTTAATTCACGTGAACGAGAAGGCCTTTCGAGTCTCTTGGGAAGAACGATATTGGGTTTCACCAATTATATTACTTGAACGATTTGGTATGCTTGTCAATCCGTCAACACCTACCTAATTTTATTTTATTAAAATTTAATTTTAATTTTATAAAAAAATATTTATTATTATTTTTTGCTTGAAAAAATTATTTAAGTTCCCTATTTTCAAAATTAATTAAACATCAATGTTGGGAGTGAAATTTGGCAATGGAATTTGTTTAGATTTGAATTATAGAAAGTTTGTAATTTTTTATTATTTAAAAAAAATTGTAATTAAGTGGACCACTAAGCCAACCCGTTTACCCACCAACCCGTGATGGGTTGAGCCGGGTTCGAATTTTTCTGGCTCGCTAATAAATGAGTCGGGTTGGGTTAGCACGCTAAGTGACCAACCCGTGGTGGGTCAGGCCAGGTCAAGCCGGGTTACCCGTTTTGATAGCTCTATGTTTAGGTAATATTGCTCCCAAGAGAAATCCCTCATGTCTAGATTTACCCATATGTGTCCATATTGATAAAGTCAAAGATCATGCTATTGACTGAACTAAACAAACCATGCATAAAGAATAAAGGAAAAACTCTAACAATTAATGAAGAAAAGAATATATCCATTAAGATTCAATTCAGTACACGAGAGTTTCAAAGGATTACATTGTTTCCCCCAACAACAATGGAGGTTTAGTTCACATAGACATGATGAAACTAGATGAAATTAATGAAAGGAATGAAAGATAAAACCATAGAACTTGTAGATTGGAGCTTCCGCATCCAAAATCCGCCTCCAATGGGTGAAAAGAGTGTTTCTGCGTCTCTTTTTGTCAAAAGATACCCTCTTTGAGTCGTGCAAATCAATATATAGTTCATTAAAATCAACAGAAATTGGCCCAAGCCCAAGATAATGGCGCTCAGCGCTAAAATACTGCTTAGCGGTAGGAGCGACACTCAAATGACGCTCAGTAGTGGCACTCAGATGCAAACAGTGAAAACCGGCGAGAAAACTGGTGCTTAGCACAACTTTTCTGCACTTTGTTTCACTTTTCTACACTCTGGTTGACTGGTTGACTTTTCTACGTTCTTGTTGACTTTTCTGCACTGCAACTCCTTAATAATTCAACCCTCCTTTCAAATCATTCCAGTAACCTACAAAATCAAGGAAATTTAGTGATAAAATCAACAAGTATAACCTCAACTCTCTTATTCACAAAACTAAAGCAAAAACATGAGTCAAAGCAAGTTTCTAAGTCATTAAGGGTGTTTTTTATATCAAAATTAAGTATAAAAATAACGATTTTTCAACCGTTATCAATTTCCAACCCATATCATCTTTAATCATTCCATTACTAAATGTTTTAACCACAAAAGTTCAATTTAAAACTTACGCATAATGTTTATTTTAATTGAACTTAAATCTCATTCTTTGGCATCATTCTTCAGTCTAAATTAGTTAAGTAGTTATACGATATCGTTTAGTGTCACAAGAGTCTCTTGGGATACGATATTCGGTCTTACAGGTTTATTACTTTATATGATTCGGTACGTTTGTCGAGATCATAACAACGTTCCTCACCAATCGACAAACTCTAGGAGTTCACTTAAAACGTTCCCTAAGTCGAAGAGACTCGGGTGAGAGTTCACGAAGAACGTTCCTCACTGAGCGGCAGACTCTAGGAGTTCACTTATAATGTTCCTTAGGTCAAAGAGACTCGAGTGAGAGTTCACGAAAATTGTTCCTTACTAAGCGGTAAGCTCTAGGTTGACCAAGTGGTTTGTATGCAAGGTCCTATCATCTGCACTAAAGACAAATAAAAATTCAAATTTGAACAGTCAGAAAAAATATAGACAATCAGACTAACACATTTATGACCTTAAATCGTTAATATTAAGCTATTTTAGGTTATATAGATATGTATATATACACATGTATATGCATATATATGCACATGTATATACATATTTACTTTTATATATATATATATATATATCCATACATATATATATATATATAACTTATTATGATAAGTTTTTAAATATTTGTCATAGTAAATTATCACCTAATTAAAAAATGTATTATAGTAAGTTGGATTTATTATGGTAGGTTTTTGAAAATATGTGATAATAAATTGGATTTACTATGATTGCTATTCGTTTAACTATCATAGTAAGTTTGACTTATTATGATAGGTTTTCACAGTGTTATAAAAATATCAAACGTTCTATGACTCTTATAATTATGATGTAGAATAGTTATTATATAAAGTTTGTTTTACCTGTCATAAAAAGTCTCATCTTCAATAGTATAACTTTATAGACCCTTTCTTGTTTCACAAGTGTAGAAGACTGCCAACCTCAAGGACGAAAAAGATGTTCACCACTCAACATTTTTTTATTTATTTTCTTCACTATTTTCTTCCATCTAGACTTCGATTTTTTATTATTTTTCTTTATTATTTTCTTTATCTAGTTTCTTCTTTAATTTTTTATTATATTGTACAATCGTTTTCCTTACCTATCACTCTATAAATACCATATTTTGTCTTTAAGAAAACTTCTTATTATACAGCTACACTCCTCATCACAATATTTAAATTTTATTTTCCTATTTGTTTTGTTTATCATCCATGTAAAAAAAAAAAAAAAAAAAAAACTTATAAGGTAAGGGAAACAAAATATTTATCATTTCATATATTTCATTTATCTATAATTATTTATTTTAACCTCATTTTTAGTATATACTTAGTATTTGGCTATTCCTCATTAATACAAATTTGATTGGCAAACAAAAAAATTACTTGAAAATTTTGTTTAATTGCTCAGGTGGTTCCACTTTCAAGATAGCGTGTTTACTTGGTTTTCGTTTCTAGAAAAGTATCAACTTTATCCATAGTTAGTTTGATGTGCATCAATCAAGTCAATTCCATTAATTTTTTATTGACAGCGTTAATTGTATGGTGATGTGACAAAAGAGTGTAGTGATGTGGAAAAAGATATTTCCAATGTGTGATCCCTTAGGGCTTTCTAATTTGAAAATTGGAGATTAAGGTTTAAAATAAATTATCGAATTCGAAAGGGACCTCCTCCACTACCACCTTGGCGTTGGACTGGAACGAGAGCTCCATGACTTGATATGGCCAGCGACTTTGAGCACTGAACACCACTACAAGACATTTCCATAACCCTCTAATCCAACATCATTGGCTTGTGGGAAGTTGTTTGTCTATTTCTGAATTTCCTTAAAGAGAACAACATTGGTGCTTTTAACTGAAGGGTGCCACAATTGCTTTTAGTTGGATCCCAAATTTCCTATATCTTTTTTTTTTGCATAAATTAATATAAATCCAAGGAATTCCATTTTCCTGTTTAGGAATTGAGTTTTGAATTATTTACCGAAAGGATTGCTTCAAGATATTGCTCTTTCTACCCTTCTCCTCTAGCGGAAGGCATAAAAACCTGTCAAGGCTAATAACACTAGCAAAAGAGAAGAACCTCCAATTGCTACTCCAATATTTATTGCAGTGCTTGATGATTTACTTGATTGCTTAGGTCCTTTATGACAAGAAGATTTACAACTTAGGATAAGTATTTTTATGTCAAGATAATGGGCTGAAAAATTTAGTAGTGTAGTTACCTTCAACATGGTTTCTTGCAATAAAATCAAATGCACTATATGCACTTTTGTTGCCAAGCAAGAAGCTTATATAGACACATATTCAACAAAAACGCACATTAGACCTTCAATAGAAGTCACTTCATTGTTAAAGAAATGTTGATTTTGCAGTTTCACTTCTTCGGTCTTCAAAATCTCCAAATCTACTTCTATTTCTATTTGTTTGAAACCCTTTGTTACAAATCCCCAATTGAGATTCTCTTCTTCTTTGTTTGTAATCTCAGTCACAAATTCTCTTTTTCTCTGTTCCAAATCACGAACTCAACTTCTCTTCCTCTCTATTAGAAATCCCCAAATTCGTTCACTTTTTTTCTTTGTTCGAAATACCTAATTTCATTAACATTCAATTTTTTCCTAAACCTAAATCATAATTCCAAAATTTTCACATCACCACCCTATTAATTACTGGCTTACATGTCACAAAAAATATCCCATGACAGTAAAATATGCACAACACGACTTCACCAATAAGTCAACCATTGGAAATGTGTTGATTACTAAAGGCATATTACCGACGGCCCACAGTCCTTCGGTAATGGTCATTTACCGAAGGCTTTTCCGATGGCTCTTATGAAGTTATTTATCAACGGTCATTAGCTGGTGACATTACATACTGGCAGTCTTTGGCCTTCGGTAATGTCGGCAATAGTTTAAGTTCTCGAATTAGGTATTTGTTCCCATTTACTCAGAATTTCTCCAATTTCCCTCCCCTTTGCCCTTATCTCCAGCTCCCCTTCCCTTTCCTTGCCGATTGTGCTCGTGCCGTGAATTAACGTTGTGTGCTCTCATATCTGTTACTTGGTTGGTCCATTGACGACAGTTTGTGGGTTGGGTGGTGGTTCGGTGACGCTGCTTTGTGGGTTGTGGTGGTTGGTCGTTTGTGCCGATTTGGGGGTTCTGTGGCGGTGCTGTTTTGGTGTGACGGTGTGACGACGGTGCTCTAGTGGCGTGACGACGGTGTTGTGGCGGCGTGACCAAGGCTTCCACTGCCGTAGGGCGAGGCCATTGTAGGGGGTCTGTGACGAGGTAAGGTCCTTTTGTATGATTTCATCTTCTCTGCTTCCAAAACACTTTTTGCACTTGGCTTACT
>NC_028356.1:20970935-20979189 GCF_000741045.1 Vigna radiata var. radiata
CATTGTAGGGGGTCTGTGACGAGGTAAGGTCCTTTTGTATGATTTCATCTTCTCTGCTTCCAAAACACTTTTTGCACTTGGCTTACTATCATTGCTTGTCTTTGCAAGGGAGGCTCTTGGGAGACCATTGTGTCTGGTTGAGGGACTTCGTTGGAGGGGCTGTTATGGGCTTCTGTCGCCGTCGTGCTCTACAAAGGCTGTCATCGTCAAGGGCTATCGAGGTTGAGGTAAGTTGTGCGTTTAAATATTCATGCTGAATTACATTGTTCTTGAATTTGTTTAGTGTTCTTGTGGCATTCGTGTATGTTGTTGTTTGATTGAGAAAGTTTATTGGTTTGTAATTGAAATGAGGGCCAAGGCTTTAGGATGGCAGTGATGGTTAGGAAGTTATATTACAAGAATGGAAACTGACTACAGGGCAGTAGCCCGATAGGTAAATATCCCCCTAGTTTATTAGCTTATGACTATTATCTATGTCGAAATTTGAGTTTGGAATATCTGGTTCCTTGAGGCTTGCAAATTTGAAAGCCATTTTTCAGCCTTTCAATCTTTGTCGTCTTGTTCTCTACTACATTGTTGTAAATGATATAAAAATGATATAAAAGTGGAACTGCAAGAAGATGATGATGATCCCCAATGGACACATACATCTGCATTGAAATTCCTGTAAGAAGCTGTGAAAGGAGCTTGGCTCCAATCAGTTTTCACAAGACCACCTCTTGTTGCCCATTCATCACCATTCCAAAGGCTAGAGTATATCTTCATCGGTTGATTCTTAGGGAATACAACTCCTTTTGATTCCATGTTGTTGAATTCTCTTATGGGAGTCCCATCTACCGAGAAGCTGAAAGATGTGTCAACCACCATACATTTAGTACCACAATTCAAGGCAAACCGTGTGAGAAACTAAAATATAACGTTGTCAAGGATGTGTGATCATTGAGAAATGCTTACATTATGCGCTAAGGATTCCAGAGAATGGAATAGGTATGGAAATCGGCTGTTGGGTCAAACTAAAGATAGAATTGTTGCTCCCCATTGCCTTTTCCCTGACTAAACACATTGGAGGGAAAGATGTATGGGTCAGCACTCAGATTCCCCAAGAATTCAAAGTCGATCTCATCCCAAGTTGACCCTTTTGATTACATCACACAAAACCAAATTAGAATAAAAATAATGGGACTCCGAGAATAGGAATGTAGAAAGGATAATTATTGTTGAAGATGACATGGTTGACTTGAAAATAAGAATGAGGGAAGGATGAAGGGATGTCTGTGGCAGAGAAGAGAAGTGGGATTGGTATTTATAAGTTGAAAGATGTGGAAGCAATAGAGGAAGGTGGAAGCACTAAAATATTATTAGTGGCCTAGAACAGATGAAAGAAAAGATTATAGTATTAGAAATGGGGTGTCATACTCGTTTTATGGTTTTGGTTGCATCATAGGGCACACTTTTGGTTTTATAAGGAGTCACTAGCTTGCAAAGTTGGCGGAGAGTGGGCATGTGGGTTTTCCAAGAATGTTCCCAGCACCGCCACCAAGTCGTTGCGTTAATTTTTGTTAACCATTATTCCCCTTCTTAGACTTTTATTTCAATTGCATAAATAATAGTTTTTTTTTTCAATATTCAAGGATCATTAAACATTATAGGATTATTCAATCTGATTTCATAATTTTTTTTTCTTTAATGTAATTATCATTGTACTTAAAATGAGTGGTTATAAACTTTCCACACGTGTCGTGAAATAATGAACTTTTGTCAAAATGAAGAAACAGTTTTATAAAGTACTAAATGATAATATAAGAACTAGTTCTACACGTACTAAATGAAGAAACAGTTTTATAACGTAATAAATGATAATATAAGTACTAAATTATAAATCAGGTAAGTGTTATGAACTCTGTCAGACCTTTAAATGGATGGATCAAACTCTATAGTTTCATTCCTAGTGAAATTTTAGGTTCCTTAATCACCTTCTGTTTTTATTTCTAAATATTTCATTCTTACTCCCGTTAAAGAACGGAGTAATTATTGCTTTACATCCTTACTTTGGATTGATCTTTCATTGAAAAATTGGTAATGTGTAGAAAAAAGAATACAAGTGGAAATTAAATGGAAATGTTAAATAAGAAGTGATGATCTTTTTGTTCGAAACATAAGTTAGAAAACCGTGTGAGTTTATCAGTCTATTAAAGTTATTTGTTTGGGAAGTTGGAGATTGGATTGGATGTTAGCCAATAAGACACTCAATTGCCTCAGCCACTTCTAGCTACTTCATTTGCTCTTTCATTTCTCTCAATTGTTGAATTCTAAGACTAGCTCATGCTTCTCAACTCTCCCATGCTTCCTTTCAGGTGTATGTATATATATAGATATCCAGTGGTACAATGATCCTCCAAATTTAACATGTAAATCTTGGGTCTTTTTCTTGTTTTTTTCTCAACATTAAGATTGGAATGTGTACATAGCAGGTTTTGATTTCTTCTTGATGATAGTTTTAATGTTTTGAAAACTTGGTTTTTGGATTTTTAGGATGTGATGGTAGTTGAGGATTTGTTTATGTGTTTTAGAGAAAAAAGAGAAGAAATGTTTGTTTTGGTTATCAAATAATTCGTATAGTTACAACAGACCTAGAAAAGCCTACTCTCAACTTCTTAGAAGGCAACATAATTTTACAATAAATGTTGTCCTTTCCTTCACTTCTCCCTCATTTTTCTTTTTCTTCCAAAATCTTTAGAGTTTATGTCCTGCTTTTCATGAATGGTATTCCTCTTTTAGCAACAAACATATTTCACTCTCTTTATAACTTGATCTTTCTTTGTGTTGTCGAGTACAATGTTATGCGTGTTAAATTAGAATGGATTGGTTAGTTTGACAAACCTAACACTATTACTTTCATCTCTTACCAAATTTTTCTGCACATATTGTATTCAATGTTGTTTATTCTTTGTAATTGCTCAAAAATTTGGGATGAACATGCTTAAAGCGACTATTTTGATCGTCTTGATTACTTTTTTTTGGTATACTTGTAATGTGATATGTTTTGAACTCATGATTGATGCATGTAATTTTGTTCAATGTCATAGTAAAACAACTAATCACACTACCAAATTCATTGTAATCGTTGTTGCAGGTAGTGCAGCTGGTTGAATTATTTATTTTGCTTCTGCTTCATTTTGATTAAATTTAAAGGTTAGATTACTTTAATTGTTATCTTTGTCACCGCTTAGTAACTTTTGGTGCATCTGATATTGCATATGATGTTAATGCTACAATTTTGTACTCATCAAGTACGTAGTTTGTTTGATGTTTATATTGTATGTTCATGTATATTGTACATTCATTAGGCTACAACTTGATTAAGTTAAGTTACCATTTAAAATCCTATGGTACTACACACATTCTCAATCGAATGAGAATTGTAAAAATACTATAAACACTTAGAACCTACAAAATCTGTGGAAGTACTCTACAAAAGACGACTTCACTAATAATAAGTTGTCTCCCCTAAATTTAATACACAGCCCTCTTAGGATGTCTAAGGCATTTTAATACTGAGGATGTCTCTTTGCATGACCCTTACTGTATACCTATCACAGTAGTGTTCAAATTGCCTTCCATGTTGGACTTAAGTAGTAATAGGTTTATTACTTATGTCACATGGAGTGTTGTTGATTTGGCTAAGTTTACCTTTGTTTGGCTTGTCACAGAACATGACCCATTTTCTCAACCATCGTGCAAGGATGTACGACCATTGTTATAGCAGAAGGAGAGGTTTAAAGGAATGTTTTGTCCTCGAAGTTGAAGAGTTTGTGACAACGGCTCGACGCGATCAATATTATGCTCTTGATTGAGGGATTCGATGCTCATGCATCAAGTGCAAATGTACAAGGATTTTGAAAGATGAAGAGGTCAAAGTTCACCTATACCAAAAAGGGTTCATGCCTAATTACACGGTTTGGACATTTCATGGTGAAGAAATTCCTTCCACCTCCAATGCAGCTGAAAATTGACTTGCATCAGGTTTGAATACTATTGTACATACTGTTGAGATTGTTGACAACACAAACTCTATATTAATCTATTTTTTGATGATGACAACACTATGCTTAATAACAGTACATGTGTTGTTGTATTACATGTTCTTATTATGAACTGATTGTTATATTTGCTGAACATGTTTTGATGTACTGTGATGTATGTCCCTATGTTGATTGAGTGATATATTTGTGGAACATGCTTATATGATTATGTACAATGTGAACTGCTTTATCAAAAATATTTTACTGCACATTCTGGAAAGTGAAAAATCACAAGCACTTTTTGTTGGTATCGGAGGGGGTATTTTTCGAAGAGTATAATGCAGCGGAATAAAACTTAGTAAGCAGAAAGCGTGTTCGGTCACAGTTAAAATGAAATTGGTCCTTTTTAGCAAAAATAATTTTCTTTCAGAAAATTAATCAAACAGTTAATATGCGTAAAGTAAAATGAGTGTAGGGAATAGAAAAATCACACGAGTATTTTTATACTGGTTTGATTCAACAGAATCTACGTCCAGTCGTTAATCACTGTAAAGAGTGATTAACAGTTCCACTTAAAAACAGTTTCACAGATTTACAATAAGTGAACAAAATATAAAAGAACCTTCCTTCGACGAGCGAACCGGAAGAAGACCACTCTACCAACTTGAAGAGAACCGCTCCGGCAATCGACCAACGATTCACGAGCTTCTCCTTTCACAAGACTAGGCAGAGCACCTTGCTTCCTTCGACGGACGAACCGGAAGAAGACCACTCTACCAACTTGAAGAGAACCGCTTCGGCAATCGACCAACGATTCGTGAGCTTCTCCTTTCACAAGACCAGGCAAAGCACCTTGCTAACTCAAAGAGAGTCTGCTCTGACTATCGACACACGATACGCGAGCCTCTCCTTTCACGAGACCAAGCAAGGGAACTATGAACAAAAGCTTTCTGAGAACTTTCCTCTGACACACAGTGTTCTACTTAGCTTTCTCAGTTCAAAACGTTGTTTTCTGAATTCTCAAAATCCAAATATATAGCCAAGTACACTGAATGCCAAAGGTCAGCTCCCAACTGCCATGAATAATCGATTATTGTAAGTGATAATCGATTATTCAAGTCCGTTACGGAGTTTTCAAAAAGTGATAATCGATTATATGAAGTGATAATCGATTATTCAAGTATGACTTGTGATAATCGATTATTGCTTCATGATAATCGATTATTCTAGTACAAAAACATGTGATAATCGATTATAGCTTAACCATAATCGATTATACCAGTAAAAATTACAAGGTTTAACATTTTCCTACTATATTCAAAATCTACAAGTTGCTTTTTAAATATTTTCCTACTATATCCAAAATCTACAAGTTGTAGCATCATCAAAACACATCTTCAGGTTTTACCAATACTCCTTATTGGTAACACTTTTATAAACTTATAATTGTGTGACAAAATTCTAGTTCAGTCGAATACATCTCTAATGGATTCGACTATTCTAAAACCTTTGTACAAATTTTGAGAATCAGTGCTCTGTGATGTTTTGGATTGAAAACAATTTCAAAATGTTTTTTCATGCCACAGTTGACTTTCTCCAGAGTACATTCGACTGTATCATATATCTGTTTTGAAATTTTGTTATGCTTACATGCTCCAATGGCTATATTTTTAAAAGTTAGTTAAGCATTGATGACTTGGTCAACTGTATTGAATGTGTGTTGATTCGTGTTGACTGAGAGCCTCTATGTTGACTGTCTGTTATAACTGTAATAATACAGTCGACTGAATTAGTAGGCTATTCGACTGAGAGACAATCTGACTAACAGAAAACTATAAATTGGCTGAACACGAGTTGTTCAGAGACATTTAATGATCTAACATTTTCATTCTTGTTTCAGATTGAATTCTCCATGTTAAAGCTCCAAGAATTCTCCAAGAAGACGATGGTGATCTATCTTTAGAGAGATTTAAAGGGAGAAGGCTTATGTGTTGACTGTGTGATCAGAAACTACACAAAGAAGGTGCTTCTTGATTGATCATTGAAGGCTTGGCATCCTGTGAAGACTGTTGCGTTGTTTGAAGGCTTGACATCTTGTGAAGAGTGCTGGAATTGACCTGTTGTGATATAGGGGTTACACGTTGAGGATTGTTCGACGTGGGTTCAGATTGCAGAAGAGGGGATTCTTGCTGCAAGTCTGGTTTTGGTTATTGCAGCTATATTTTGGTTTTAGGTTAGAGAAGAGATTTATATTTTTGACGTGAAGTCTTCTATAAATTCCATGTTGTAAAAACCGCAACCTATATAGTGCATTTTTCTTCCTGGGTTGGAAGGACACTGGATGTAGGCATTGTTGGCCGAACCTGTATAAAAACCAGTGTTTGCTTTTCTCTATCCCTGTACTCTTTAATTCCAGTCGACTGTATCTTTTACGCAGTCAACTACGTTTTTCCGCTGCATATAAATTTTCATTACTTGCATTTAAAGAAAGTTCAAAAAGGTTTCTACTTTTGATAAAAGAATGCGAAAAGATTTTGTTTTTGAAACATCACCAATTCACCCCCCTCTTGATGTAAAAACGAAGCCTACTTGTTTCCCAACAATTGGCACCAGAGCTGGTTTTCATAAGATATTTGAAAATTTAGTCGACTCTGTTTTTATCTTATTCGACTATAAAACCTGGGGATGGCTTCCTATTTTCAAACTTTTGGTGAAGGTGCTTCAACAAACAGACCACCTTTGTTTGCTGGTGAAAATTATCCTTTTTGGAAAATTCGAATGCAAATCTTTCTTGAATCATAAGATAAGGGAATTTTAGATGCCACTTTGAATGGTCCATATGTGCCTATGAAAATTGTTGCTAAAGAAACTGTTTTAAAACCTTTTACTGAATGGACTGCTGATGAAAATAGAAAAGTTGAGTATGATGTTAAAGCTAGAAATATAATTGCCTCTGCACTGACAATTGATGAATTTTTCAGGATATCTCAATGCAAATCCGCAAAGGAAATGTGGGATGTCTTAGAGGTAACTCATGAAGGCACAGATGAAGTCAAGAGAGCTAGTAAGAACTCATTGATACAGGAGTATGAATTGTTCAAAATAAAGGTTGGAGAAAACATTTATGATGTGCAGAAACGATTCACTCAAATTGTAAATCATCTAATGGCTCTTGGTAAGGTGTTTGATAAGGAGGAGATCAACATCAAGATTTTGAAAAGTCTAAACAGGAGTTGGCAACCAAAAGTCTTACAACTATGAACATGGCTACCTTGTTTGGCAAGCTACGAGAACATGAGTTGGAACTTGGTAGATTAAAGGATGAAGAGGAGATTGAAGAGAAGATGTCCATTGCTCTGAAAGCTTCAAGCAAGAACAACACAGAAACAGACATGGACGAAAAAGAATAGATGACCTTGATGGTAAGAAAGTTTAGTCGACTTATGCAAAATGATAGTCAATTGTCTAACCATGCAGGTCAAAGCAAAAAGAAGAGCTTCAGAACAAATGTTGTCCAGTGCTATGAATGTGGAAAGGAAGGTCACATCAAGCCTGATTGTCCTGACTTACAGCCGAAGCAAAAAGGAAAGAAAAGATTCCCTCAAGGTAGAAATATGAAAAGAAAAGGAGCATACGTTGCTTGGGAGAACTCAGATTCTGAGAAATCAAATGATGAAGATGCTGACCAAGAGGAGAAATCTAACATATGTCACATGGTTGGAACATCAAGGATTGAAAGTGACAGTGATGATGAATTTGAGAAGCTGCCAATAGAAGAGAAATATCAGCAATTGATAGCATTTAGAGAACATCATCCTGAGGCAATGCGACTGGAATACAAGGTTAATCGACTGAACTCTAAAACAAAAGATTATGAATATAGAATAAATAACCTTGTTGCTGATAATGTGAAATTGGAAAAAAGAATTGAATGAAGTTGTGTTATTTGCTAAGGATGTTGAAATTAAAATTGTTACAGTATAAAAAGCTTGTGAAAATTGTCCTACCCATATTGAAAAGATAAGTTACTTAACTAGCACGCTAGCTAAGTGATGAGTGCATATTTATGCCCACATTTATGTCTTAAAATTGAAATTTTTGATGAGATATTTGTGCTTAAATGATTGATTTAAAGTGAATTTGTGACAATTGGATTTATTGGGTTTGGGAATTAAAGATGCTTAAAATGTGATTTTTAGTTGCATAAATTATTTTGGATGTTCTAATGTTTA
>NC_028356.1:20979954-20984925 GCF_000741045.1 Vigna radiata var. radiata
TTTCTAGGTTTAATTGAGAATCTACTTTGATTTAATTTAGGAACTTTCATATGATTAAATGGTTTTTAATATCAATTGAGAATGTACTTTGGTTGGCAGTAATAATTTCAACTAAAATCAATTGAGAATTTACTTTGATTGATTAACTTTTAATTTGGTTAAGAGATTTAAGAATAGACATGATTAAACACAATAAACTTGATTGAGAATGTACTTTGGTTGAATTTATTGTGAATAATCTAGAAAGGTCTTGCATTTGATTGAGAATGTACTTTGATTAACGGCATGATCGCCCTCAAATTAATTAAGAATGTACTTTAATTAATTTGAAACTTAAACAATAATCAATTGAACAATGATCTGNGAATAACCGATGATGAATCTATTTTGGAAAACCAGTGGAATTAGCCTGTTTCTTCATAATTGTTTTTAAGTTTTCTATTTATTTTACAACAACCTTTAAACATCCTCACTTTTGTTCTTAAGCATTGCATAGCATTCATAAGTTTCAGATATTCGAAAGCAATTCCGTGTTCGTTGGGAGACGACTTAGGGTTACTTTAGCCCTATCTACTTTCTTGAATACTACTGGGCAATACTAAAGTTGCCTTGAAAAGTAGTATTAATTTGATAGCTTCAACGATAGCTTATCACTAAGCATACACAAGGTAGAGACAATTTAGATGTTGTTTTAAACTCATCTGGCAGAGCTATTAATAGACAAAGAATTGATTACAAAGCTCAATCTAACAGAACCAATGCTAGAAAATTCACTGGTTTAAATAAACCTGCTAGAAATGCATGCTTTTATTGAAATTGTATTGGTCATATTGTTAGAAACTGTTATTACAGAAATGTTGTTGTTCCTAAAGGATTATGTGTCTGGATACCAAAGGAACATGTAACAAGGATTAACAATCATGGACCCAAAGCAAAATGGGTACCAACAACCAAAACTTAGTTGTTTTGCACGATACACAGTTGATGCAGATTGATCTCAAGGATGAATCAATTATGGAATACATAAAAAATCATGAGTATCTCCAACTGGTAAAACTGTATCTATCTGCTGCATCATGCTTATGTTGATTGGTTGTTGTTGTATGATTGTTTGTGTTGTATGTTTAACTATTTAATTGATTGAATTAGTTTGAAAATGGTTTTCATAATTCTTAGTCGACTTCCATTTTAATACAGTCAATTACTGGTATGTGAAATAAAGTTTTATATTTGAAAAGTTTGTTGGTGCGAAAGTGAAATTAAAATTTTTCCCTCCAAATTGATTAACCGGGCTGTATATATTGTAACCTTGAAAATCTTGAGTCATGGCCTTCATCCTCATTGATCTGATAATCCACTATCCTCATCCCTTCTAAGAGAATCTCCACTCATCTCTAAACTGCAATGGCCTCAAGCTTTACGCCGAGAAGAAGGATTAAAACTATCGCCTCAAGAAGTACTAGAAGAGTATCTGATTTAAAAGGTTGGATTAGCGATGACGAAGCACAGTCAAGATTTCTTGACTGCTGGAAGAGAAGAATTTTAGTGACTAACAAATTTATGAGGTTAAAGTTTTTCAGAAACGAAGGATTTCGGTTCCAAAGGTTGATTAATAATCAGGGCTTAAAACAATTTGTTGAAATGGCAAGCCCCTGGTATCCCGATTTGGTAAAGGTCTTCTACTGTAATTTGAAAATTGTTGATGACGTCCTCTGTTCTCAAGTTAAGGGAGTAGACATCAAACTAACCAATGATGTCTGGAGTACTGTTGGACGATTAAGAATTGGTGGTGAAAAATGTCATCTAGGGATTGAAGGATTCAACAAGTCGACTGTGTATCAACAATGTCTGAGAAACGCAAATGATAACAGGGATAATTCTAACTACAAAACTGGCGGTATGAAGAAGGATGAAAGAATGGCCATTTATGCCATCGTCTATATACTTATGGCTAGAGGAGGAAACTATGCACAAGCCACCATCGAAGACTTAATGCTGCTAAAAGCCTTGAAAGAGAACATTCAGGTAGACTGGCCAGCAGCCATCTCTGACAACACGTTGAAGGTAACCAAATCAGATTTGGGGAAACTACCTTACTGTCTTTTTATTTCAAAAGTATTGATTTACTGCGGTTTGGAGTGCATTGGAGAATCAAGTGAGCAGTACCAATGTACATGCCGTGTTGACGAAACTGTTCTTCACCTAATGCATATGGTGAAAACATCAGACGGTTGGAAATACAAAGATGAACTTGCCGGTGACAACAACACTTCATCATCTTCTCAAATGAATCAGTACAGAGGAAGAAATGAATTTGAAAGAATTGTTCTGTGTGAATTATCTGAAATAAAAAGAAGACTTGATGAACAAAAAAACAATGGACAGACAAATGAAAACTCGGAAGATGCAAGCTCCTCTGAAAAATCCTCTCAAAGAAGCAATGATGATAGTGAAGAGACAAGATCAGAGGACAATGCAAGTGACATGATTCTCAAGACCTTCATTAACAAAAAGAGAAAGAAAAATTAGTTTTACCCCTGTTGTGTCTTGAGTCATAGTCTATGTTTTCATTTTTTGTTTGGCTTATAAAGCCATCTTTTGTTGTGTTTTTGTTTTGGTTTCCTTGTTCTGATCTTATCATTGTAATATCTTTTTCAAGGAAATTAAATTAGATATTTTGAATCAATCCAGTTATTTTTAATCTGTTTGAATAATATCTAATACATTGATTAATAGATTCGACTATGTCTTGAATGAAGTCAACTATGCTTATTCTGTCATACATCTTTACATATTGACTTATGTTGATATTTGATTATAATTCTTGTTTAACCATTATGCTTGATCTAGAAAAGGTTGTTGAAAGGTTTTGCAGGAAGGACATTGCTTTGGAAGCTATAAATGGAATTCAACATTTGAGAAGCAATGCATTCGATTGATGGTTTAAAGCATTTGACTGCGTATAACTGGGTTAACAATTCCATATCTGGAATCTGGTTTTATTTTTACTGATTGCTTAAATCATATATATTCTGTTATTATCTCTACTTTTATCTGTTGCAAATATCTTAATTGAGATAATATTGTGAGATTCTTGAAGTTTGTATCATTGCATATTTATATGGTTTGGTATTCTGACTTTGATACAACTTTGTGCTTAAACTGCTAAATTTGTGATATACTGCATTGTGCACTTGAATTGACAAGGGGAGCATCACTCTTTACACATTTTACATCACATGCCTACATTTCAGGGGGAGCTTACTTTGTTTTGTGATGAAATTGTGTTTATGAGAGCATCATTGTATTTTACAAATTGCATATCTTTCTTATGCATCTCTTTTTTCAAATCTGCATAAATATATGAAGCATTCATTTTTGGTTAATGCACAAAGGGGGAGATATATATATATATATATATATATATATGAGAGTATGATGGAAAGTATTAAAGCTTTGTGAAAGGGGAAGCATAGTCTGTCTCATACTTCATCTGCTTCATATTATGCTGTATATGCAGAGTAATTGAATTGTATTAAATCATTTGTTATATGCCATTACTCTATTTTATGTTGAATTGTACAAACATGGTTGAGTTATTAATCATGGTTGTGAATCATCAAAAAAGGGTTTTTTATGATGACAACACTATGCTTAATAACATTACATGTGTTGTTGTATTACATGTTCTTATTCTGAACTGATTGTTATATTTGTTGAACATGTTTTGATGTACTCTGATGTATGTTCCTATTTTGATTGTGTGATATATTTGTGGAACATGCTTATATGATTATGTGCAATGTGAAATGCTTTATCAAAAATATTTTACTACACATTCTGGAAAGTGAAAAATCACAAGCACTTTTATAAACTTATAATTATGTGACAAAGTTCTAGTCCAGTCGAATACATCTGTAATGGATTCGACTATTCTAAAACCTTTGTACAGATTTTGAGAATCAGTGCTCTGTGATGTTTTGGATTGAAAAGAATTTCAAAATGTTTTTCCATGTGTCAGTCGACTTTGTCCAGAGTACATTCGACTGTATTATTAATCTGTTTTGGAATTCTATAATGCTTACACGCTCCAACGGCTATATTTTTAAAAGTTAGTTAAGCATTGATGACTTGGTCAACTGTAATGAATGTGTGTTGATTCGTGTTGACTGAGAGCCTCTATGTTGACTGTCTGTTATAACTGTAATAATACAATTGACTGAATTAGTCGGCTATTTGATTGAGAAACAATCTGACTGACAGAAAACTATAAATTGGTTGAACACGAGTTGTTCAGAGACTTTTGATGATCTAACATTTTCATTCTTGTTTCAGATTAAATTCTCTGTGTTAATAGCTCCAAGAATTCTCCAAGAAGATAGTGGTGATCTATCTTGAGAGAGTTTCAAAGGGAGAAGGCTTATGCGCTGACTGTGTGATCAGAAACTGCACAAAGAAGGTGCTTCTTGATTGATCATCGAGGGCATGAAATCCTTTGAAGACTGTTGCGTTGTTTGAAGGCTTGGCATCCTGTGAAGAGTGCTGGAATTGACCTGTTGTGGTACAGGGGTTACACGTTGAGGATTGTTCAACGTGGGTTCAGATTGTAGAAGAGGAGATTCTTGCTGCAAGTCTGGTTTTGGTGATTGCAGCTATATTTTGGTTTTGGGTTAGAGAGGAGATTTATATTTTTTACGTGAGGTCTTCTGTAAATTCCTTGTTGTAAAAACTGCAACCAATATAGTGCATTTGCTTCCTGGGTTGGAAGGACACTGGACCAATGTTTGCTTTTCTCTATCCCTGCACTCTTTAATTCCAGTCGACTTTATCTTTTACGTAGTCAACTACGTTTTTCTGCTGCATATAAATTTTCATTACTTGCATTTCAAGAAAATTCAAAAAGGTTTATACTTTTGATAAAAGATTGCGAAAAGGTTTTGTTTTTGAAACATCACCAATTCACCTCCCCCC
>NC_028356.1:20987200-21045566 GCF_000741045.1 Vigna radiata var. radiata
AGCTGCACAAATAAACATTAGAACATCCAAAATAATTTATGCAACTAAAAATCACATTTTAAGCATCTTTAATTCCCAAACCCAATAAATCCAATTGTCACAANTTCACTTTAAATCAATCATTTAAGCACAAATATCTCATCAAAAATTACAATTTTAAGACATAAATGTGGGCATAAATATGCACTCATCAGTATGACAAAGCCTTATATGTTTTTAACATGTATAATACCAGGTCCATCTAATCCCAAATCAACGATTGATGTTTATTTGGAGCCTTTGATTGATGATTTGAAGAAGCTATGGAATGGTGTTTGGACATATTGTGTTTCAAGGAAGCAAAATTTCCTTATGACGACAGCTTTGATGTGGACTATTAATGACTTTCCAACGTATGGCNTGTTATCTGGTTGGAGCACGCATGGTCGATTAGCTTGTCCACATTGCATGGAACATACAAAGTCATTCCAATTGAGTTATGGTTGGAAAAGTAGTTGGTTTGACTGTCATCGACGGTTCTTGCCCATTGATCACCCCTTTAGAAGAAACAAAAAGGCATTTCGCAAAGGGCAAGTTGAAACGGATATGCCTCCGCCGAAGTTGACTGGATCACACGTTTGGAGAAGAGTGAAAGACTATCCAAAAGTCACTGAATCTAGACAGAATAGGATAGAAAGGTTTGGAGGATGGCATAATTGGACTAAAAGAAGTATATTTTGGGATCTTCCCTATTGGAAAGACAACTTGCTAAGACGTAACCTTGATGTCATGCACATAGAAAAAAATTTCTTTGACAACGTCTTCACCACAGTTATGAATGTTATTGGTAAGACAAAAGATAATGACAAAGCAAGAAAAGATTTACCTCTGTATTGTGCAAGAAAAGACTTAGAGTTGAAGGCGCAAGGCAACGGATTGTTCAAACCAAAAGCAAACTACACCATGTCAAAAGATGAGGCAAGAATAGTGTGTGAATGGATCAAAGAGCTTAGAATGCCAGATGAATATTCTTCTAACTTGTCTAGATGTGCCAATGTTCATAACGGTACTATTCAAGGGTTGAAGAGTCATGACTGTCATGTATTCATGGAGACTTTCATCCCACTTGCGTTTAGTTGTTTGCCATAGCACATGTTACATCCACTGATAGAAATCAGTAACTTCTTTAAAAATTTGTGTTGCACGACACTAAAGGAAAATTGCCTAAAAAAGATGGAAGAAAATATCTCAATTATTCTCTGCAAATTAGAAAGAATATTCTTTCCTGCATTCTTTGATTTAATAGAGCATCTTCTAATCCATCTTGCATATGAAGCTTGGCTTGGGGAACCTATGTAATACAGGTGGATGTATCCCTTTGAAAGGTTTATGGGAGAATCCAAACGTTCAGTTAAAAATAAAGCTAGAGTAGAAGGCTCAATTTGTGCAGCTTACTTGCACAGAGAGACAACGTACTTTTGTTCACATTATTTCAAAAACTTCATGTTGTCCCCCACTAATGTCAGAAATGAAATGCAATGGCAAGTTGAACCTCGTCAAGGTTCATTATCAGTTTTTCGACAATCAGGCCGCTATGTGGGCAAAGAATTCACTCATTGGTTAACTAATGTTGAATTCAAATTTCCTCATGTCCATGTCTTAATCAATTGCAGTGAAGTTAAGTCGTACCTTGAGTATGTCATCATCCAACTCTTACCTTTGCAATGGTTAAATTGTTATACACTAATTCATTTCATTTGTACCAACTCATTTCTTGTGGCTAAGCAAGTCGCAGAAGGAAATGCTTCTGCTAGAATACACTTAGAGTTTCCCCAACGGTTCAGAAATCAAGTCCATACTTTTTCCTATGTTTTGAGCAAGGTTAATTTGACTCTTGCTTTAAAATTTTTTTGGTATCTTTGTATGTTTTAATTAGGCATTAACTCCCGCGATTCATCTCTCTAATTGGCCAATGAGATGTGTGAAAGAATGGCACACTTACTTCATCAATGGTTACAAATTCCATACACATGAATGGTCTAAAGGAAAGAAAACAACAAATTGTGGTGTGTACGTCAAGGGCTTTACAGAGGGTTCTTATGATGATTTCTACGGCATCATTCATAAAATATATGAGCTAGAGTACAACAACACTACTTCTCCAAACCGAGTAGTTATTTTTTATTGTGAATGGTTTTATCCTTCTAGAGTTGGTACCAGAGTGGATCCTAGATTTAACATTGTCGAACTCCACTTGAGAAACAGATATAGACCGTTTGATCCTTTCATTCTACCAATTAATGTCAGACAGGTTTATTATGTGTCATATCCATCATTCTGCAATATTGACAAGCCTGGTTGGGTTGTAGCAATACAAACCAAGCCTAGAGGTCGCATTGACTCAAATGAGGTTGAGGAAGATGTTGCTTACCAACTTGACCAAATGTCACAACCACAAGAAATTATTGAAGTGGAACGTATAACCGCATTGCGCGACCCTCGTGGTGATGGAGATGTATTAGAAGCACCAATACAAGGTGATGATGATGATGAAGAAGAAGAACAAGAACAAGAACAAGAACAAGAAGAACAAGAACAAGAAGAAGAAAAAGAAGAAGAAGAAGAAGATGATGATGATGATGATGAAGAAGATGATGATGATGATGATGATGATGATGATGATGACGATGAAAATGCTGATGATGATGATGATGAAGATGATGATGATGATGATGATGACGATGATTGAATGTTGGACATCTATTAATTATAGCAAATTGAACTATCATTTCAATAGAGTTATGTAAAATACCATCTAAAAAGTTGTATGCAATTATTTTACATTCACTTTAATTTGTAGTGATCCTTCCTTATTCTTTTGTATTGTTTCACTTTATTTGTAACCATTTCAATGCAGCGATGACAGCAGAAGGTTCAGACCGTCCTGATAAAGGAAAGGGGGTAGCAAGGCCTAAAAAAAAGGCAACGACAGGCCCCAAAGTATGTACTTAGGGTGCCTGCTACACTACCTACCACTTCTGCCCCAGTCCATCACCCGTGGGGCCTCCTCCTACCCCTGCAGTACACCCTCCCCGTACTCTTTCAGTACACCCGCTCCTACCCCTTCAGTACACCCTCCTCCTACAGCAGACCATCTTCCTCCGCTTGTGATTATTACCCCCACTCCTCCCCTCAACCCTACTTCTATACTTTCCTCATCTTCTAGACCACCTTCTGGGACTGCCACACCATCTGTTGATGCAGATTCAGCTGGTGATGGTGAAGGTGTTGATCTGCCCCTCCATGATCGACTATGGATTGAGCCATATGGCAAAGGGTAAGACTTTAATCCCTTTTTTAACCGTTTTTATGTTTAAAGATTGTCTTATTTGAAATGTCTTTTATTTCTTTGTATGCAGGTTTATTCCATCCAGGGTTGCTTCCCAGGCCATCACACGATCAATTAAGTAACAATATTTGACTCCATGGCCTACTTGGGGAGCAATACCTAAATACGACATAAAGTCATTCTGGGAGCGTTTTAAGGCAAACAACTTTAAAGTAATTGTCATTCTTATTTTACTATGTTCATTAATCAATATTTTTTTTGTTTATCAATGTACAGATGAAGGTGCAGTGGAAACCTAAACATGAAACACAAATACATAGAAGTTTCCACATGAAAGTATCTCATCGGCTCTCAGAGTTGTTTAGGAATGCCCGCATTGCAGGGGAGCGCCCTTACTGGTTGGGCGAGCACATTTGGAACTCTTTGCTTGCTCGTTGGAATTCAGCAGAGTTTCGAATCATGTGTGCTACAACCCAGAGGAACAGAGCGTCTGAAAAGGGTGGCGCCCTGCATACTGGCAGGTCGATCACAGTCCATGAGCATGCTATTTGTATGGTAAACTTTCTTTAATTTTCTGTTTCTTTCAGATATAACTTATGTTTTTTCTATTTCATATACACTTCTAACTCTAAATTATGTTACAGGCACAAGATCTCGGACGGGCGGTTAAGTTGATGAGGTATTTGCACAGACCCATGTTCGGAAGGGCACTAATGAATTCGTTGACGAAAGATCTCGGAAGACTCATGTAAGCAAATAACACTGCTACTATTAGTAATATTTCATTATGTTATTCGATCATTCCCTAACATTGCTTTTAATGTTTGAATAGGAAGAATTTTCTACGAGACTTTCACAGGCTAGATCTAAACATGGGTCAGCTCCTACACCGATGGTACAAGTAATGCAGAAGACGACATTCGTAGGACACAGTGCTGGGTCGAGATCGTTGGTGGGAAGAAGAAGGGACGAGTATATGATGCAGGACAACTTGCTGCAAACTATACCGCATCGAGAGGAGGTACTCTAAAGCACCAACCTTCTTCTTCTACCACTACTGCTGACGAGGTTGTTGTCCGCCTCACGCAGGCACTGAAGCAACGTGACCAGGAGATCACTGATTTGAGAACAGAGTTTACAAACTTTAAGGCCCTGGTCATGAGTGTGTTGCCTCAAACTGCACAGGATCAGTTCATTGTCCCTCCCTCATCAGTCCAGCCTTCATCAGTCCAACCCTCATCAGTCCAGCTCTCATCAGTCCAGCCCACAACAGTTCAGCCCACACCAGTCCAACCATTTATAGAGGAGCAAGATGATGAAGATCATTCTGAAGACTATGTAGATTTTTAGTTTTATTTTGTTATTGATCATAGTTGTTAGAACATAGTAATGTTAGTACATTTGGATGTTAGTACATTATGATTTTGCTACATTATCTTTGCTTAGAAATAGATGATATTGCTACATTATGATATTGTTAGAACATAATGGATGTTAGTACATTATGATTATATTGTTAGTACTTTATATTTTTCATCAATGAACGGAAGATTTTGGGATGGACAATAATATGCAGGTCTGTTTGTGGTTTGAAACTGTTATGCAGATCTGTGTGTGTTGTGAACATTTTATGCAGGTATGTGTGGTTGGATAAGAAATACAAATATGACACATTTTTCAACCGAGGACCCTCGGTAATTACCGAAGGCTTTAGGCCCTTGGTAATTACCGAAGGCTTTAGGCCCTCGGTAATTACCGAGGGGCAAAAGCCATCGGTAATCGTTTGCGACAAAGGTTTTACCGACGACTTTTTGATCGTCGATTAGCCGTTAGTACAAATGGACTTGATTGATGCATATTACACAAAGTGTGGACGAAATTGATACTGTTTTAAAAGTGGGGACCAAGTAGACACACTACCCTAAAAGTAGGGACTAACAGTGCAATTAAATCTAAAATTTTTGGAAGATTGTGAATAATTAGTATATAAATTTACACTTATGTAGTACTAGTTATTATTTTAGTAATGATTTAAATTAGTATAATTATCTGCTGATTTAGTTTGTTACAACACGACTTCACACATTCAAGTGAGATGTTTCAAGTACTTATTTCTCCTTTGCTGAAAGGAGAACGCTTACATAAAGGACATTGTAACGCTCAAGTTAGCCAAGTACGTCAAACAACAATAAATGAAGTAATAATTATCAATCAACTAATTACCTCTTAAAAATGCTATTTATAATAAATGTTAAGTTTATGGGTCCTTACCTTATTTGATTTATATCTAATAATAACTACCAGAAAAAAAAAAATTAATGATGTTTGTAAAGTGGTTTAGTTTCTTTAATTTTGTTCACACTGAAAGATAACTCGGTCGATGTGATCCTAAACGTGATGAGATTGACATGATATTATTCCTCGTAGAAGATGATAAAAGATAGTTGAAAATGCGTATAATTATTATTCATGTTTAAGATAAAAATAATTTCAAAACGCTTGGTCGAAATAATCTTGAAATACTTAATCATAATTTTTAAAACGCTATTATATAATTATGTAATCATTATTTGAAGGTTGAGATGATAATAGTAAAAAAATATAAAATATAAGGTGTATTTAATTCATAGTATTTATTGTAGAATAAAGAGGCGAATGAAAAGTGTAGATTTTAGAGTGAGGTGCTTGGAGGAATTTGAGAAAAAGAGTCAAACTCATAAATGTTTAGTCGTCTGTGAATGACCATTTTTTGAAACTTCTGATTATTTGGTTTTCAGTGTTTGCAAATTGCAATTCCACACATTTAATTTGAGTTTCAATTTTCCATGTTTTTCAAATCAGGGTCGCTGTAATCAACAACTTCATAAATTTCAAGTCAACTTTCTACAATAAAATGGACTTTCTCTTGTAATCATGTATTTCTCCGCTATTACAATTAATTCACTAAGCACAACTTTAAAACTCTTTCTCATTTTCCTCATTCAAATAAAAAATTAATTTATATATACTTAAATAAATTTTTATTCTTAATAACATCCATTTGTACTTTAAATATACAACATCTTTTCTAATTAAGTATTTAGCAAATTAAATACTTTTATTTTTTATATTTTATTGACTTTATTTTTATTATTTTATTAGAAATATATTTATAATATTTATGATGCTGAAAAAAATATGCATTAAGGTATTTTTATTATTTGTATCAACAATATACATTATCACATTCTGAAAATAAATTAGTTGTTATGATATAAAAACTAAATTTAAATTAAATTTTTAATAACTACCACATATGTATACACATGGTGTGTCTATATATATATATATATATATATATATATATATATATATATATATAAAGTAGAGATGGATTTAATTCAAAAGTTTAATAAACAGTCAATGATTTTATTGTATTTTTTTAAGAAAAGAAATCAATGTGCCGTAAAAGAAAAATTTCGGATGTCTGATCTTAAATTTTCGAAATACTGATTCCATTTAATCTAATTCAAAAACATTTTTATTTTTGTATTTAATAAAAAGAAATAATAAATATTTATATATATATATATATATATATATATATATATATATATAATTTAAATATATTTTATTTTAAAATTTAAATTATTAAAATTCAATTTTCTATAATTATAATTTTTTTATTTTTTGTTGACATTGATGAAAATAAAATGTATCTAGAATTATATACAAAATCATAATTTGTTATCGAACTTAGAAAAAAAAGAGTCATTAATATGTAATGTATCTTAAATGTGGTCATAAATAACAAAGTTAATCTAAACAAGAAATAACCTAATATAAGAAAATATACAAATGAAATAAATACTTCAAACAATGGAATCTATAAATGTTTCTAGATTAATTACTAAGATAGTCTACGAATATATTTTAACATTGATTATATTATATTTTCTGTACTTTAACTTTATAAAGATAATATGTTTTCCTTTTCTAATACAAAAAGTGAGTCAAATAAATAATGGATTCTATAAATGTTTCTAGATTAATTACTAAGATAGTCTATGAATATATTTTAACATTGATTATATTATATTTTCTGTACTTTAACTTTATAAAGATAATATGTTTTCTTTTTCAAATACAAAAAGTGAGTTTAAACAAATTTAAAGTTGTCCTTTATTATCCTATAAATCATCCAAAGCAACTTAACACTTTTTTTATATACTTTATGTAAGACCCCTAAAATTATAGTAATTAGGAAAAATAAATAAATGAGGTGATAGATATAATGAATTATTATTATTTTTATGCAAAAGATTTTTTAAGAGATAAAGACAAAATGTAAGAAAAGATATATGTGATATTTTGTGAGTATTATAAAGATTACACCAAATCTCATAAGTTGTGTATCTAGAATTTTAAGAATGAAAATGAAACTTATAAATACACGTACTAAATAAATGATTAAGTATTATATTTTGGTGAGAACATGACAGAGAAAGAAATTTTAAAAATTTATATCAGGTAAGCTAACATTTTATTTAATATTTATATGTGTTTCAAAGTTAAGAATAATAATGTTTTGGGATTTCATGACTATTTTAAATTTGTTGTTTAAGTTAAAAATAATGAGATTGTATGAAATTATATGGATATGTGGATGCATGGGTTCAAAAGGAAGTTTTGTGAAGATAAGCATGATTTATGTAAATATGTTTGCAATTTGTTCATCATGGCAAGACAACCCAATTATTTTACTTTTGGTCTAAAATACTGCCTTTTAAAAATATTTTATTTCATCATAGCTAAGGAAACTCTTTTGTGAAATCCATGTATTTTACCATAGAAAACTTAGAAAGGTGAAAATTTGGGATGTTAGGTTTTGAAAGATTTTATTAACAACTTTTTTTTTTATTTACAAATAATTTGAGCCAACCAATACTTTTAAATACTTCAATAAATACATAAGTTATTTTCATTTTATTTCAAAATTTCCAACTATAAACTTAAAAAGAAAAACATACAACTTATACAAAAGATATATAACTTATTCAACTTTAATTATTCTTCAATTAATAAATTATTGATTAATCATAACTGTTCTAGTCTTATTTTTAAACCATCTTCTCCATCTAAATCCTTGATCATACCAAAGATCTCAAAAAGGGTGATTGTATGATGAGCAACAGAATACCACCAATGTGTCATTCACAGGTTTTCTTACCATATTCCTCCTCAATTTTCCTAAAAAATGCGATTATCTGATGAAACTGATCACCGATAACGTGTCATGCACACATAATAAATATATATAGTTGAATTATTACAAGAACATTTTTCCTAAGATGTTTTTATAATATCTGCATGTAGAATATTTGTGCACGTGATGTCACATTACATTGTTAAACCACGTAGGATACCTATATAAGGATGCAAGAAAGTTTATGTTACTTTTAAAGTTGGCATAGAATGTGGTCATTCAGCCACCTGTATCTATATATGTAACAGAAATGAATTGCTTCCACACTGCAAGCGGAAGTTAAGCAACAGAACTTAAATCAATCTAGAAGAGAAAACAAACAAGTAAGCACATTTTTTCTTCAAACTAAACCGAAACGCTTCTTTCTCTAGATATTTCCTTAGTACACATGACATATGCCAACATTATGACCCTTCTTTTCTTTTAATCATCATTAATCAGCATTTACTGCAAGGCATATAAATATACATTTTTTGCTATTATAAGAACCATATAAATACAACACACATATAGCACCGCTTCACGACATTGTGATATAAAGTATAGAATGTGGAGAGGGATTTCACAGTTGTAATCACAAACAATACTCGGGTGTGGGATCATTATAAATTAATTGGAGTTCGTCTCCTGAGATTATTAGGGACACAGGGAAATCATAGATCAAGAGGATTTTCAAAGCTGTGTCTCTGAAAGTTGAAGGTGGACATGGATCATCAAGAGATAGCAGACATAGAGTCTCAAAATGTGGATACCCCCCCTCACGTATCACACAAAGTAAAACGTCAAGTAACTCTTAAGGTATGCATGCATCTCAAAATGTCCCTCTATTTTCCCCTATAATGAAGTTCTTCCCTGGTTTACACATTTCAACAAGTGTTTCTATTAATTTTACATGATTCTGTCATAATGAGTCTTTCCGATATGTATTCACAACCCTGTTGATTATTGGTCTTTTCATGGCTTCTGATTCTGGATTGTAGTGTTTCCGAAAGAGAAAAAGACGTGCACAAGCACATGGCACACTTTTTTCTTTAGTTTCTTGATGAACCTAAAGAAATGGTTTTGGTCTCTTTTATTTTCATCATGCTAATAAAGAATCAGTGTTGATTTTTTTTGTTGATCTTTGTACAGTTTGATGACGTTGTGTACAAAATTAAGACAAGAAAAGGTGGATTATTTAAGAAGAATCGAGGAACAGTTGAAAAAGAGATACTGAAGGGAGTGACAGGTGTTGTTGAACCTGGTGAAATGCTGGCCATGTTAGGTCCTTCTGGGAGTGGCAAAACAACACTGCTGACAGCATTGGGAGGTAGGCTTGGAGGGAAGCTTCATGGAAGCATAACATACAATGGTGAAGCTTTCTCAAATGCCATGAAGAGGAACACTGGCTTTGTTACCCAAGATGATGTTCTCTACCCCCACTTGACTGTGCTTGAGACCCTGATCTTTACTGCACTTCTCAGATTGCCCAACAGTATCACAAAGGAAAAGAAAGTTGAGCAGGCAAAAGGGGTGATAGATCAACTCGGTTTAACCAGGTGCAAGGATAGCATAGTTGGAAGCCCTTACTTGAGGGGGGTTTCTGGGGGAGAGAGAAAGAGGGTTAGCATAGGACAAGAACTACTCATAAATCCAAGCTTGTTGTTTCTTGATGAACCTACTTCTGGCCTAGACTCAACCACAGCACAAAGAATTGTCTCAACCTTGTGGGAACTAGCATGTGGGGGGAGAACTGTTGTGATGACAATTCACCAACCTTCAAGTAGGCTATACTACATGTTTCATAAGGTGTTACTGCTATCTGAAGGGAACACATTGTACTTTGGAAAGGGATCTGAAGCCATAGAGTATTTTTCTAGTATGGGATATGCCCCATCTTTGGCCATGAACCCCTCAGATTTCCTTTTGGATCTTGCAAACGGTAAGCTTTATTTTCCACTGCATTTTAACATATTAGATGTTCTGTGGTTTTTATTGAACTTTGTGCAAAATTGAACCTTGACTGGTACATTTCCCCCCAAATCTATGCTATATGTTTAAGCAGGAAAGAGATTTTGACTTTCAACATTTATACAATTTAGATTACATAGAGGAATATTTTGTAACTTGAATCAAGAGGGCTTCTGTTGCTTCCAGAAGCATCCTAAATGGGAGTTCTGGGAATGTGCTTCTGATTTTAAAATTTATAAAAGAGAACATTTGATCTTGGATTGTTCCAAGTTACTGTGCTAATTCTGGAATAACTGCAGGTATCTACACTGATGAATTTAATGAGGATCATATTATAGATAAACAGAAATTGATTTCGGTACATAAGGAAAACTGTGCTGCACAATCGAAGCCGGCACTTAAAGGAATCAATGACTCTGGCAAAGACCAGAATAGATTTCAAGAAGAGAGCTCTGAAAAATGGCCTACGAACTGGGGGCAGCAATTCCTTGTACTATTAAGAAGAGACATCAAAGAGAGAAGGCATGAATCATTCTCTCTTTTGCGTGTTTGTCAGGTCCTTGTGGTTGCTCTAATTTCAGGACTACTCTGGTTTAAGTCTGATATCTCACATTTGCAGGATCAGGTAAAAATTTCAAAAAATATCAGGTTTTCATTTTATCTCAATCTTCTGTACAACTTACATTTTGAATGGACAAATCTCAAAGGTGATTTCTTAGTTGTTATTATATTGTTCTGAAATCAGAATTATAATTTATTGTAGTACTATGTATGATAAAGAAATTGCACTAAAGGTTAGTATAAGTTACAGAAATGAAATTCTTCTAGTCAGAAGATACATCAAAAACACCAACATAGAACTGAATCTAAGTATTGCTTCTTCTTTTTTTTTAAATTAAGCATAATTGGTTTTCACTAAGTTGATTTGGGCTAATGGATTGAGAGCTGATAAGTACTATACTGGACATGCAGATTGGGCTTCTGTTCTTCATATCTGGCTTTTGGGGTTTCTTCCCTCTCTTTCAAGCAATTTTCACCTTTCCTCAAGAGCTAATGATGCTACAGAAAGAAAGATCTTCAGGAATGTACAGGCTTTCCTCATATTTCATGTCAAGGGTGGTAGCTGACCTTCCCATGGAACTTGTTCTTCCCACCATATTCCTTATGATAACCTATTGGATGACAGGGTTGAAGGCCAATGTGGTGAACTTCGTGTGCACATTGCTCTCTCTCTTACTCAATGTGTTAGTAGCACAAGGTCTAGGCCTTGCCCTTGGTGCTTCTGTGATGGATCAAAAAGCTGCAACAACACTTGCCTCAGTGATCATGCTATGCTTTTTGCTGGCTGGGGGATTTTATGTTCAGCATGTTCCAAAGTTTATAGCATGGATCAAGTACATTTCTATCAGCTACTACACCTACCAGCTGTTCATTGGCTCTCAATATAGATATGGTGAGACATACCCTTGTTCCACTGGACAGTGTCGAATTGTGGAGTTTCCTTCCATAAAGCAAATGGGGGTTCATTTTGGATTGCATGACCAACTCATGGCTGCTTTAGGTCTGTTGATAATGCTCATAGTTTACAGAATTATAGCCTATGTTGCCCTTATGAGAATTGGAGTTACCAAGAATTAGCTTAGCCAACTTTCCTATATCAGGTAGAAGTATTAAATTAGATTTTCCTTTTCCTTTTTCTCGACTGAAAGTTAACTCCATTTCTGCACTGTCATGCAAAAAGGCAACTAGCTAATGTGAAATTTCTGATAGAGTACCATATATATTTGATATAAATAATCCCATAAAGAGAACATTAAGTTGATAGAAGCAGGATTACTCAGACAATGTGTAATGTAATTAAGAATCAATTTGAGTTTTTAAATAAATATTAGTAAGATTTTAGAGAGGTAATGAATTTGTAAGACCAAATTTATTATATGTTTTATGTGAGATCTATTTTCAGAAATCATTTTAAGGTGGATAGAAAAAAAGTCTATGATGAATTTATTATATATATATATATATATATATATATATATATAAATGAGAACACAAACTTTTATAAACTTTAAACTTTAAAATATATGTCTCGATAAGAAAAATAATCTATAATGAATTTATGAGAGTACAAACATTTGCTAATAATTTTGAATTGAGTTGGATTTAAAAGATGGAGTTAGTTTCTTCTTCTTATTTTTTTACTTTAATAATAAAATCTAACTTATGATTTTAATGCTTTCATTTTATTTAAGTATTCGTAAATTTCAATCCTTTAAATTTTTAAATTTATAATTTTATAAAAAAATAATTAAAACACATTTATAACATTTATATTTTTATAAAAAAATACACATTTATGTATATGGTACATTCATTTAAGTACTCTCATCATTCTAATAACCTACTCTCATCATTCTAGAATTGTTGTTTCTAAAGTACACATGATGAATAATAAATGATACATTAAAGGGAAGAAAAAAATTATTACTTGTTGTAGCGTCAAACTCAACTAAATTTTTATAAATGATTTAAAATATAAAATTCAAGAAATATTTTAATTCGTTAGGTTAATGTATAACAATAGCAAATTTATTTTCTAGATGGCTCTGTGTCATCTAATTCAAAGAATAAACTTCAGAATCCCAATCCCATTCCCGAAAGATGTATTTAAACTTATCACAAACAAAGTTACAGGAGACTAACTATTATTAAATGTTAAGTTTGAACCTTTTATATTTTGTACCACTATAATCAAGTTTATAATAATTCATTTACTAAACTTTATTCAATTAAATATTTTCTTTTACTTATATTAGTTATTAGTTTTCTTTGCGAAGTTATTGATTGAAGCCTGTAGAAAATATTTATCAAATAAAATGAAATATAATAAATATTTAATTATAAAAACGCATACATGTATATTACATTGACATTTTTACCCAATACTCCTAGTAACTAATGATGGTTTTTATTAAAAATGTTATAAACTGTTCATAATAGTCACTATAATTATAACTAATTAAAAAAAAAATCAGTTTCTTATATATGAATCACACCAATACTAAAATAATATTGTAATTATTTTATACTAGAATATCCTTTACAAAAAAATATACTATATAACAAATAATAATAATAATAACAGAGAATCTAAAACTAGTGCAGAAAGGGTTTTAGACATATGTTATTTTGAGCTTTTAATATCATCTCCAGATCCGACGTCTATATAGGTGACGTTAATCGGACATCGGACTCTACAGGTCTGGCATCGTTATAGACGTCGGTTAATGCCATGTCGGACATCTATACAGACGCCAGTCCATACAATTAACCAACGTCTAAGGACATTATAAAGATGCCATACATGCCATTATAAAGACGTCAGACATGGCACTAACCGACGTCTAAGGGTACAATAGACGTTGGACATGGCATTAACCGACGTTTACGGAGTATTCGTTGTATTTTAATGCAGTTTTGCTCGTGTCTTTGGTAGCGTTGTAGCACCTCCTTCCTTTGCTAGCTTCTTCATAAGAAGAAATTGCGTCTTTTGCATCTCTTATGGAATTTCAACCCAAAACAGAACCTGGGTCGTTGCCTAGTTCCATTCCAACTGCCAAAAAAAATAATATGGTGACATGGAAACTAGGGCAAGGACCCAGGTTCAGCTTTAGGTTGAAATGCCATAAGAGATCCAAAAGATGCAAACTTTTCTTACTGGAAGCTAGCATAGGGAGAAGGTGCACTACGTTACCCAAAGACACGAGAAAAATCACACCAAAACACAACGAAAACTCATTTTAATCTGTTCAAACGAAAGATAATACATCAAAGATTACTTTAATCGGAGTAAACCTAAGATTAAACGATTCAAAAGAGATCAAACGCACCTGGAAATGTAATGCCGCCGTGGAGAGAAAAGGCGAAGGAAGACGATGAAGTGCGCGTAGCTGTTGGTTCATAATGTCTTATTTAAAAGAATATGAGACGTCGGTTTCCCCAGCGACTGACGTCTATTCTCGAATATACGTCGGGTTCTCACTAATGAGACGTCCATTTGATTTAAAAATTTATATTTGTGGTACATATAAACATCGGATGTAGGGGCGCTGACGTCTATAATCACATATAGACGTCGGTGTGGCGGGATCTGATGTCTAGATGACTGAAAGAAATGATTTTTCACCTACCTGACAAACATATAGACGTCGATTAGGAGGGCACCGACGCCTGTAATATTATAGACGTCGGTGCCCCTCTTAAACGACGTCTATATGGCGGAAAGAAATGATTTTTCACCTACCTGTCAGGTATATAGACGTCAGTTAGAAGGGACATCGATATCTATAATATTACAAACATCGGTGCCCCTCCGAACTGACGTCTATATGCCCACTTATTTACGAAAATACCACCGGTCAATAGGTGGTTTCTTGTCCGACGTTTATGGATGACATTAGAACCCAATTTTATACTAGTGTAAATAAAACATATAGTATTTTAAAATATAATTTAAATATATGCAGGATATAAATATATTAATATATTTATATCTTTTTATAGAAATAATTCACAAATAAAATTTCAAGGTTTTCTAAATGATACCTATATTTGTTTATATACACAGTAATATCATAATTGGTATACTATTGAAATTTTTAACTTTATACATACATGATATATATAAATCATAAAAATTACAAATACATTTTTTTATTAAAAATATTCAATAAATAAAATACCAACTTATATTCTTTTAAAAATTTGTATCAAGTATATCTTAAAAAACTAACATTTCATTTAATACATAAAATATTTACAAACGAATCCAGCATAATATCAATACATAATACACAAAATAAAAAAATTAATATATTTATATCTTTTTATTTAAATTAATATATTTATATCATTTTATAGAAATAAATTCACAAATAAAATTTCAAGGTTTTCCAAATGATACGTATATTTGTTTATATACACAGTAATATAATAATGGATAAACTATTGAAATTTTTAACTTTATACATATATATATATATATATATATATATATATATATATATATATATATATATATATATATATATATATATATATATACATATATATGTATGTACATATGTATGTATGTACATATGTATATACATATATATGTATATACATATATATGTATATACATATATATGTATGTATATACATATATATATGTATATATCATAAAAATTACAAATACATCTTTTTTATTAAAGATATTCAATAAATAAAATACCAACTTATATTCTTTTAAAAATTTGTATCAAGTATATCTTAAAAAACTAACATTTGATTTAAGACATAAAATATTTACAAACAAATCCAACATAATATCAATACATAATACACAAAATAAAAAAATAAAAAAATAAAAAAATATTCCCTTATCATCTCAGTCAGGTGATCACAAAATCATATAAATATTATTTTATATATCATAAGTTATTTAAACAAAAATTAGAAATCATTAAATATACAAATTAATATTTATTTTATATTTATAACAATTAAATACAATTCATTAATTAAAGAGAAAAAAAAGAGAAAGATAAAAAAGAAAAGAAAAATATAACTTGAATTAAAATTTGGCCGATTCAAAAGTTTAGGTGTAGTGATATTTCTTTTTAGTGAAAATATCATATAATCAATTTTACGCAATAAAATAAAATTATATTTAAAAATTTATACAAAAATCAATTTACAAATACACATATAATTATACATATTCAAAATAATTAATATAATATAAAATTTGTTCCGGCATCTGTGAGGATTTGAAAAATAAAGTTAAGAGTGACAAGAGCTCTAAGTTAATGAAATCAGATTTTTAAAACACATGGACCATCAAAATAGATTTTTATATATCATCTGGGTTCATTAGCTTAAAACTTCATCTTTCTCTAGAACTAAGTTCTTCAAATCCTTTCTGTCTTCTCTCTTCCATTCTTCTTCCTTCAACCGTTGCATTTCAGATCAGGTGGTGTCCATCCGCAGCGTAGAGAGCTTCGTTTTGAACTGATCGTTTTCTCTTTCCTTCCTTCCAACCGGTAAGTAGCTTCCTTTCCTCCTCCTCCGCTGTTTTAGAACCTAAAACATGCAGTTCTACTGGTTGCATGTGTCTTGTGTTCCCTTTTCTGTTCTCCGCAAAATCTTGAGCTCTAAGGCTTTGTTCGTTTGGGAGAGAAGAATTGAGGGAGAGTGAGTGGATGGATTTGAGAGGATTTGAGAGTAAATTAATTGTTTTTTTTTTAGTAGATTTGGAGGTAAATGAGAGTGGATTTGGAAGTAAAGTTTATGAAAATTAGTGTAGGATTTGATTGATGTGATAGATAAAAAAAATTATTTAATTGATAGAAATTTAAGATTACCAAAATACCCTTAGTTATTAATGTAATATAAAATGATAATTTTTAATGTTATATTTAATTGTAAATTTTTTTATAAAGAGTAAAATATTAACATTAATTATTAAAATTTATTTTAATATTATACAAAAAAATTATTTTAATAAAATGAATTTATTTTTAATTATAATATTTTTGTAATATTATTTATTATCAAGTTGAAATTAAATATTTTTAAAAACAAAAAAAATTAATCACAGACCACCAGTCAGCCTTTCTAACTTCTCTATTCATCCAAATCCAAAACTTCTCTTTCTCCCTCTCTCTTTGCCTTCTCCCTTCTCTCTCTTCACCTGGACCAAACCACGCATCCAAACTCTCTGCCTTCCCTGCTTTCAAACTCTGTCTTCCCACTATTCCTCGTCTCCTCTCATTATCGGCTTCCTCACCAGAAGACGATAGAGCGCCCTTGACTGGAACTGTCGAGATCTGTGTCAACAGAAGAGGCACCCCGAAATCGAATCCAAGAAACGAACGCCTGCCCAGAACCGAATACANCAATGACTTTTTTTTTATATGGTATTATGATATCTAGGAAGGGTAAAGATGAGATTTCCCTTTAATTCACTACAAATCATCACATATATGCGATGATTGTATCTCAGCAAATCCGCTGCGTTCCATCTTCGCAAATCGTTGCAAATCGTTCAAAGCGAACACCAATTATCCCGCAAATCAATCGTTGCTATTCCTCGTAAACAGTACATCACCTTCAAGCGAACACAGTGTAAGAGTCGTTCACATCACCAATCTGGTGGTTGTAGGGTGTTATTTAGGTTCTTGCTGAGTCATGCACTGTTGAGTCGTTCTCGTGAGCTGGACAGTTCAACTTTGAGGTAAGAGGAGCTAGAAATACATCTTTAATTGTAGTATGATATGTATGTATGTTGAAATTTGACCTGGTGTGCTGGTGGGTTGCATGAAGGGTTTTAAGGGTGTTGTATTGTATGTGCTGGAATGTGAAACCCGTTAAACTGAAATGTGATGCCATGGACTAAATGTGGATGTGTTTAATTGCTACATTGGATATGATGGAACTGTTTGAGGTGGAAATTATGTCGTAGAGTTGAATTGATAGAAAGGCAAGTGTTTGGAGAGGGTTTTAGGTCTTTTAAGAGGAAGTGAGATAGTGATTTTGGGTTGTGGATGTTCTGAGTGAATTTGGATTATTGGGGCAGTATTAGCAAGTGGAATGTGACTTGTTTGAGTCACCAATTTGGTCAAAATAGGTGCAAAGTGTTAAAATTGGGTCTAGGGTCCTCTAATTATTGAATTTGATGTTTTGGAGTAGAAATTGAGTTGTATTCACTTTAGAATTGTAGTAGGAAGGTTTATGAACATCTACACAGGTTTGATTAGGCATAAGATACGAATTAGAGGTGTAAGAAGTTGAGAAAAAGGCCTAGAAATGGTTGAGGGGTGTGTGAGTCCATAATTCTGCAGAACTTACGTTCCGCAGATTATGCAGACTCGCTATGCGAATTGTCTCGCCAAGCGAGCCCCTGTAGAGAGTGCTCTCTGTTTGAGTCATTCGTTGTGCGAGCTGGTGCGCTCTGTGAATGACTGGAGGGTGTTGCTCTCTGTCTGGTGATTCGCATAGCGAATATATTCGCTATGCGACTAGGAGGAGTTGGGTATTTAAGTTTGTTAATACGCAGAGCTAATCTGGGCGCACAACGAATCTTTGGGGGAGAGTGGTCTTTGTCTAAGCTCTCGCATAGCGACCTAGGTGCGTTATGCGGGAGACCTGGGGTCTGGCACCTCTGCGAGCTAATTCGCTATGCGAATTAGGGTGCATCATGCGAGACACTCTTGTCTCGCCTTGCGGATATGATACGTTGTGCGAATCCTCTAAGTCCAGTTTGCTCTTTAGCTTTTGTTTCGGTTTGAATTTGGTGTGTAGAATGATTGTAATGTAAACTATGATTTATGTGATGTTGTTAACTCAAAAGTATGTGATCTTAAAGGTTTTGAATTGGTGTTAAGTGCAACAAAGTGTGGTTAATAGACGTAATTCCATGATCCTCAAGGAGAGGATCCATTGTGGGGCCTTTAGTGTGTTTTAGAATTATTTGCATGGAAGCTCAGTCTTGGGGGTTATCTTGAAACTACAATGGTCAATCATTCTCAAGTAGAGAGGATTAAACCATGTCGTGAGTAGTAGTAGGAGGTCTTAGTCTTGGAAGCTCCCAGTATGCTCCAAGGCGTGGTATAGACTAACCTCGTGAGTGTGGTAAGGGTGAAACCCATTGGCATTGGCTTTGCAAAGCACTAGAAGCCACCACGAGTGCATGACCCGCCATAGCTCGACAATCATTCTAGTCCGGACGAGTCAAGTTAAAGTGCAACAAATCATGTTTGTGTAGTCTAGTATATCTGGTTTAACTTGCATATTATGTGTGATTGATATAACATGATTTTTGTATACCTAGCTGCCCTTGCTTCTGTGTTTGTGCCTTGTCTGTGTTGTGTTTTCTTTTGCAATGGTTATCCACTTAGATGTAAGCAGAGGGCGATGAGGCACCCCTCGAGCAGGCATTGGAGGACGATGATGTTGCAGCCTAGTCTCCTTAAGATTTTCCTAGTTATTTTATGTTATTTTGAAATACTCTAATCTGTTTAAAGTTTTAAATTATTGTTTTTTTGGATGACTGAAATCTTAACACTTCACTTATAAGTTTACTTCTAATTGTTCTCTTATATTTAAATGATGACGTCTATATTATGTTTTATATATAATTGGGATATCCCAACATCATTTTTCACTTATTTCAAATTCAATCTTGATAATTTAAAATCAATACGAGGGACATTTATAGAAAACTAATCATACCTATCATAGTCATAGTCACAACTCCGTTTAATAAATCATATACTTTAATTTAATATGTATAATTCAATAAAAATTAACTTCTCATAGAAAATGTTTAATTCAACATATTCTAAAATAATAATCTTTTAACCAAAACCCAAATAACATTCAACTTCAAACATTTAAATAATTAAAAATCAATACATCAGTATTGCATAAACCTCAAGATATGATATGACCACAACCTCTTTGCATCTAGGTAATCTATCCTAATGTTAATCTAGCTTAAGATTCTATCAGAAACATAAATAATTTTTTTTATCTAAAATCTATTTCTTTATACCAACCACTAAATTCAAGTAATAAAACTATTTAAAATCTATAAACTTATAGTAAGATATTTAAATATAACAAAATTTCAATATGAAATTAAGCAAGATAATGAGATGACTACTTTTCTCAACTATTCTTATTAAGATTAATTATAAAATTATAAGAAAAAAAATATAAGAGAATAAAAAAATATTAGACTAAATAGAATCTGTTTCAAAATTAATTAAAATGAGTAATTAGGTTCTCGGTTATAACGAAATGTGGTCAAATTAAAAGAAAAAACAAAATATGAAGAAAAAAAAACAAAAGTAAAAGAAGAGATTCACAGAGGAAGAAGGAGAAAGGTAAGGTGTACCATAATGCAAGACTAATATGTGAAATATAATAGAGTTTTTTTATGTATTTATTTTGACTTTTTTATAAACTAATGAAAACATATATTTTATACGCATGTATGTTTACTTCTTCTTTTTTCTAAAAACAAAAAGTAGTAAAATTATTATTTTTATAATTATAAAAAAAGTTAAATAATTTTTACAATTTTATTAGAGATAAGGTTTAGTTTCGTTCGTAGATAATTTTTTACTATAAATAGTTATTTTAGTTTAAAAGAATTATTAAATTAAAAAAATATCAAATAAAAAAGAGTTAAATTTTAAAAAAGAAAAAGGTAATAATTTTATTTTGTTTAATGGTATGGTCAATAAAATTGAAAATGATTAGCAACATAGAAAATTTTCTTGAACACTAATCGCTGGCACTCTGTATCGAACTTGCATCAGAGAAAGATGAGTTATTTAGTCAAGTTTCCATCAAAACCTACAACAAAATTTGACAATTACAATGGAACAGAACACACCATATGTTTCAAAAGGCACGTTTGGTCTTTGAAATTATTAGAAAAGTCAAAACATAGTACTCCGGGATTAGTGCTCCTTGATTAGCACTAATTACCTGTTCACTTAACCTACGACACGTTTTTACAATATAATTTATCAATTGAATTTGTTTGAGTTCACATACATTCATTCAATTTCTATTCCTCAAATTAAATTATTTTCAAACTTTATAAAATTCAAATTTTTAACGAGAAAGTTTAAGAGTTGAAATGTTTAATGATATTATTTTACTAACTCTTTACCCCGTATTATATTATTAATGAGAAAACGTATGAGATGGAATATTTGGATAATCAGAAAAGTTTAATCCTGATATAAGAATGAATGATATGATATAAATTTTATTGGGAAAATCTCATCATATACTCTCTCTCATAACCTGATCGATACAAATAATTTTACTTTTCAATCTATTGTGGATATTATACCTTGACAACTTTTAAGTAGGTGCAAATTGAGTCTTGAGCCAAGTACAAATAATAAGAACTGACAATAAAATATCAACTTACCTAAAAATAAAATTTGCTTATTCTATCATAAAATAATATTCTACCTAGATAAACAGAAAATCATAACTATTCATCCTTATTTTATCTCTATCAAATCAAACTAAATATTACTATACCCAAAACTAATAAAACGATAAATTTCTAAAATTTAAGTTTATCCTAACAAATCTAATTACCTAAAACAACCTTTTTCATCACCACATTTTAGTTGACCCAAAACATGAAGAAACATTAGCCAAAGTTAAACATACATGTTCGTACCAAAAAAAAAAAAATAGAAGAATGAGGCACCAGATTTTAGAGCTTATAAAACATCCCACATGTCTATAAAATATCAAACAAAACAGTGTCTTGAATTTGTTAACCAGATTGAAGACACGAGCTTTTCTTGAAGATGTTGCCAAGAGCCAAATGCCAAACACTTCGCATCACTACCAAACACTAACGCCCAACAATTATTACTAAACCTTTTTCTCATATTTCATCAACTTATAATAGTGATTACAGTGATTTATTATTTTTAATCTCTAAAATTTGTTGTTATTTAATGATTTTCTTGTGTTGATTGTTGTAATAATTTTTGTACTAAAAAATATTAAGAAATTAGTAAATATTAATATAGTTAACTGATTTTCCAAATATATGTGATTTTTTTTTTACTTATAATGATGATAGAGATGGTACTTTCTGATATTTGAATTCTAATTGCAAAAAATAATGGTTGAGCTAGTACTATGATTAGGGAATAAATTGCTAAGATTTAAATCCGTTTACTAAAAAAATAAAGGATTTTAAAATATTTTTTAAGTATTAGAGTAATATGATCTCTTTGGGAAGAATAAATTATATTCCTTATTATTATGAGTTACTATCTTAATTTTAAACAATCTGTAGATTTAACTATTTATAATAAAACTTTAAGCATGGTTGATATTCTGGCCTCCAATTAATATAGCGTTAATTATTGTTTTCCTAATAACAAAGATAGTATTAAATAAAGAAGGATAGAAGATGTACCTCTTTAACAACTATTAGGCTGCACGTTATATTCCTTGGGTTTATTTTATACAAACTGTAAAGTTTCATATTAAATCAGGAGTTTAAATAAGTATAATTAGGTTAAACTTTAGCAGATAGGTTTCGATTTGACTTTATTTATGATTATAATTAAGTTTCAACAATTTATTTGTTATGGGTCAATTTTTAAAATTTGGTTAAACCTTACCAAGTTTAAAAGTTTTTTTTTTATATGATTTGTTTACACAAGAACATTAAAATTTGTTGAATAAAATTGTCACACATATTTTTTTTTTCGTCATATATTACTTTACATATAAATATTAATACTTATCTTATAATACAAATTTATATTTTTATATAATTATTATTAACTATAATTTTAAAAATAACCACAATTTTAAAAAAATTTGAATAAATCTGATACAACTTTTTTTTCTTCATCATATTTGTAAATATATTTGTAATATTCCATTTTTAATAGTAAAATACTACTAAAATAAAATATTAATATAATAATAGAATCACTATAAGAAAACAAATCTACGAAAGACACGATCTATGTAGAATTATCCGACTTTTCAAATGTTTCACCCTTAACTCTTGTTGGAACAATTGTAAAGAACGTATCTCTAAGTTCACATCATTAAGGTGATCATTGCAAAAGAGAAAACATACACAAAGACAGACAACACAAAAGTAAGGATAAGCTACCAAAAGAACATACATACATTTTTAAAACGATAGCAATACACATCCATATTATAAATCAAATAACACAAACATACCATGATACAACATAAATTCAACAAGCCTACTCATTTAATTCATTGAATCATACCATCTCATATTATAAAATATACTTAGAACTTAAAAATAAGTATAGAAAAATATAGGCCAAGTGTCTCAACCAAAAGGGAAGGAGGGTGAATTGGTTTTCCCTTTAGAAAATTTGTTCTTTAAAAAGCTTTAAAAATTTGAGGTTTCTTAAATACAATATGACAAGTATAATGAATCAACAAATAATAAGAGAAGGAAGAGAAAGATCAACACAAAGATTTATATTGGTTCGGCCAAGCTTACATCCACTCTTCATTCAACAACCTTAGTTGAAGGGAACCACTATAATGATAGAGTTTATACAAGTAAGAATATAGAAACTCCTCTCTCAATGCACTCTCATTTTCCCAAACTCAATATCCCTTATAGCAAACATGAGGTGAACACCCTCATACTCTCAACCTAGAAAGAAATCCCAACTTTCTGTCACCTTAGAGCAATCCCAACTCTGAGAACACCTTGAGAGCAATTCCAACTCTCAATGATCAACCCGATCTTCACAGTAAGCACTCCAATAGTGGAGATACGATCAACAACCTTTAAGTACAATTCTTGATAGAACCTTGATGTATAAACCCAAATGTGATCTTGATTTTTCAAGATGGTTCTTGGACGCTCCTGTAATTAAAACTCAATCAAAATGTTAGTTATGAAATTGAATGTTCAAATATTAGTTTGAAACAGCGCGCAAGACAATTATTTATAGGATTTTTTAAATCCTGACACATGTTAATCGATTATATTTTTCCTTCTGGTTTAGCAGATTTTGACAACATTTCAAATTCGACTTTTAATAGATTATACTACACATGCAATCTATTAGTCAATTCTTAACATCAAAAAATAAATACAATATGATCGTTATATATGTATTGACTTAAAGGAAATTGATTTTATCATTTGAAAATGACTTAACCTGACAATAACTTAAATAAGTAACAAGATAAGTAAAATTGATGTTGATTTACGCTAACCTGACACTAAAATAAATATTTTTATTCATTAAACAAAATTAAAAATAATTAGAATTTTCATAAGTTCAATTAAACCAACTCTATTGACGTTCAACGTAAACACATGTATGTGTTTAAAAAAAATTTAAAATAGTTATTATCGACTTAGAGTTTTTATTCAAATTAGAGTCAACTTAGTTATTACCATTTATCCGACACTAATATTTAAAAGTTAACATGAGAGACCATTATAATCTATAACATCTTTTTATTGATGACTTCTCGAAATTATCTTTCACAAGCTTATCCAAGTCTTATTGAACAAGTAATCTTTAAAATTTATAAATATAAATATTTTTTAACATAATAGACACTTGTTTGCACGCAAAAAAAAAAAGTGTTTTAAAGAGTTTGAAACTTACTTTTATGCTTAAATTTTTGTCTCAAAGAAGAGTTAAAGATGAAGCAGATGAAGCTCACTAAGTCAGGACCACTCTCTAAGAGTTTCTACAACAGACAAAATTAATGTTACAATCATCATGTGACCGAAATGAACTTATAGTGCATTTAATTTCTTTTCTTAAGCCAATCAATGCTACATTTAATGCCATTCATCTTTTTTAGCTTCTTCATTATATAAGCATGTTTTTCTCCCCTCTTAATATTGGACTTTCTTCATTTCGTTATAGGTTTTTTAATACGTGTTATTGTAATACAATTTTAATATTGTAACATAGGCCTTATGACATGTAAGATCTCTTGAGAAATTTCATACAAGAAAGAATCAACATATTTTTCTTACATTAATTTATCTTTAAAAATATATACAATGAATCACATGTGTGATTTGTACTTAATTAAGTTACACAATGACCATTTTATTCTATTTTTAACATAGTCTAATAGTTGCTTTACACTAATCAAAATTAATAAATAAATTTCCTTTTTCGAACATAACATTAAAAAAATCATACAAATTAAAATATAACTAATTCCAATTCAATACGTTTAAATATTTTTAGAAACTGTAAATTTTTTACCAAAATTTAAGATGTAGACTTTTTGTTTAAATTTATCCTTTAAAATATATACAATGAATCACATGATTAATTTGTAATTAAGTTTGATAACGAAATTATGCATCAATATTTATAAGACATACTATGAGATTCATATTTTATTTACTTTTAAAATACATAATTTAATAATTCTCTTTATAAGAAAATAATTAAATAAAAATTAATTTAGAAAAATAAATAATTAATCATTATATTGATTAAGTTACACACTATTTCATAAATTAAAAAGTATTAGTAAAATAATTTCTATTATTAACTAAAATGTATAATTAGTTTGTAAATCATAGTCTAAATTACACTTTAATATTAGTGTTTTAGTTACTTATTATTATTAATTTACATTATTAATAAAAATAAGTAACTAAAATCCTAATAACTAATCTTAGAAACAAATTTAAATTCTAGTTTAAAAATTAATTATAAATTTTTAATAATAAAAACTATTTTAAATATCAATAATTTTTAGGTTATAATGATAAATTATTTTTTATCTATAAATTAATTATTATTTAATAATTATTTCTGTAATGTTTATACTAATCAAAATTGTTAAGTAAGTTTGAATTGTTCATGTCCAAACAAAATATTAGACAAATGATATAATTTAAAATGTGATTAATTAAAATTCAATTCATTTAAATTTCTTAAAAATTATGAAAAAAAATATATTGTAAATCTAAACACAAGATATAAAATTTTTGTTTTGTAAATATTGAAAATATTTGAAAAATATACATCTTAAGTCAATATTTCAATTTAAATAACATATTTTTACAGAATAGTCCTTATTAAAATGCCTTTACCTGTATAGGATAAAACACTCCTATAAGATGTAAATGTTGGAAAAGGAGTGTTTGGCCCGTTGATTAAAGGAGTTTGTAGTTTGTGTGGTGGCTTTTGGGTTTTAGGAAAATGATTAAGAGGTTTAGTTGAGGTTAGGCCGGAGTCAAAAAACACATGCTTCAAACTCCTCTTGTTTGGCCAGCCACCAAACTGACATGTTTATCCACTTCGGCGCCTACACAACACAACCAATGTGTGTCACGCTCATGCAACACTTTACATCAACAATCCTTACAACTTTCAATTTAAATTTCTTCTATCCTTTCTACATGCTTTCACATAACTTTCACTAGATTCTTTTCTTATTTCAATCCTAAATTTCATATCAATTACAAAGTGTGAGATCAAGCTACACATACCCTTTACAATTTTTTCTTTTACGATCGTCCGCTCTTCTATTGTCTCCTGATCATCCGTCTGTCTTGTCCAATGTCCGTCTGGGAGGGTACCTGTTAAAGGCATTCCTATGTTTAAGTCAATTCAAAGATCCGATCGGTTATCGAAACTCAGAATTAAATGAACAATAAATGAACCTACTTACCTGGTGTCTTTAACTTCTATTTATAGTGTTGGCTATGAGCTTAGTATTAGGGTGGCCTTAATCAGGGCCCAATCATAGTCCAATGACTTTAGACCATAATTAGCTTAATTAAACTAACTTTACCTTGACCTTCTGGATTGTCTGTTCCTAACCGTTCGGTTGTCCTTATTTAAGGTGACCGTCCTTCCTGTCAGTCTAGCGGTCTTTCACAGGTTTGTCTTTGTCTAAAGTGACCAGCCGTCGTACCTATCCGGTGGTCCTTAGTACAATAAATTTATAATATATAAATATAAAGTTAAATATAATTTTAGTTTCTTTGTAATAAAAGTAAAAATTAAATTTTTAGTTAAAAATTATTTTTTTGAAGATATGTGTCTTAAAATTCTCACACCATCTGAAACAGAATTATAATATATAAGCGACTATAAGTTTAATATGCTTTCTTTCTCATGTTTTTTCCATTTTTTAAATATGCTTTGTTTCTCGCCTAGATATTTTCTTTTGATCAGCAATGCCCTAAAATGATATTAAAATTATCTTTATTTTTTTTATTGATGTTTTGACTTTTGGAGTATCCTACGAAGTTTGGTGCTGTAGTTTCAGCTTCTAATAAGAAATAGTTTCTCTCTTTTTGGTGTATAAATAATATAAATCAGAATTTTATATCAATCGAACTTGTCCCGCTGGATTTTGGTTTTGTTTCCCATCTTTTTGGAGATGTTTGATCTCAACACATAATACAAAAGAAAAGGAATACATCTTGCACTTGTTATTTTTGTATTTGAATGGAACCTTTGAAAAGTGGAACGCATAAAATATTGAATAGAAGAAAAATGTATAAAACAATTACATTGTGCATAATTCCTTTTCGAAGTACACCCAATAAATGAATAGTAAAACTAGTCAAAGTTTCCCATATTTTCCATAGTGTCAAAATATGATCCTAGCCTTTGCTTTTTATTTTTACTAGATGCATACTCCTAATCATAGTTGAGGTGCAGGTTGACTTTTTACTTCTTTCTACATGTACACTACATGAATTCTTATCAATTTTTTAGTACGAATTTAAGGTATTATTAACTCTTAGTAAAACTATTCTACAATTTAAAACGTTAAAACCCTATTAATATAAACTGTCATACAACTTTGAATATTAAACTGTTAATATAAATAATTGTACAACTTTTTATGTAACTTATAAATATCAAACTAGTAATATAAATAATTGTACCAATTTTAGTATAACTTTAGAACAATTAAGCTTTTAATAAAAAAAAATTGCTTAATTTTGAATATAATTTGAAATTATTAAACTGTTAATACATTTAATTTTAAATGACACCTAAAGAAATTAAAGATACAAAACGTTGACGAACTTTTGATAATAATTTATAATGATTAAACCTCTTAGATATAAATTGTCGAATAATTTTTAATATAACTTAAACCAATTAAATATAAAATTTTTGTATAATTTTAGGAAGTGTTGAACATATTTAAACTTTTAATAAATTGTCGCAGTATTGATAAAGTAATTTTATCATGGTTTTGCTTGTATTTTAATGTTGAGGTTGTGTATATTCTTTACTCATAGAGTTGTTAAAATCGATCACAACACGCGAGCCAACCTGGTTCATCACGGGTTCGGGCTGAGTTAGGTTTGAAAAAATTGAATTTTTTTTATGCGGATCGGATTTCAACCCGACTCATTTAAACTCAGTTCATGTGAGTTGAACCCGTGGTGGACCGGGTTGGCCCGCCAACCCACCTACTTAATTTTTTTTAATTTATTATTTTATTTATGAGATCCTAAAAAATAAAATATTTTCTTCACTCACTCACTGTGTATACCAAAAAAGTAACTCTCAGAATCACTCTCACGGAACTTGCTATCATTTACGGTGTTGTCACTCTCACTTTTTCACTGAAATTCTTCAAGGAGCAGGTTTTTTGTATGTTTTTTGTGTTTTTTTGGATGACATTTGGATTATATTGTACTTTTTATTATTATTTTGAATTGTCTTCAGTTTAACATCATTTTTTGGAAGTGAAATTTGTTTAAATTTGAATATAGAAAATTTGTAATTTTTTTATTTAAAAAAAACTCTAATTAAATGGGCTAATGAGCCAATCTCTTTACCCACCAACCCGTGGTGGGTCGAGCCGGGTTCAGATTTTTCTGGCTCGCTAATAAATGAGCCGGGTTGGATTGGCTCACTAAGTAACCAACTTGTGGTGGGTCGGGCAGGATCCAGCCGAATTACCCGTTTTGACAGCTCTATCATGCAATTTGGCATTTTATTGACTAATTACTCGTTCTTTTTTAAAACTTCACATGTTTGAGTCGGGTTGTGTTTAAAAAAAATATAATTTTTTTTATACTGGTTAGTTTTCAATCCGGCTCACTTAGAACCCGGGTCATCGGGTTGAACCTATAGTGAGCCGAGTTGGCTCACCAACCCAACTAATTTAATTTAATTATTTATTATTTTATGTTTCATAATTATTAGTTAACATTTTTTTTATTATATTGTAGATGGTGATAAAGAAGAAGATGTTTCAAGAGAGAAAAATAATATAGATTTATCTATTCAAGACTTTAATATTATAAATGGACACATGATACAAAAATAATCAATATTAAAAACTTATTTATTCGTCTTTCGTACATGTTTTTGGATTACGTTAGGAGTGTATGATACTTTGTTTTATTTTAAATTGATTTTTGGAGTTTAATATCATTTTAGAGTGACATTTATTTATATTTGAATTAAAATTAAATTTTTTTTATTTTAAAAAAAAAAACTTATAATTAAATGAAATAGTGAGCCAACCCGTTTAATCCACCAATCCGTGGTGGATCGAGCCGGATTCGAATTTTTTCAGTTTACTAATAAGTGAGTGGGATCGGGTTAGTTTACTAAATAACCAGCCCGTAGTGGACTGAATTGGATCGAGCTAGATTATCCGTTTTGAAAGCACCGTATAAAAACACATTTAAACAAACTACCCATAAATAATCTTCGAATTAAGTTATGCTTTTTAGGTTTGAAACTGAAAAGATATATATTTTTTCCCTCCAAACTTCATGTGAACGTTGAGGTCAAATTCATGTTAGTCTAGTTCGTCTATTTTCAGAATTAGGAAATGTGAACCTTCTCCTTCCATTTCTTTTTGTTCACAAAATTTTAATTCCCAATATCTGACATGGTAGTTCTAAGATAAATGTAAATAAGTTGACTTAATGATTAAAGTCGATAATTAATGTTAAATATATTTTTGTTTTTAAAATTTAATGTCGAAATTTATTTTTATCTTAAAATTTTATATATTTTGATTTTTAAAATTTAAAAATAAATAAATATAATTCTATTTATTAAAGGGTAATCTAAATTAAAATATGTCAAATAATATAAACAAATTTAATCTAAAATATACATATAAAATTTCATACAATTAAATTAAAAATATATATATATATATATATATATATATATATATATATATATATATAATTTTAAAATATAAAAGTCAAACTATATTAAAATTTAATATAAAAACAAATTTTAATTTTATGTTCAAATTTAATATTAAAAATATATTTAATCAGAAAAAAAAACACGTGAAACACAGTATAATATGTAGAATGAAGTAACTGTTTCTCAAGTTCAAAACATCTTATTCCCAACTGGGCATAAACATTATTAAACTTTGGAAAGTTTCCTTAACTTGTCACTGCTTTTTATTATATTCCTTGCTTAGAAAAAAGTACCTTAACTCATCGCTGTATAACTATGAATATTGAAGTTGATCCACGAAGGAGAAAAGTCATGACAATTTTTTTGGTCAACGAGAGAAATTTGACAATAATGAAGTAGTACAGCTACCACTCGTGTTTTCCTCTTCTCTTTTCTGGACTTTGCCCAAGAACTTCATTTATGCATGTGATTTTATTTAACAAACGTAAAGTTTGACATGATCACCCCATTTTACAATTCAATATCGATTCTCAAGTCCTGTCTACATGGAAAAATAAATAAAAATAAACACTTTTTCTTTTACATATACATATATATTATAGCTATGTAACCTGTCTTTTGAAACCACATCAAATACGTCACCATGCAAAATAATTATTATAATTACTGCACAACATAAACTAGTTGTTAATAGAAACAACCTTAATTTGTGCTAGAAAAAGTGAAAATGCGACAGAACAATTGACCAAGATTTTGGTAAAAAGTAGAAATTTTATGAAGTCGTAAGAATTTTCCTTCCATATATACTAGTCAAGTAACATAAAAAGGAAGTCGGTAAGAAAGGGTGCCATGGAAAAAAAATAACGATGGTTAATTAGCAAAATACAAAGTAAGCAAGAGAAGCAAAGTTTGAATTTGAAGAAGACTTATAAGCAATTAAGAGAAAATGAAATTAATTAATCGCTTAAGATAGAAATAGATTAATTGTAAAAGCAAAAGCTAGTTGGGTGGGTTGAATGAACGTTCCCATTGAACTAAAGCCACCTCTTGTACTTGAAATCCAAACGTGGCACAAGGCCAATTCCCATCACAAACCTTCAAAATAACACCCTATTGACTACAATGCCTCTCCTTCTCCAATCTTCAACATTTTCACATCATTTGTCAACCACACAATTAATTTCTCCATCGTGTGCTTATACTATATATATATAATGCTTGGTAAATCTCTCCACGTCACATTATCTTTTTCTTCTCGCACTTACCTTTTCTTACACATTTCTACATCTTCTTCACTAGACAAACACACAACACCTCTAAAACATGCCCATCACAATTTCTTCCCTTCCCTATCTCCAACACACGTTCGCAAAACTCTAATACGTCACCAATCAATCACGAACAATCTCGCGATTGCATTACAAATAATACCACAATTTACAATATTTTGACCTTCACCGCCACGTCACCACCCTATCTTTTCTACGAAAATGACCCTATACTTTGAAAGCTAAGCCACACCAACATACCAATTATATGTTCATACTTGTAACGGAGTTTCATCAGGAAAGAAACACGTATTGTTGTTAATAAATAAATAATTTATTAATAAAAATTATTGGTAGATTAAAAAGGGCAAAAGGGAAAGGAAAAAAAAAGAAGAGGGGGACACGTGTCGAAAGGTGGAAGCAACCACCGCACGAACCTTTTGTGCTGCTTTGAGCTATCGTTTTCTATGTTACCGGTTGTAACAAAAGTCCAGCCTAACTCTCTCAATCTATCTCTCACATGGACACGTGCCCGCACGTGTACACTCTTCCCGCACCCTCTCTTTAGCCATTGCCGACGTGGTTTAAACTCGCGCGTGAAAAATGATTTCGCACTTTTTTTTTTAAAACACTGCTCTCATCTCACACACACCGTAGTGGATACTGCCTACGACACACAACTCCGCTTCTAGAACACTCAACATGAAACACTATCACTTACACGTGTCACTCAATTAAATCAGATTCATGATAGCTTTTTTATTTTTTTAATTCCTTGATTGAAGAAATTCTCTTACATTTGCTGTATGAATCTGATTTAGGCTTTTAACTTTCACGGGAATGGCGCAATCCCGTGTGGATTTTTCTGTCTTTTACTTTTAACCACGAATGAAAAGTAGGTACTTTTATTTATTTTTTATTTTTTATTTTTTTTTTAAACTTTGAGTTTTACGGCTACATGCAATGCACCTACCGAACGACCACGACCGTATCGGAACCGATAAGGTCGACTGTCTGGACGCCTTTTTGTTCCAGACACGTGGTGAAGTCCAACAGGCGAGTAACTCAAGTGGGTCCCGCTCTCCAACAGTAAGACAAAGATAACCGTACTTATCTTACCCCATGTGACGCTATAAATATCGACCAATGTCTACCGGTTTCTGAGAAAAAAAAAAGAAGAAGAAAGGAAAGAGAAAACAAAACATCTTCCTCTGCACTACTTCATCCTCATCGGTTTTCTTTGTTTTCTTATCCTGAGACAATTGAATTGCTTTCGAAAATGGGAGTTCCAGAGAAAGACCCTCTTGCCCAGTTGAGTCTACCCCCTGGTTTTCGGTTCTACCCCACCGACGAGGAGCTTCTCGTTCAGTATCTCTGCCGCAAGGTCGCCGGCCACCATTTCTCTCTCCCAATCATTGCTGAAATTGATTTGTACAAGTTCGACCCATGGGTTCTCCCAAGTAAATACAATTTTTCTTTTCTTTTTCTTTTTATTTTTTTTTGCTTTTTCCCTTGTCGTTCTATATTGAATTGACACGAGCTGTTAATTTCTCAGGCAAGGCGATTTTCGGGGAGAAAGAGTGGTACTTTTTCAGCCCTCGAGACAGGAAGTACCCAAACGGGTCTCGACCCAACAGAGTAGCCGGGTCGGGGTATTGGAAAGCCACCGGAACCGACAAGATCATCACCACCGAGGGTAGAAAAGTTGGCATAAAAAAAGCTCTGGTCTTTTACGTTGGCAAAGCTCCCAAAGGCACCAAAACCAATTGGATCATGCACGAGTATCGCCTCCTTGACTCTTCCCGAAAGACCACCGGAACCAAGGTACATAATCGAGTTTACTTTCCGTTTTGGTTAATTGAATAAAGGTGGCAGTAGATTGAGAAACCATAGATGATTTATGGAGCAATAAGTTCTCTTTAAACATGTTATTAATGGTACTTGTTACACATTAATTGATTGGAGCGTTTGATTGATGGTGCAGTTGGACGATTGGGTTCTGTGTCGTATATACAAGAAGAACTCGAGTGCACAGAAGGCGGCGCAGAACGGCGTCGTTTCGAGCAGGGAATACACTCAATACAGCAACGGTTCGTCGTCGTCGTCTTCGTCCCATCTGGACGACGTTCTGGAATCGCTGCCGACGATCGACGAACGATGTTTTGCGATGCCACGTGTCAGTACGATGCAGGCACAGCAGGAGGAGAAGGTGAGCATTCATCAGAACCTGGGTGCGGGTGGGTTGGTGGATTGGGCCAATCCTGCGGTTCTGAATTCGGTGGGTGAATTCGTTTCGGGGAATAATCAAGTGGTGCAGGAGCAGACACAGGGGATGGTGAACTACGGCGGGTGCAATGACCTTTATGTCCCCACGTTCTGCCACGTGGAGTCTACACTTCCGCAAAAGATGGAGGAAGAGGTGCAAAGCGGTGTGAGAAGCCAAAACAACAATAACCCGTGGTTTGTTCAGAACGAATTTACGCAGGGGTATCAGAACCCGGTGGACACGTGTGGGTTTAAGTTCCCGGTTCAGGCGGTGGGATTCGGGTTCAGGCAATGAAGCTGAGCGGGTTATGAAAAAAGAAATAATGTTTATTTTGTGTAAATAGGTGGGGATTGTTTGGGCTAACTCGTTGGGTTTTAGGTTCCTTTTTAGAAAAGGTGAAAATTTTGGTCTTCATTTTCGGCTAAAGAATGAATCGATCCAGGAGATAAAGCAATGATGGAATGGAACCATTTAATTTATTAGAACGTAGTTTTCGGCCACAGAAAGCTTACTCACCCACATGAATCACATTTTGTACTTAAAAATCAACTTCAAATTGTTCCAGTGTTAGGTTTCGTTAATTTCGATCTTCCTATGTCCACATGTTTCTTTATTACTGTATGTATACGCAGTTTATGCACGTGTAAAATGAGTCACCGTTCGGAAGGTAGGCGCATTGCCATTACCAGAAACAAAGAGATAAGGTTCGTATATATTGAATTTTTCTCTGCGTGAAAAATGAAATTCCAAACTCAAGTGCCCCTTTTCTATTTTTTTTTTCTCTTCTTATCTGTATTTTTGACTATTTTCAGCAGAGAATATGGAAAATGGATTTTGGAGAGGGAAAAGTAAATGACGGAACAAAATAGAGATGACGTTTTAAGCAACAGATAAAATTTGACTGCGGAATTGTTCAACATTTGAACAAAATGTTTAAGTGTTTTCACGGATGGAGATTTTTCCAAATAGAGCGGAAATTCAACAACGTTAATTGTTGTTTTTAGATTTTTGTTTTAATATAGGATTTTGATTGAAGGAAATGTGTGCACGTTTAGAAAATGCATGTTTCAGAAACTAGTTGGAACAGAAAAGACTAGCCTCGAAGCATGGAAAGCAACTATTAGATTTTTTCTAAGGCCCATTTTCACACCATTTCATCACATAATAAAAAGATTAACTTTTTAAAATAAAATATCTGTAGAACAGAAGTTCTTTTGTTGTAATTTAATTTAATTATTCAGAATAAATTGTTTTTGATTTATTCTCTCAAAAACTAAACCATTTGTCAGAATTATTAAAACAATTAACGGTATATGTAAAAGACATTTCGACGCTCAAGTTAAAAGAGTAGCATAAAAGAACTGTGGTTCTTGAGTTGATGATTCTTAGTATGAGAGAAGAGAGAATAGGGTTTCTGTATATTATTTTCCTTTCAGAACATGGGAATAAAAGCTCTAAAAAGAACCCCATCAGTATTCAACATCTGATAAAGTTCAAATAGATGAGCAACTACTAGAAGCAAGCTCTCCAAACACAACAAATAAAATCTCTCTCAAACTCATAAGTCCTACAGTTAACCATGGCTAAAGCCTAACGCTTAACTCGGACTTGGGGGATGATGTACGGTACGACATATTGCAACCGAGTGGTTAGGCTTGAACACAAAAGAAAAGTGGCGGAACAAAACAAGAGACAATTGGGCCAGTCTTCATCCAACCCACCCAAGTTGGGCCAACTCTTATTATCGGGCTTGTAGTCCATCAGAATCAAAGATATCTTATTAAAGATATTGAGAATAAAATAATATCTAATTAAAGATATAATAGATGTAAAACCAAAAATATCAAAACCGAATGTGCGGGTAAGATCGATTTTATTCATCTAGTTGTTTTTATACTAACTCTGTTTATATTTCATAAGACAAATTATAAATAGAGAAGGAAGGTCACAAGCCAGGGACACTCCACTTAAGTTCCAATATACACTCTCATCATATACAGAAACCCTATTCTTTCTTCTCTCATACTGAGAATCATCAACTCAAGAACCACGGTTCTTCTATACTACTCCCCTTTCTTGGGCGTCGGAGTGTCTTTTGCAGGTACCTCCCCCCTCCCCCCCTCCTGGTCAAGAAGTCTACCGAATGACCCAAATTAAAGACAACCGAGTGGTTAAAGCTGAAGGAAGGCGAACGGCTTAAGCTGTCCAGACATTCAGAGATAAAGAGAACATAGCAAAATGATTAGTGTCTCGGTCGCATAAAATATCCACCAAAACAGAAAGTATATATATGTTACATTGTAGGCTGAATGGGTGTTTGCCGTCAAATTACTTTTGGGAAATATTTTCTAACTTTTTTTTAAGATAATTGCTATTGTCAAATATTAGTACAACGAATAACATTTGAAAAAAAAAATCGTATAACAAAAGAAATTGCTAATAGGGAAAAATGAACAAGACGAAGAGTGTTTGTGAAGATATAGGTTTTATGAATTAAGTAGTGAGAAGAAAATTGTGAAATTTAGTAGTGATGTTTGTGGAAGATGAGAAATATCGAATTGGAAAAGCTTAGAAGAAAGAAGTTACGAAAAGTAAAGTGATTTGGAAAGTCATAAGTTAAAGCGTATTATTGGAGAAAAAGTGATAAGTGAAACAATATGTACACAGTATGAGTGTTGAATGTATATTTTTAAATAAAAAAATAAGTGTGTAATGTATTGTTTTTAGATAAAAAATTGTAATGGTTGGGTTGAAAATGTTATTTTGATATCATTATTAAGTTTTTTAGGAAAAATTTCTAACACTAATAATATAATATTAACAAGCTCAAATAATATATAATTTTTTTTAAGATATATTATCTTTATTTTATATTTATTTTTTATCTTTAGTTAGTTTGTTATTATTTTTTATTTGTATTTTGGACTTAATCCATATTTTTTTCTATTATATTTCTTCTATTATAAATAGAGGATATATGCGTATATTATTTAACATAAGAGAGATTAATCTCACACATATTTTTTTACTATATTCAACACATTTAAAAATAAATATGTGAACTATTTTACTTATATATATTATTCATTTTTATTCAATATGAGACTTTAATTCATCATAAATTATCAATAAAATTTTAATTTTATCACACTAATAATCCATATTTGAGTATATCTTGATAATTTTAATATTATATCTTGATAATTTTAATGTTATTTGTTGATTAATCAGATAGATAATTATATTGACACACTTATCATCATTACACTAAAAAAAACAATAAAAATATTGACGATTATAACCTAACAGTAAAGGCATAAATTTATTGGTAAGGAAGTATCATTGACGGATTACTGGTAGTCAAAATTTGTTCTTAAGTTTCATTATCGATAATTTTTTTAAATTCATCGGTATATATGAATCCTTCGGTTATTATTGATGACACAATTTGTTAATTATTATTAACAAATACTTCTATTGATAAATTCAGCATTGAAACTATGGTACTTATCTATTGATAGGAAGTTTTAGATGTTTTGTTATCCCTATTTTCATGGCTTATTTCTTAATATATATTATTCTTTGTTAAAAAAACTCATAATATATGTTACTCTTTATCAAAGCAAAATTTTCTTTTCTTTTCCTTAAAAAACAACTTCCAACAGTATGATTAATAATAAGTTGATAAAAAAATTCCATAAAGAATTTTAAATAAAAACTTAAATGTATTCTTCCTATTGTGCTGGGTCGATGCACTGCACAAAAAGGACTATTTACCGAAATCAAAATTGAACCACTTAATCAAACCAAAAGCAAAACGCATCGCTCAATTAGGGCTTGAGAGAGAAAGGAAAAAATGGCCTCACCAAATAATGGTTCATATCTCTCAGTGACGTCTCTCAATAATAAAGTTTCAATGCATGCAAACTCTAAGAAACGTAATCCAGCAAGAGTGAGCCACACCGGCAAATGAATAAACAAATAAAAAAATGAGAGAACTTCCCATTAACGAAGAACAACAATGAGATAAAGAGAGAACGACACCTGTCACTGAGATGGAGTAAGATTGTTGAGCTCTCTCAACCCATAAATAATAAGACTCCTTGCTCAAGCCATGAACAACACGACAAGGTCACAATAGGCAATGGCAAGATCATGACAACATAGATGCAGGGCTATCGTAGAGTCACTGTGGGTTGGAATTTTGCAGGAAGTTATTTGCTTTGATTTACATTTTGGGACAAAAGGGAAATTGGGTGAAGAAATCTAAAATGCAATTATGATTTCATCAAATACTTTACTTTCCAGAAGGATTTAATCCATAATAATTAAGTTATTTTTGTCAGTAATTAGGTCAACAATTTCGCATACAATCTTATCAACGAATATTTTTGTCAGTAAATTAAACAAGGATGTTTGTTAATAATTCAATGGTTTAATATCTTTTTTCGTCCCCACTTTGACTATCTAATCTCAATTCAGTCCCCATTTTTAAAAATATGTGAAATATGTCCCCAATTAGTAAAATTTGAGTCTAATTGATCTCTCCCGTTAAGTTTCACAAACAACGTCAATGATCTGGTAAAATACAGTGCTTACGTGTCTTTATTTAGTTGTGTCGTGCTTACATGGTGTTTGGTTAAGATAGGATTTTTGAATTTAACAATTATAGATAGATCAAACAAAATTCCCTTCTCTTCCTTCAACGACATTGATGATTAAACGCAGATCAAACCCAGATCACCATGACATTGATCTCTGCACCAAGCCTTCCTCTCTTGGCCCTCTAAAACTCACATACAATGGCCAAGAGATGATTTTCTCTTCCCTTCAACGACTACTGGAGAGAAATTAGAAAAATTTGTGGTTCATTTCTTCAGGTCCAAACGGATCTCCAGCTTTTCTAGTGTGAGAAAATCTGAAATCAAACAAATGATGGACATTTTATTTGGGTATGTTCGTTCTTCTAATTAACGGAAGTGGAAATCGCAGATCAAACAAAATTCCTAATTTCATTCAAACAAAATTCAAAAAATTCCTAATACGCAGATGAAACAAAATTCTTGAATCCAAACTCAAAACGAAAAATCTCACCTTCGCAAATCGCAAAACGAAATAGAACAAAATCACAACCCTAATTTCATTCATTACAATTGCAGATACACAAGAAATTCCTAATTAAGAACCCCAAAAGAGGACTCCAAAGTCCCAAATTGAAACCCTAATCCGCGTTGCCGATCTGCAAACAAGAACCCAAAACTCAAACATCTTATCCAAGACCTGTAGAAAAGAACAAAGGAACAACCCAAAATTACTCGCGCATTAAACTATGGCCAGCTTCGGTGCCAAGTAACCCAGTGTCCCCACCACACATGTGGTGTTGGGAACCTCCCCATGTCGTGTTCAGCTCCCTCACTAGCCCTCAATCGCTTGCCATCGCATGCCCTGAATTGTTGAACAGTAGATTCTGGCCATCAAAATCGACCCAGGCTCGGATATTCTATCGTTGATGTCGTTGAATTCAGGGTTCTAGCCCTGCCAAATTCGACGGCGACAACGGGGAAAAAGGTGGGAGAGGTGGTGTTGGTGAATAGGCCGAAGTACTGGCTGGCGAGGGCCCAGGGAGGGTCGACGGTGTTGTAGAGGACGAAGGCGAGGCCAAAGCCAGGACTCGTAGTGATTTGCGGCAAGATGGAGAAGACAAAAAAGATTGAGAATGAAGGGATGGATGAGGATGAGGAATTGGAAGAAGTTTTTGTGATAGGAACTTTTGTGGGATAAAAGACGCGTCTTGCAACAAAGTGAGGTTGGTTATGCCCGGTGAAGGAGTTCAACCGGAAGTCCAAGCAAAGTGAATGAGTCGTAAAGACAGGAAAGTGAAGAAGAAGAATAACACGTCAACACGCAAACAAATAAATAATGGCACGTAAGCACTGTATGCTGACAGATCATCACTCTATGCTGCCAGATCATCAATCTATTAACGTTGTTTGATGAAACTTAACAGAAGGGATCAATTAGACACAAATTTTACTAACTAGGGACATATTTCACACACTTTTAAAAATGGAGACTAAATTGAGATTAAGCAGTCAAAGTAGAGACGAAAAAAGATATTAAACCTAATTCAATCAATAATTAATCATTACTGACAAATGAGATCTATCAATAAATATCTGTCAATATGTGTCGTATTATTATTCCGCTCTTCCAATCTAACAACATTATTTGCTTGTTATTAGCTTAACATGTAATCAAATTATAAAAAAAATAAATAATCAAACAATTAATCATATTTATCAATATTTGAATCTATATAATTTAACTAGATGAATTTTTCAATTGAATAAATAAGTTATTTTCTTAAATTCTAAATATTTTTCTAATAACTTCTTTACAATAAAGAAACCTATTTTTATTTGAATTGGTTTTTTTCAATCCCAAAACACCATAAATAGGATAAAGTAAAGGCCAATAATATATCTCAAAATAACCATTAACAATCATACTGACAATATGTTCCACATAACGTAATTTTTATAATTTAAAAATATAAGTGGAAGACATGTATTTAATTGGAAGGTATATAGTAAAATACACATACGTGACATACATACTACATGCAAAAACAAATGTTATCTTGTTTGTCCTTGGGAGAACATATGGCGAATCCATTCTTACCACCTTGAGGATCTTTTGAAGATTTTAAAGCTACTTTTATTTTTTCATTCAACGATTAATTGTGTTGACACATTCACCATCCATATGGTTTCACTCTCAGATTCAATGACATTATCTTGTTAATGACTAAACTTCTTACATAATAAAAGAATTACCTATAATAAAATATACAAACTATTATATATAATACTCACAATTGACATATACCCTCTTTTTTTCTTTATCACACTTTTTGAATATAGAATCTTATCTTATAAATTTATTTCAGTGAATTTCAAGAAAAATTCTTATTTGATAATCTTTTATCAAAATCTCATGCTAAATATTATTACTGATCATTAACGTTCAAACTAGGCTAACACCAAACAAAAATTATTTGATACAAACTTATTAAATGAATATTTAGTCAAACCATTAATTAAAAATAAATATTTTAAAGATAGTGTAGAGTAAATACACATTTTAGATAGAACATTATTTTTACAGGTTGTTCTATATGAAATATATCGATAGCAGTTAACGATCATTCATAGACAGTTAAGATATATTAACAGCTATAAATGGGTTAAATTAACTAAAAATATACTGCATTAATAGTTAGTGTTCGACTGACACAAACCCTATAATTATACTATTGATGTCTAGTTAAAATAACTTTGATCTATTCTAATAAAATAATAATCTCTTTATGAAACATAGTATCAGAATGCATTCTGCATGTCAACAACTTATCAAAGTGGATTCTGTTCTCAAAGAGGATTAAATGATCAAAAGAGAGCACAGAAAAAAAGACGACCGACCCTCAAACCAATTTTACCAAAACACATATAATTGTACCAAGTTTTTTTTTATCCAAAATCAAGAATATTAAGAAAAAAAAATAAAGAAAAGCTAATTATTCACGTTCAGAGAGGTGTGTTGTTCCTATCCAAGAGTAGGAAAGGGATATATAAACCTGGTGCCAAATGGGAGGGTAAGCATCTTATCCTCTTAATGATAAATATATGCAATTTACTATTTATTTTCATACTTAAACTTCATTTTTCATCTATACTTTTTTTATAAATAAGGAAAAATAAAACATATTTAAAAAAAAACAATAGAGAAATGTAAAAAAGAAATGAATAGATATTTTTCTTGTTTGCATCTTTTTACCATCCTAAAGTGGAATCTCACATAACGGTCAAAGACAGAACAAACAGTCAAACTTAGAAGCACTCACAGAAAGAAAGAGAAGATAAGTATGACGTTGTTTTTGTACTAGGTTTAGTGAACTGATGGTTGAATCTTGACCAAGTTTCAAATCAATCTTTGAAATTGCTACTTCTTTCATCATCGTTATCATCTTCGAACATTGTTATTTTCATTTCTTTTTATTGTGTCAGGAAGATTTTATAATTTTAAAGTTATTTAAATGTCTTCTTATTTAAATAAATATTGAAAGAAATATTTGTCTTTCAATCATCATATTTTATTCTATATAGTTTCAGTATTTATTTAATTAATATTAATCAAATATAAAGTAGTTGTTGTTTTAAAATAACATATTTACGCATTTGATTCAAATAAATTCTTGTACAAGTTTAGGAATATATTTTTCTTGTATTGTCCTCATATGTATCTATCCTCAAAGATGATCTTATCAGAAGAATAGTTTGACAAAGGTTATAATAAAATAATAATAATAATAATAATAATAATAATAATAATAATAATAATAATAATAATAAGATATTGCTTATGGCACAGGAAGTTTGGTAAAAAGAAAGGGGGTTTGTATTTTTGTGAAAACTGTCAATGACTAAGGAGGGAGATTAGCTGCTAAGTCCGATTCTTCCTCTCCTTTCTTTCACATTATTCAATCCACAGATTTTTGTTATCATTTATAATAATAACACAAATTATTTTCCTTTTCCATCAATACAAAATTCACATTAATAATATTGATATAATAAGTAAACTAAAAAAGTTAAAATTGAATTTAATGAAAAAAAAAACTGAATTAACTGACAATAGAAAGTGATTCTGAAGTAAATTAAGAAAATTATCATTTATATCCTACGGACAGTTATATATTGTAATGAAGTTTCTTTTATTATTTTTCTTGTTTGATTTATAATCATATTTTTAAATTATAATATAAAATTTCCAATGAATAACACTGATGTACAAAATGAAAAAATAAAAATAAAATATAATGAAACGAAAAAAAGCAACTAAGTGAAAAGTGAATCTAACTAGATTAGACAAATAATTGCTCACGTTCAGCATATAATTAAGCTAAGGCTTAAGTATTTAAAATATTTAATTTAATATAATTATTTTTTATAAGATTTAATATACAATGAATAATATACATAATTATTTTATTTTTCTATTATAAAAATATATATTTATTCATAAAAAAAGAAATCAACATAAAATAATGTTTAAATTTAAATATAATTTAATGTATAAAATCAATTTATAAAATATCGATTGTCTCTCTTATTTAAATATTATATTTTAATCTTATATCCAGTAATAATATAACTAAAATAATTATTTCATAAATTAATTTTAAAATATGATTCAATGCTTAATTATTTATTTATGGAAAGGAAACCTTATTTCAGCAATTATTATCAGGGCTGTTAACTCATTCCTTATAGATTATTATTACATGATCGAAGATATATATTTTTGAAGATTCAGTTTTAAAATATTCAGTGATGAAAATGTAATATAATAAAAATAAAATATATGGAATTGTAGGTTAGATTTGAGATGTAGTTTTTGTTTGAGGAAAATATGTTTTTGTTCCATTTATTGAGTTTTATGTGGCCCTTTGAGGTTGCTTTCTGCTTTCACCCATTTAAAACAAATTTGAAACGTGCAAGTTAGAGTGTTGGAAACATTGAATTTTCGCAAACATGGACCATGGATATGGCACCATGCATTCAGTTGGAGATTCATGTATCTTAAAAACAAGATGAATTTATAATTTATAAATAGTTAATTATTATCTTATAATAGGATTGTATAAGAATAAATTAAATTAAATATCATTTCTAATATAATGTTAGAATCTTTATTAATAAGATTTGTATTTCAGTTTTTATTAAACCTTCTTGACACTTTTTTTCTTTTCTTCTTATTGCACGTCACTATGCCATATATATACCAAGTCCATATTCATAATAAAGTTTAATTTGTATTGTAACAATATAAATTTCAAATCTTAAAAATTATATATATATATATATATATATATATATATAATTATTTTTTAATTAATCAAATCAACATGATAATCAAGATAATTTATAAATTAATTATTGTATGGTATATCGTATAGACCAATACTCAGGATTGTTTGGTTTAGCCATTGTAGCGACAATGATCAACCAAATGATTTTATTGATGTTAGGCCATAATTGGACTAGCGGCTAAGCTATTATTGGACCAATAATCCACCAGATGATAAAATAATTGAAGATATATGATTAAAAATATTGATAAGTTGTTTATGAGTAACCGAGTCTAAAGGTAAAGTTGTTTTTATTTTATTGGATCTGTGTTAGTTTAGGATCCATAAGATAACTTATAAATATAAAGTCAGGGCCAAAGGTTCTACTTACGCTCTACTAGATCTAAATACTCAATAGTGATAACAATTCACTGAATATTCAATGGTGAGCAGAAGCTCCTCAAAACACGTCTAACTTGAGCGTTAGAGTACCATTTACAGTACCTCCCCCCTTAATCCAGACTGAAGGGAACCTAGTGGTCCAGATTGGAAGTAGCCGAGCGGTCAATTGAAGGCAAGTAAGAAGAGCATGCAATTCCAGTATCAAAAAGCAGCAAAGTCATGTCAGAGATATTAGTCTCTCAGCCCTACAAATCCTTTCGAAACAATTATCAAATATGATAGACCATGGCTTTGGCCTAAATATCATTATGAGAAAAATAATAAAGAATAACAAAGTAAATGAAAAGTCTAGCAAAGAGATCTTCTTACTACAACAGTTCATCAATAAGATTTTCTTTTGGGTTATGCAGTAAAGCAAGTTTATTATAATTGACTGTAATTAAGTAAGAATTTAACTAATATCGATATAAAACTCATAGCATTGTCACATTTTTAAGAAATTAGTATTAATGTACATTAACTTTTAATGATAGCAATTTTCCTTTCCATTAAAGTTCACTCAAAGAAAAAATAAATATATATATATATATATATATATATATATATATATATATATATATATATATATATGTTTACTATATTTTGTCAGTGTAAATAGTACTAAATAAATATGATAAAGTAGGTCAGTATGGATAGTTTTGGTTCAGTTTGTCATTAACTCATAAAAGATGAATTGTGTTGGGCTGATTCGTCAAACAAAAACAAACTACAAACAATAATCCATCTCACACATGTCAAACAGAGAGGTCGGGTCAGATTGGTTAATTTTTCCTTATTTCTTAAAAAACTTTTTTATTTTATTTTTTAAATTTTTTACTTTTAAAATTGGTTTATATATACATATAAATATAAATGAAGGTTGAAAACATATTTATAATTAATAGTTGGATTTTCATGTTAAATTACTCTATTATAATTAATAATTGGAAATTAAGTGTTAATGATTTTAATTACAATACTATTATATATTTACACTTTTAAAAAGTATAATATAAAAAAGTTTCTTTTAAATGATTTTTTAATTTAATTTTTAGTTTTGAAAAATAAAATGGGTTAACATGTTATGTGTCAGATTGGTCTGCATTTTGACTTGTTAAATTGATGATATGTTGGAGAGGCCGAATCAAAACAACTTGATAAGTTAAAATTCTCAATCGAACTTGTTCTTCTTCAAACATACTAATAAAATGATTTGTTGGGCTTAACTCATCTTGTCACCCTTAATACCAAGTTCCAGGGTGTTTAAAATGAAATTAGGACATTGCTAATAGCTAGCCAAATAGTACACATTCTCAAATTCTTCCTAATGTTACCACTTTGAAACATGAAACAATTTCTTGCTTTCTTCCTCTGTAACTCCATAATTTTCACCTACAACCCTATAAATATTTCTATCCCCAAAATATATAATTTGAAATATAATTTTTTTATTTTAAATTTTATATTTCAAAATACAAATAAAAAATATATTTTGGATTATATAATATGAAATATAAATATATTGTAAATTGTATAATCCAAAATATAATTTCAATATTTTGGAATACAAAATACTGTATGTCAAATTCTACATTCTAAAATACAAAAAGAAAAAAAAGAATATTTCTAAATGTAAATTTTAAAATAGAAATTATATATTTCAGAAATTCAAAATACAAAATTTTATGCAAGTACATAAAGAAATTTATGGAGGTGCAGATAGAAGCTATCCCATCTTTCATCCTAAAAGCCCATGAGGATGATATCCCTAGTTCATCACTAAAACCCCAAAAAATTGATTTTAATGGGCTGATATTTTTACTATAGCAGCAAACCTAAAAGGTTATTAAAAATATGTGAAATGCAGCAGCAGAACCACAAAAGCATATAACACATAGTTTTTACCATAACAAATCCCAAATTTATTTAAGAGAAAAATTATCAACAATTCTTCCTGTCTATTCATCTTTCTAAGCATTCCACACAAAAGTGCTTAATCCCGCGCCAAATCTTACAAAAGTGCTTAACTTTTAAATACGTGCGTAAACTTTTGCTTTTTATTCAATTTTTTTTAAGTACCACAACATTAACTTGCTATCCAATCACCTGTTGATACATTTACATCTTCTTTTAAACCAAAGGAAAAGTAAATCTTCATATATTTGAAAAAAAAAACACTTTAAAAAAGATAATACATTTATGTACAGAATTAAAATTATTTACCACAAAATACTAGGTTCTTGTTCTTCCCAAACATTTAGAGTTCTTGTCAGGTCAAACTGTAATAATAATTTTGTGACTTAAATATCCATGTGAAAGATTCAAAATAGTATTTTCGGATGAGAAAAAAACAATTATTTGAAATGTAAATTTTCACGACATATCTTCCTCACATAAAAATATACCACTGTATGTGAAATTCGATAATATACAATCAATCTAATAAAAAATAAATTAAAAATCCTGAAAGTTTGTCTTGTCACTATCGAACATTACATAAATTAAAAATAGACATAAAAATTCGATCATTTTCCAGAAAGGAAAAACATATTTAGTTTAGATAATTTCTAAAATCCAAAGCACCTTTTCGAAAGAAATTATTTACATGTTCTGCAATTGTTACTATTGCAACAGCAACTATAGAAGCAGTAGAATATATGATGATGTCATTGAAGATCGCATGCACATTCAAGTTTGACCCAAGAATCTATGCATCGTAATACGAAGAAAAAGATAAGATAACTCTGTGGTTGAGAAGAAATTAAAGAACCTGTTCCCATGACAGCTCTGTATCAGCAAAAAATGAGTAACATCTCTCAAGTTGTACACATAGATACAATACAAACTTCTTCAAGAATCTCAAGAATAAAATACCATATTTTTTTTATATTATCATAAATTAATTGGTCAATACAGCCATATATATATACATGATGAAATGATCAGTATTTATTTAGCAAAAAATGGATGCATGATGATGAACTTGACCTACATAGATAGTACGTAGCAGGAGGTAGGTATATGAATAAGGTGCAGGGTGTGCATATAAAAAAAAAAAAAATAGAGAGGATGATTTTCATGGTTAAGACATAGTGGGTTAATATGTGGTTGTGTTTTTGTGTTGATAGATTTGTCTTGTTCCAGAAAACGGTAAGTGATCGGCATTTGCAAACAATGTGAGAAAAACCTGAGTTAAAAACAGCTAGTTGTGAAAGCAACCCTTAAACAATTGCATTTTCTGTCACATATTCTATATAAGGCTAGGCAGAAGCATGCCCTAATGCACCCATGATTGCCTTTCTGAAGCTCTACTCGGTGAGTCACCACTCACCCTTTCTTCTTCTGTTCAACTGTATCTTTCGCATATGAAAGCGAAATGCAATTCACAGTTTCATGCCATCGACAAAATCCTTATTGTTATCCAAATCACACCGTACTAAAGGGGAGTCAAAAAGGATTACCAAAACATTAAAGATGATGTGATCACTGATTCAAATTCAATGGTTATTATTTCATGCCTTTTGGTTTCGCCACCTCTGTCATTCTTCAACCTCACTGTACTTGATATACTCAGAAACTCATGAAAAATTAAAAATAATAAAAAAAAAGTTAATTTTCCATTTTATCTCTTTTTCGAGTGGTGATCTATAATGCATGAAAGAAAAGAAAAAAATGTGGAAACGTGAGTGAGGATAAGCATGCGTTTTTGTTTTTAAGTGTACTTTAGAATATATTACATTCTTTAATATTTTACATTTGGATATCCTATATTACCCTCTTATGCGTACAAGCATCATTTTGGGCCCTTTTTTTTCTTCAACTACACGTGCACAACAAAACCTACACTTCAACTTTTTTTAATACGGAAAATTCTTACATTTAATACCAATTCACTTTTTCTTTTTTTAATATTCTTTTTCAAATTTCACTCCTTCTATGCACAAAAAATTCAACTTTCCTCATAAATCACTCCAAATACACACACACCTCAAGCAAACTTACACTATTTTCTTCAATATTCTCCCTTTTTTCTTCCACTGCTACGTTTGTTTTCAATTGAACAAAATAAAATAAGAATGATGATATTTTGACAACACGTTTTGACAATTTTTTTGACAACGGAATACATGTTATTATTTTATTGTTCTATTTGAATTTATGTTTAAAAAAATATTTAAAATAAACTAATTACAAATTATCACGTATGCGTTGTAAAAAATTATTAAAAAAATATGGTTAAAAAAATGTTGTTAAAACGACTTTTTCCATAAAATAAATCACTTTCCCTATAAAGAAAAAAGAACTGAATAAACAATAGTAAAAAACTTCACAAGATTTTTCTACCGACCATGCAATGGGAGTGTTTAATTTTATTCTCTTTTTCTTCGTATTCTCTTTTTCAGTCAACAGAGGAATATACTGTGCCAAAAGACTGCAACTATAGTTATTCTATTCTGCAAGAGTTTATGATGATATAGAAAAAGATTCTATAGTAAAATGCTATTCTTTTATAAATTACGATATTTTTTTTACTATAAATAATTCTTCCTTAAATATTTAACACATAACTTAAATTTGTAGTTACTTATTAAACTCCTATAAACTAACACCACATATTTGGTCACATTAAAATTGTTTTCTTAAATTTAAATTTTTTATTTCAGAAATAACACTAGCTAATTCATATTTTATAAGTAAAAGCAATTTACTTTACAAGTTTTGTAAATAACTTTAAACTTATTTCTTAATATAGGATTAAAATATATGTTAATAAGATTGGTTAAACCTTACAATCATTTGTTATATGGAATCATTTACAAATATTTAATCTTGTATGAATAAAGATCTGTTTACTTTACATATTATAATAATTTTGTATGAATATAGGGTCAATTACCATATATTTAAAACTGTTTTATTTTGGAAAATAAAATATTTAAACTATCTTAAATTTTGACTTTTGAGTGAGATGAAACAATGAGCTGATAGGAACAATATTCAAATAAGAGATGGAGAATGGGTATTTTTTTTTTTTTTTTGAAGGGAAGTACAAAACTTAATTAAGCTTTAAAAGAATAAAAGAAATGATGTTAATAGAGTGTATAAGTATTGTTGACGTCAGGAATAATGATAATGTAACTAACAGTCACATGGTGAAAAGGAAAATGGTGAAGTGATGTAGGTTGGTTATGGGAAAGGCACAAGTTCCATGATTTAGGCCATTGAGATATTATTATATATGGTGAGGATTGAGGGTGTAAATTGCGTAGGTGAACAAGAGATTAAAGAAAGCAATTTCCAACTTTTTAAAATTTGTTTAGCAACTCATGCTAAATTCATTCCTTTCGACAACGATGGTAAACATGTTCTGGTAAACCTCATTGATCTCCCTTTTCTTAAAGCTGTGTGTTTTTTTTAATAATGTTTAAGATGCCAAACTTATGGGTCACCTGAGAAAGATAGATAGAAGCGCAAGCCAACCGAATGAAAAGGTCCCAATCACATGCAACACATCTTCTCGTAAAATCAGTTACAATGAAGGATGCTTGTCTCATACTCTTTATTGCTCTCAAAAAAACACAACCAATCAACAAAAGGGGTAAACAAAAAGGTTATATATGCAACTGAAACTCAGTGAATTAAGTCATCACAAATAGTAAAGTAAGGGGTGGATGTCCCTTATGAATATTTTCAATGCAAGAAATAATCTCATAATTAAAAATATCACATTTTTCTGTTCTAGTTTTTTTTCTTCACTTAGCTTCTCCTACATGATTGAAAAAACTTGCATGGTTGAGGGGCATCTGCAACATTTAACCATATAAGTGAAGCATTTATGAAGGATAGAGATGGCACGCATATAATGACATAAATCTACTATCTATTCTAATCAATTCCTAGTGTTAGGTGAATTTATTGCATCTTATTGTTATTCGCTCCATCAACCATATCCAATAGTTTTCTATCCGTGACTATCTACGTGCCACTATCACAAATCTCAACTCAACTTACAAAATTAAATAAATTAATCATTCTCATGCCAAATTATGTTGGAATTACTATAACAATAAGAAATAAAGTCAAATTATAATATATAAGTGGTGTATAAACTTCACTTTACAAATTAATTTTGTAGAGTTGAATTAAATTTAAATTAATCTATGTGAACATACCCGTTGTCGGATCATTATACGTAACATATTATCTTCTAACAACTTTTTATATATATATATATATATATATATATATATATATATATATATATATATATATATATATATATATATATATATATATATATTATGGTTGATTAAGTAGTTCAAAAATATTTTTCTCCTTGATGTATTATCTATAAGGTTAAATCCTTTTGATTTACAGAATCGAATAGGTTTTGAATTCAAACACTTGCTTTAAAGATTGTAGCTAGATATTTCCTAAACCATGTAAAATTGAATTATTAATTGTTAATTATACTGATCATACACTGGGATTGTTTCAAATACTTAAGAGTTTGTCTAATATATAAAAGTTAAACTAGTAATGTAGCCACTATGATACTAATATAGCAAGACAACATTGTATTAATAGCGTAATTTTAGGTATAGAAAGTTGATACATGTATACAAAAATTGAGAGATAAGTTTGAAAACATGTTTCTTCTAAAAAAATGAGTGCACTACAACGATTTGTGAACAGTTTTTAATAAAAGCAATACGTTATCAGCTTTTATATATATATATATATATATATATATATATATATATATATATATATATATATATATATATATATATATATATATATATATTTAAAGTACACCCAAAGTAGGTTGCCAATGTATTTATTTTTCTAAAAGAAAATAAAGGAGAGTACATTATTATATAATAAATTTAATATTTTTTTAATGTATATATTGTATATTGTATTTATAAAATTTAATTTAATGAGAGTGAAAAAGATTGATTAAGTTATGATACGACTCAAATTAAAATAAAAAATAAACTTTAAACTTAGTTGTAAAAAACTTTATATTTATTTTAATATTAGGGTTAAATATGTTTTTAATCCCTATGGGACGATTTTGGTTTTAGTCCCTCTTTCAAACTAAGGTACAATTTACTCCTTCAACTTTAGAAAACTTTGGTTTTAGTCCTTTTTACCAAATTTTTTTAACTTTATTTGTTGTTTCAAGCACGTTTCATTATAGCATTTGGATTGTTTATACTATTTGATACATTTTTGCTTCAATGTTAACTGAGAAATGCGTTTGAAACAACAAATAAAGTTAAAAAAATTTGGTAAAAATGACTAAAACCAGAGTTTTCTAAAGTTGAAGGACTAAATTGTACCTTAGTTTAAAAGAGGGACTAAAACCAAAATCGCCTCAAAGTATAGGGACTAAAAACATATTTAACCCTTAATATTATAAATTTGTTTTATTTATAATCAATGTAAAATATTAAACAAATTAGATAAATTAAGTTACAACTTAATGATTATTATACTTAGTTTTATGAATTAATTCTGAACCAAATTGTTAGATTTAGAATAACACATTCTTAAATGTTAATATAAAATAGTGTTGGATAGAAGGGTGATTCTAACGAAATTAATAAAAATGTTAATCTAAAATAATATGAATAAGTATTAGTTATTGTATGGTATATAGTAGAGACCAAACAGTTAACATTCAGGACCATTTGGTTCATTCACTACAACAATAATGGTCAATTAGGTCAAAATGGTTTTATTGATGTTGGATCATAATTGGATAAGAGTTTAAGTTATTATTGGGCCAATAGTCAAACAAATGATAAAATAATCAAATATTTCTAATAAGCTGTTTATGAGCAACTGACCGAATCTAAAGATAAATCTGTTTTTATTTTATTCGATCTATGCTAGATTAGGTCCATGAGACGACTTATAAATATAAGGTCAAAGCCAAAAGTCAGGTACGTTCTACTCACGCTCTACTAGATCCAAATACTCAATAGTGATAACAATTCACTGAATATTCAATTGTGAGCAGAAACTCTTCCAACAGATGCCTAACTTAAGCGTCAGAGTACCTTTGGCAGGTACCTCCCCCCCCCTGATCAAGAAGGCAAGCGAGCGGTCCAAACTGAAGGCAAGCGAGCGGTCTTGACTGGAGGCAAGCGAGCGGTCCAGACTGAAAGGCAACCAAGCGGAACGCGCGATTCCAGCATCGGAAAACAGCAAAGTCACATCAGAAAGGTTAGTCTCTCAGCCCTACAAATCCCTACTGAAACATTTTGCCTCCCACCATGGGGTCGAGTGACATCCCACTAAAACCGCAAGGAACCAGATAAGGACGCAGTCTTAGCATCATCATGTCAACCGCATCCCTACATATTGATCCTAATAGAAGAAAACATCGATGTCAACTAGCTTCTATGAATTTACAACATATAAAAGCATCCGCTGTGACTGATGAATCACTGGGTAAAAGAATCATTGGGTAAAAGACTCACCAACAGCGTCAAAACACTTCAGCGACTTTGTTCAACCATTTGGCCATTCAGCCTCACAACCATACAACCATTCGACCTTACAGGTATTCGGTCTTTCGGCCTCAACTGCTCAGCCTTCTATGGCCTTAAGTGTTCAAGTATTCGGCCATTCCACCTTACAGGTATTCGACCATTCGACCTCAAAAGCCTTCGGCCGTTCAGGTATTCAACCACATAGGCTTTCAGTCATTCGACCTCTGATAACGGTTGATTTAACATGTTTGTGTGTGTATATTTTGTGAACAAATAAACTCCTTCATAGCTTTTACCTTGTTTTATCCTCAAGTTTAATGTCGTTCTACTTTTCTTGTGTTTTGTTTAGTATATGCTTGTTTTTATCTCTAATCTCTTTGTTTGAGTGTGCGAAATAAATGAATAGGAAGCAATTCTAGTGGAGGAAAACAAGAAAGAACTCAAGGGAACATGTTTTATGACAAGAAAATATCAATATGAAGCAAATACTCATGTTGGATGCCTTTGGAGCAAGCAGATCTGCAGAGAAAAAGAAAAAGATGCAATGCTAAAAAATCAGGCTTCGGCCCTCAGAAGGGGGCTGGAGCGCTATTCAATTCGTAGTTCACTGCAAATCTCATGCCTGGGCACCCCAGAAGGGGGCTGGGCGCCCTTCAACTCGCAGATTCACACAAAACTTGGCGCTTGGGCGCCCCGGAAGGGGGCTGAGCGCGACTTTCGTTGATATGTCAAAATGAGTTATTTAAACATGGGTCTTGCGATTTTTTGGGTATTCTTCTCCTCCTACACTTCATTCTTCACCTAGAGAGATTGGAAAAGGCCTTTGGAGGTTGTTTGGAGTGTTAGGAAGCTCTTCCACTCCTCCTTGGGTCTTCAAGCTTCATCAATGGTGATTTTTCCCCTTTTGGGTTGAGGAAGAAGATGGGTCACAAATTGGAGATGGAGATGTGAAAGGGAGGCACAAATGGAGCATAGGCAGCTACGAAGAACCTTGGGAAAGGCTGTGCATCTTCTCTTTGGTTCTAATTTCTTCCCTATCTCTTCAACTTTGTAGAACCCTAAGTTCTCCACCATGGAGGGTTTTTCCTATTTGTTGAGATTAGTTGTAAAACATGAAATTCTTATGTATTTTGTGATGTTAATGCTATATGCTTTTACAATTCATGTTAGTATTCAATTTCTATGCTTAATGCTTGCTTTGGATTGATCACCCATGCATGAATTTTGGTTCTTGATGTATTGAGAAATATGATTGAACCTAAAATTGAAATTGAATACCTATTGGATGGAATTGAAATGTTTGTGAATGCATGAGAATGAAATGGATGAATTATAGTCTTGACATATTGTAAATACACTATGTTAAATTTCTTGCTCACCAACTGTTTGATAAAATACCAAAAAGAGTTTCTCGTGTTGTTTTGTGCACTTTGATGTCTAATTGAGTTATGAAAAGAAGATTTGTCATGTGTTGTACAAGTCCCTTGAGAGAGAACGATATTTATCACTTGCTACGCTGCGACCGGTGCACTTACCGTTGGCTTTGCAGCCAACAAGGTTTTGGCGCCGTTGCCGAGGACTTGTGTTCCAACACAAGGCAATATGGGCATTTATAGGTCTTCTAGACTTTGTTATTTGTTTTGTCTTTGAATGTTGCTTTGTCTTCAATTGGACTTAGCTTTTAAGACTTTCCATTGATTTAGTTTGAACTTAATGCTTGTCTCGGGGTACGCCTTTGAGCTTGATGCAGTTATTGGAAGTTCTTAGGGATGAGATTTCATTAGCAGAACCAACTAAATCAAACTAGATGTGCAAATCACCAGGGGGGATGAGGTTGTGTGTTTGGATTCACTGTTTTGGAACTTAAGGCAAGTTTGATGGACTACTTACACCAAGGGATTGGGTGAGGGTTTGTCATACTTAGATAGGAACAATAAGAGGGATCTGAGTGTCCTAACTTTAGAAAACAGGGAAAGTGGAGTTCTTTGCCAAATTGTATGTCTGTTTTGTCTGTGCTTCTTATATGCAGTTTGCCTACAAATGTTTATACTTTCCACTGTTTTGGTTTGAACTTAAAGCTTGTTTCAGGGTACGCTTTAGAGCATGATCTAGTTGTTGGAAAGTCCTAGGGATGGGATTGCAGCAGCCGAACTAGCTAAATCAACCCAGATATTACTAGTCACCTGAGTGACAAACGACGTTATTGTGTATGTGGACCCCACTGTTCTAGTTCTTAATGCAAGTTTTGATACATTCTTAGGCCAAGGGATTGGGTAAGGTGTGTCAGACTTAGATAAGCGCAATAAAAGGGATCTGAGTGTTTTTACCTTAGAGAACAAGGAAAGTAGTATTCATCATCTTAGGAGAGTACCAAGTGATCTTGCAACAAGAGGGATCTGAGTGAGGTTATTTAGGAAATCCATTTCAGTCATTCTGCATATTGGAATTGTTGTTTGGTTGGTGTGCTCATGTTCTGTAATTTTTGTTTCTTCTTTTCCTAGTCTCTTTGTTTGTGTTTTTCATTATTCTATTTTACTTCTCTACATGTTACTTTTATTTTTATCTTTATTTTTTTTTTCAATTTTCAATTCTCAAATCTTGGTTCTATAAAAATTGGACTAACATGTTTGTTCGAGTTTCTTAGTGTTCTTCCAAGTGATAAGTATGAAAGTTGATGAAGAAGAATATGCCAGGAGTTAGGGAATTCGAGTAGCAAGTTGGTCCATCAAAAAAAGAGTTTGCTTTTTCTTTCCCTTTCTATTTTCTTTTCATGCTTGTTGATAATAAGTGTGACTTGGCTGGTCTGACAAATATGATGCATTGGTTATGTGACTCTGAGTGACTTTTGCATGAATTTGAGGAGAACCATTCGTGTTTGCTCATAAATTTGTTTTGGAATACCTTGAGAATGTGTTGTGATTTAATGAAAACTTATGCTTGTGGTTGTTCTCATGTAGGTATATTGAGAATGTTGTTATTGTTTTTGTTGTGGTTAACGATTGTGGCATGGTGTATGACGACCATAGGAAACCAAAGAACTTAACCGGGTGAGATTTTGTGCCTCTGAGTTTTTATCTATGAGTGCTACCTCTCTTGGTTACAATTAACTTTGCTTGAGTTTCATTGCTAGTTGTTATTCATTTGCATGCTTACATTGAAACAAGATTGTCTTTCTTCCCCTCTTTGCATCATATACCCAAAATAGCCAATTGTGTTTCAAAGATTAGAACCCTTGTGCAATCCTTTGAGAATTAAGAGAAACTTACCTTCACTTTTGAAACCTTAAGCCTTATTGAATATGATTGACCATCTCACCTTGATGGGAGAGTAAGGTTTCCACGGTCAGTAGTAGGATTCAAGTGTGGGGGAAGTTATTATTAAAAAGGAAGCATGAGTAACAATTGTGAATTGGTGTTGGTTGATGTGATGCATTCTTATATTTATGTCATCTATAAAAGAAAAAGAAAGAGAAAAATAGAAAAATAAAAAGAAAAAGAAAATATATGAATAAGATGATTGCAAGTTGGTGTTTGGTTGCTCTAGTTTTCAGACAAAAGAGAATATAATGATAAAACTGTAAACATGACGTGATTGCTCTCTTTGCTCATTCACATTACCTAGATACACCAATTTCCTTCTATGCCTTGTCCAAAAATCAAACAAAGCCCTTGTCGTGTTTGTATGTTTTGATAATTCTTGGCTCTTAAAATGAAAAACAAAGTCAAATTGTGTGCTATTAGAGGTATATGAGAGAATGACACACCCCTATACACTAGTGTGCTTGAGTGAAAACACTTTTTCTAGTGAGGATTAGTTCCTTTGGTTGATCAATGAAAACATCTTTGCCATGATTGTTAATCTCTCATAAAGCATGTACATTCATTCTTATAATATTTGCATTGTCAGCACCATAGCTAAGGATTTACAACGTTACACATATTCTCTTTGGATTGGTATTGAAAGAAGAGCACTAATGAATGTTATCTAATTTGATTGTGTGAACTTGCTTCCTAGTTATTTGACTTTTGTTGAGTAGATGTTTTTCTTAGCCAAGTTACCTCTTGCTTGAGGACAAACAAGGTTTTAAGTGTGGGGGAGTGATAACGGTTAATTTAACGTGTTTGTGTGCGTATATTTCGAGAACAAATCAACACCTTCATAGCTTTTACCTTGTTTTATCCTCAAGTGTAGTGTCTTTCTAGTTTTCTTGTGTTTTATTTAGTATATGCTTGTTTTTACCTCTAGTCTCTTTGTTTGAGTGTGTGAAATAAATGAGTAGGAAACAATTCTAGTGGAGAAAAACAAGCAAGAACTCAAGGGAACATGTTTTGGGACAAGAAAAGATCAATCTGAAGCAAATACCCATGTTGGATGCCTTTGGAGCAAGCAGATCTGCAGAGAAAGAGAAAAAGATGCAATGTTGAAAAATCAGGCTCGGGCCCCTAAAAGGGGGCTGAGCGCCCCCAGAAGGGGGCTAGAGCGCCATTCAATTTGCAGTTCACTACAAATCTCACGCCTGGGCACCCCAGAAGGGGGCTGGGCGCCCTTCAACTCGCAGATTCACACAAAACTTGGCGCCTGGGCGCCCCGAAAGGGGGTTGGGCGCGACTTTCGCTGATGTGTCAAATTGGGTTATTTAAACATGGGTCTCGCGATTTTTTGGGCATTATTCTCCTCCTACACTTTATTCTGTACCTAGAGAGATTTGGAGAGGCCTTTGGAGGTTGTTTGGAGTGTTGGGAAGCTCTCTGATAACGGTTGATTTTACGTGTTTGTGTGTGTATATTTTGTGAACAAATCAACTCCTTCATAGCTTTTACCTTGTTTTATCCTCACATTTAGTGTGTTTTCTAGTTTTCTTGTGTTTTATTTAGTATATGCTTNNTTTTACCTCTAATNTCTACGTTTGAGTGTATGAAATAAATGAATAGGAAGCAATTCTAGTGGAGGAAAACAAGCAAGAACTCAAGGGAACATGTTTTGGGACAATAAAAGATCAATCTGAAGCAAATACCCATTTTGGACGCCTTTGGAAGCGCACAAGAACTTGAATTGTAGAAATGCTGAAGTTGCGCTGGCGCTGAGCGGTACATTTCCAGCGCTGAGCGCCAGAGTTCAGTGATTGCAGCGCTGAGCGCCACTTTCCCAGCGTTGAGCGCCAGAGTTGCAGAGTTTCCAGAGAATTTCTGCGCTGGGTGTCAGGAATCCGCGCTGGGCGTGAGAAGTTGCTGTATCTCACATCTGATGCAGTGAAAAATGGCGCTGGGCGCCAGGAAGCCGCGCTGGGCGCGAAAATTCGCTGATGTGTCAAAAATGGGTTATTTAAACATGGGTCTCGCAATTTTTGAGAGACTTCTCCTCCTACACTTCATTCTTCACCTAGAGTGATTGAGAGAGGCCCTTGGAGGCTATTTGGGGTGTTGGGAAGCTCTCCCACTCCTCCTTGGGTCTTCAAGCTTCTTCAATGGTGATTTTGCCCCTTTTGGGTTGAGGAAGAAGATGGGTCACAAATTGGAGATGGAGATGCGAATGGGAGGCGCAAATGGAGCATGGAGCAGCTGTCAAGAACCTTGGGAAAGGCTTTGCATCTTCTCTTTGGTTTCAATTTCTTCCTTATCTCTTCAATTTTGTGAACCCTAAGTTCTCCTCCATGGAGGGCTTTTCCTATTTGTTGAGATTAGTTGTAAAACATGGAATTCTTATGTA